>NC_134700.1:62734332-63053499 GCF_043290135.1 Rhipicephalus microplus | reverse complement strand
CGACTCAACTGTGGTATTCGCGACGTGGTTGGGCTATATGTGGCGCCACCATATCTATGGGAGTGTGGATTAGAGCACTGTACGTGCTCGGGTCTACCCGAAAACCCGGGCCGGGTAAAAATAGGTTTCGCGAAGGGCCCGGTTCAAGCACGGGTGGGGCCAGGCTTGGACCTTGCTCAGTTCGCAAAGGGACACTAAAGTGAAACACTGACTTAGTGTAGACTTAAAGGTGCTCTCTGGGAACTCGACGAATGTCATTCTTTTTACCACCATAACAATTTGTTGATAGTAAAGAAAATCGAGGGCAAAGTTTTATTTTAGAACTTCGCACTCCGTATGTGACATCACGGATTTCAAACTGTATTCGTCGTGTTCGGAGGTCAATTTAGTTCATTCTTACCGACTAATATTTGCGTTAAACACCGTTAGAATACATGACGTGACGAGTTATGCTGCGTGAGTTTTAAGATAGCTTCGCCACTCGCATACCTTTTTTGCACATTTTCGAGCTTACCATGACTTCGGTTAGGCGCGAACGTGTTTATTTTGAAATTTCAAGAGAGTAATTCACCGGTAATAGAAAAATTACACCGTCGGCCTCTAAAGGGAACCATGTAGGGATGAGAAGGTGCGCTGGTGTTCACTTGTGTTTCCATTTGTTGTTTGCATTGTACGTTAATTTCTGCGCATGTTTCATTTCTGTGTGGAGTTGTGTGTATGTTGTGTACCGCTTATGTTAACCACCTCCCATTTTTGTGTAATACCGTGTGTGTGCAGCCAAGTGAACACCTTGGGCTGCTAAGAGAGTGCAACGGTGCGAGCGCGCGCAGTATTATATAGGACCGCGCAGCTCTAGCAAAGTTGTGGCGGAGAAATAAACGGGAGAGGAGAAACGAAGTAGAGCAACACCACCTAGACATTTAAGGCCAGAAGGCTGTCGCCGTGACGTCACGAAGCGGTGGTGACTGCTCAGCACCGAGAAGTGAACAAACTGATAAAAATGTTTTTGGTAAAAAAAACTCATGTATTTTAACGCCTTTTTTTTCCTCTGCGTGCACAAAAAAATTGGACTTGCTATTACGGCCTTATGTTTATTGTTCCGTAGTAAGCAGAAATAGATATGTGTGACTCCCCGAAACTTCTCATTTTTGCATCGATATCAACAAAATGATATAAATGAACCACGCCGCACGTTGAAGATGATTATTACTACGTAAAACATCTAGGGTAAGCTGAATGAAAGAAAAAGCATTTCGTTGGAGCATACCAACGTTCGACGTCTAATAAAAATACAAGGCTCACAGTTAGTTGTGCGGAGTTTTCGCTTGAACTTTGTATGGAAAAACGTTGCTCCATACAAACACCAGATATCCCACCGGCTCAAGAAAATCGGAAAACGTGTGGGAGTTCGTGTGCTGTTCTCTGCACCATTTAAATTATTCAACCTCCCCAAATCTACAAACCCCCTGAAAATGCAGTCATCAACTGAATGTGAAGTTCAGCATAGAAACAGGTATGTGGGATGCTCCAGGGAAGTTGTCTATAGACCCCCCTTTCCTGCGGTGCTTGTTATGTCGGAACGACCGGAAGGTGTCTGAACGATCGACTGAGAGAACACGCTAACAATGTCAGAAACGGAAAAGATGGTTTTCTTGCTCAGCACAGCACTGCGTGCAACTGTGTGCCCCTTTTCAAGGACACAGTGACGCTGTACAAGCACAGGGATGAGCGCACCCGAGTCATCGTCGAGGTCGCGCAGATGGCGAAGCTCAATTATGGCCAAAGCTTGTCCGTTATCGATGTTGTTGTGCGCCGTAGCTGCCGCTGACTATGACGGTGATGCTGATGACAATGAAGAACAAGCGCGTTCCAGACCACACATGCTTTTTTTACACGCGGAGCATGCTATACTAGGGGCTAGTTATGCGCTGTCACCGTCCGCAGCCTCTCTTTATCCTCCGCCAGCCATCTGTACAACCAACGCCGACTAAATTTCGAGGCCGAAAGGCTGCCGCAGTGACGTCGGAGGGTGGGGGCCCAGTTACGCCGCGAACGCGGCGGAAAGCCTGTGTTTCGTTCACGTTTTAGGAGAACCCGCTCTCGCAGCTGCTGTGGTTTGATTGGGCCGAATAAAAGATCTGGAAAAAAAATCTTACTGAGCATGCTGAGTTGGGCAACTGGACCCCCAACCTCTGACGTCACTGCGGCAGCCTTTCGGCCTTGAAATTTAGTCGGCGTTGGCTGCGCTCGCTTCTCCCCTCCGCGCGCTGTGCGACTTTCAGTTTGACGTGCGCCAGCTGTATGCTAACGCACGCATGGGCAGGCCGGGGCCGGCGCTCGCTATAAATAACCGAGTGTCTGGGCGCGCCGCCCTTCGTCGGTTGGTTTGTGCGGTCGCTCCACGTCCGATGTCGCTGATGAAAATGTAGGCCAACGAATCCGCAAACACACTTACTGACGTCAGCCGATGTGTTGGCGGAACCGCAAGCAATTCCGAAGACACTTCGTCCGTGGACAAGGCCGCGCTGAGAAGAGCTCGCGATGCGGAACGCAAACGTCGGCGTCGAGCGGAAGATCCCCAGCTCCGAGAACGTGAAGCAGCTGCGAGACGTCAGCGTCGAGCGGAGGATCCCCAACGCGAAGCAGCTGCGATACGTCAACGTCGAGCGGAAGAATCCCAGCTTCGAGAACGCGAAGCCACTGCGAGGCGTAAGCATCGGCAAGAGAATCCGGATGGTGAAGCCGCGTGCAAGCGTCGACGCCGCGAGGCCGCACGCATGCATGTTGCAAATTACAAACCACATTTATCGCAGTTCAACATATATGCTCCGCATGCTAACCAGTGTTCCCACTCGGGAAACTGCGGTCATTTTTTTTTCTATCACGGCACGGCAGTGCAGCACATGCAAAATGTACCCACTATAATATACGCCATGACGATGACGGTGAAGATGATGACGATGATGATTACGGACAACTGGCTTGTGCAGTAGATGATGTCTCCACATGCTGTACGGCACATTTAGTACGACTGGAAACAACCAACAACCACAGGGAAGATGCCCATTCCTTATCTTTGCCAGCTTCAGACTAGATCCGATACAACAATTATAATGAAGAAAAAAGGAAATTCACAACTCAACAAAACATAGTTATGACAAATAAACATTGTATATAACTGCAAACCACTGTCCACTCATTTACATGCGTATGTGGTCAATGTCACGGGTGATTTACGGTAACATCCAACGATCCCACTGCTTTGCCCACTCTTCGTTCACTTCGTGCATAAGCCGTGCTTTCTTTTCAGCTCTCTTGCTGTCACTTGACGTTACACCTATCATTTGCTTCAATGTCACTCGCTGCATCGTCCTCAACTTAAGGTGAAACTTCTTTGTAAGACTCCAGGTTTCTGTACCGTAGATAAGATGCAGCTGTTATGTACCATCCTTTTGAGGGATAGAGACTACCATTCATGATTTGAGAATGTTTGCTGAATGTGCTCCATCCCATCTTTATTCTAGTTATTTCACTCTCATGACTTGGCTCTGCGGTTACTGCCTGTCCATATTCCTTTACAACTTCTCGATCGTGTCTCACCACCAATCGTAAAACGGTGTTCTCTACCGAGACGGTTGTACATTATTGTACAATATGTCGATAAGTGAGGCCATTTAGGCTTGTTGGTATGGTAGTATGATAATTGATGGCAGCGCAGACAAAGGACATGGACAAAAGAAGGCACGTTCAAGGCAACACAGCGCCGTGTTGTCTTGAATGTGCCTTCTTTTGTCCATGTCCTTTGTTTGCGCTGCCTTCAATTATGTTTTGCTTTACTTTAGCTTTAGGCACATTATTTTCTGACCTAAGCTTGTATTTTCCATGTCTAGTTCAGTTATCAAGAGCTGTCATTCGTCGCCTGATTTACTCATCAATGTCATCAGAGAATTGCAAGTTACTGATAAGCTCGCATCTTTAACACTTCACAATCTAGGGCTCAAACCCCCTCTAAACACATGGTGAATAGCATTGCATAGATCGTGTCTCCCTGCCCCACACCCTTCTTTATTGAGGTTATATCACATTATTTATGAAGGGCTTTGGTAGCTGTGGATACGTTGTAGATTTCTTCGAATATATTGATATCAGCTTTGTTGATGCCCTGATTTCTATATATCTGATAGCTGATATCCCAATCAATATAGCTGATATGTCAATCAAATCAAATGTCTTCTCATAATCTATGAAGGCTATGTATAGGGGTTGGTTGTATTCTGCGCATTTCTCTATCACCTGATTGATAGAATGAATATGATTTGTTGAGTAGCCTGTATAAAATCTTCTTTGGTCCTTTAGTTGAATGATTTCTAATGTCACCTTAAATCTATTACTTATTATTTTTGTGAATTGCTAGTAGATAACAGACAGCAAGCTGATCGGCCTGTAATTTTTCAAGTCTTTGACGTCTCCTTTTTTACGGATTACGGTGATGAT
Source organism: Rhipicephalus microplus (assembly GCF_043290135.1). Taxonomy (NCBI): domain Eukaryota; kingdom Metazoa; phylum Arthropoda; class Arachnida; order Ixodida; family Ixodidae; genus Rhipicephalus; species Rhipicephalus microplus. Next base: position 63,049,005 of record NC_134700.1, on the reverse strand, counting down.
AGCATTCTCTCAAGATTCTGGTAGCATCCCTGTTAAGAGGCGCTTCGAATACAGGTTGGCCAGTTTTTCTAACACAATCTCTTCACCATCTTTCAACAGGTCTGACGTTATTCGTTATCCTTATTAGCAGCTTTGGCTCTTTGCATTCTCTCTAAGTCTTTCTTTACTTCCTCAGTCATTAGTGGTGGGAGGTCAGATTCCTCTGGCTATTACTTCTTATGATATCATTCTGTATGTTTCGGCTGCCCCGAACAAGCTTAGTTCATGATCGGGGCACTTAGTCCAGGGCTTCACTGAGTCTTGCCTTCTAGTTGAGCCTGACCTGGTCTTTGAGAGATGAGCTGGACAGCAGTGTCCCTCATTGCTCACTTATGGTGTTCATGCTCGGCGTTCGAGGTTGTGCAGAGTGCGCTTGCACGCAATGTGGTACAGGGTTGCTGTTGGCACCATGGGCATTCATCCCAGTAAAATGTGAGGTGCATGCCATGTAGTCCGTGTCGGTTTTTGTAGATTCTGGTTTGGAGCCTATGCCAGGCAGTGGCCTCCTCCGTCGTAAGCTTTTGGTGAGATGATGGGTACCATAGGTATGCCCTCTGTACTAATTCAGTATTGTCAAAGGTCTGACGGAAGTATACTGGTCGTGGACAAATATAGTGCAATCAGTATTGTGGCATACTGGAGGTCAACTGTCTCCAGGTGCGCTGCACCTATTGTAAAGAGCAATTGGGATGTGTACGAAGCCTCGAGCTGCCCGATTGGTGTGCTGCTTACCCGTGATGCCAAAGTGTCCACAGGTCAGTCCACGTTGTCCCCCCTTGCAAGCCAACTTCCTGCCCTGCAGGAAGTTGGCTACTAGAAGTTGGCCTACTAGAAGTCTGTGAGTACTGTCAGCAGCTGGTTTGTATGCAGGACTTCGCAGATGGCAAGTGCAATGGTCAGTGTAAGGCTGCATATAGTTGCGCTCTAAGGAGGCCGGCACGTTCCCTTTTTCGAGAACAAGGGCAGTGTTATTTCGCTCGCAGACGGTGGTCACTCGACTTTTCTGCGTCGAGTGCTTAAAAAGAGAATGGGTTTGCGCCAAGGGAAGAACCACGAGGTCGCGGAATGCCGAGAGGGGTCGGATTTCGGAGCGGAGATCGGTGTCGTGCACTTCCCGCTGCGTTTGTGTGCAACGCGGACAGTTGTATTAGCTGCATGTGATGGCGCCACACGGGCAGTCACATGCCAGCCCCCTCCCCCCACCCTCATGCATGGGGTCTAGGCCACGGCGGTATTGTTTTCAAGTTCCGAGAAGACGCCGCGTCTGGTCAAGAGACAGACTACCCTGGGTGCGTCCGAAGCATGGGCGGAGCTGTTGGAGGGCATCTGCCAGCGGTGGTGCACGGTGCAGAGGCATGACCCGTTTCGCGTTGTCTCGTCTCTTTTGCTGGCTAACGATGTCGTTGAAGAGCGGAATGTGTGAGCAATAAATCGCACATGTGCGACATCCGCTACCGACACTGTGACCACTGGTGGATAAAAAAGGAGGAAAGCCGTTGTTTTTCTTAGAAGTTTGGCTTTCCGTCTTGGTCCTGTCCGGTGGGCTGTGGCCTTCAAATATTTTGGCTCTAATTGGCCACCGCGGTGAAGGGCGCGGGCCAAAATAAGGCCATGTCCCATTCGCATTGTCCTTGGTGCTAGATATTGATGTGCATGATTGTGTCTAGGCAGTCTGGGCTGAAATCAGTGGTGCTGATAGATCGGTGACGCTCCGTACCATGTACGTAGATCTAGCCTGGGCTGCAATCAGGACGCTGGTAGATCAGTGAGGCTAGAGGCAAATGCAATCTAGAAATGTCTGGGCTCTAACTTTTGTTAAAAATAGAGGAGTGAGACTACATTATTCCTAAGTTTGTCTTTGTATCTTTTAAGCTCAGTTCTATATAATATTTTCCGTTCCCATAAACGAAGTCGTCCATTCAACCTCCACTACTGCCTGCGTTTGTGTTCATCATCACTGCCGATCATCGTCCAAGATCTACGTGATCGACAAAAACTAACAAGTACATTACTGCCAGCTCTTCTGCTTTCGTGATCTTGCAAGGGTGGCTTGATGCACCAGAGATAACGTGTCCTCATCGGTCTCATACTACTGCCACTGTGACCTTACCTTTTTTGTTCGTTAATGCATACATTTGTCAATGAATCTTTGCCTTCACAGGTTTTACATTTGTTCCACTCTTTACAGCTTGCTCAATTTTCTCCATCTTATACCTTTTGATGTTGACTACGTTATGCCTATTTATCAACGTTGAAACCTCAGCCAGATCTATTGTCTGTTGCGTTTGAGGCTTTCATAGTTTGAAGTCTCTCAATGAGGTTTTTCATCTCCTGGGATAGCTTGCCAGCATCCCTTCTAATGACTGTACTCCCGACTTGCACTGCACACTTCTTAATCATACTATTCAAATTATTGTTCATTGTATCAACGCTATATATAACATCAGTTTCTTTGGTTAAAGCATTGAGTCTATTCATAAACGAAACTCTGAATTCCTGTGCTTTCTCTCTCAGCCCTAGCTCATTATTTGGCTTCTTGCATATCAGTTTCTGTCGTTCGTTTCTCATGTCTAAACGAAATGGAGACCTTACCATATTCTATGTTAACTGCATCGGATCTTGTGAACTGCTTCCACATCCTGTACAATGCCCGGGTGTGCACACAAAAAGAAGTCTATTCCATTTTTGATTTGATTGATATGTGGGGTTTAACGTCCCAAAACTTCCGTATAATTATGAGATGTCGTAGTAGAGGGCTCTGGAAATTTTAGACCACCTGGGGTTCTTTTAACGTGTCATCATCATCATCATCATCATCATCAGCCTGACTACGTCTATTGCAGGACAAAGGCCTCTCCCATGTTCCACCAGTTAACCCGGTCCTGTGCTTGCTGCTGCCAATTTATACCCGCAAACTAACGTGCACGTGTACCTCAATCCAAATACACGGGCCTACAGTATTTTTGCCTCCATCGAAACTGCAGTCGCCACAGCCAGAATTCGATCCTATGACCCTATTTCATTTTTGATTTCGTCATTAGGAGTCCCCCATGTTAATTTATGGTTAGCCCGTTTTTTGTAGAAGATATTATTACGCTCTGCGAACTCTACTAGTAACTCTCCTCTGGCATTTCTAGAGCCAATGCCATATGCCCCCACTGAATGGTCTCCAGCCTGCTTCTTGCCTACGTCGGCATTCAAATCCCCTCAGTACAGAAGTACAGTGTCTTTACCTCACTCACTGCCGATTCTAAGTCTTCGTAGAAGCGTTCGACCAAATTATCATCATGGCTGGATGCAGCTGCGGAAGCCTGTACCACTTTCATTTCGTGCTTCATATTAAACTTAGGGTAGGATGGGGTAAAATGCGACAAAAATTTTAAAAACAGTGAATATTTATTTCTATTTCACTCCTTACATCAAGATCACTGCCGAAACTTTCCTTTGGGCAGAACATAAATATTGCCATCTTGCCACTTTTCGAAGCATTATTTTATATATAAAGAAAATATGCTCCAGATGTCTCATTTTTCCCCAACATGTAGGGCAAAATGAGATACTGCAAGGGGCAAAATGAGAAAGGGTGAAAAAATCAATTCCTTAAGTTTTTGCAGTAGAAAGACTTGAAATTCACTCTTTGGGCCCTTACACAGTCTTAAGGAGCCCAGTCCTTGGACTCCGCGCATTGAATCTAGACAAAACGCAGTGTTGTGTAGCTCCGAAACTCCTTACAGATTAAACAACACCAGTCTTTCTTTGTGCTAATGTTGTCTTTTGTTGAACCCTTGCACCTCCCTGGATTATCTAATAATTGAATGCTAGAGATGTTTTGACATATACCTTTCATCTCTTTTTGCCGTTTTGATGCGGAACTGCTCGGACGTTTCGTGGCTTTTAACTTTGTCCACTGGGCTTTCTGAGGCAATGAATTTAAAACTGCGGTAAATTCAGATTTTCAAGTGCTTGTTTTTTTTCAATGACAATATTGGAGATTCCACCATTCTTTATGCGTCTCTTGAGAGATCTTTTGGGGCCATAAAAAAACCTTGATGCAGCGCGAATGAAGGGAATCATGTACTGAATGACAATCGGTGCTCTTTCACATTGTTTTCCTCCCAGGAAGCTGTATATTATATTCTCTTGTATGTTCAAGCCCTCCTAAGCAAAGAAACATAACATATAATGAGTGTAAGTTGTTGGTTGAATTAATAAGACACTTTCTAAGGCAAGTGGATGCCTTTTTGTCTTGTTTTACCCCTCTCACATATCCAGAATTCAAAAGAATTTCTCCTCTGTCTCCGGGCACAAAATGAACTAAACTTTTCTGTTATGTAGCTCGTAGTCTAAACCAACAAAACAAATATTTGTGTTTCTGTACTGACGCAGGAGTAACTTCATGCACGGTTCCAAAAATTTGGCCGAGCAGAATTTCGCCCCTTTTTGACAGGTCACGAACACACTGACACCAGCCGCGTAATATTTCCCGTGTGAACAGTGTGAGCAATCATCAACTTCTATGCATGAAAAGGTGGACAAGCACCAGCACTAATTGCTGAAAAAGAGAAACAAAGAAAGGTAGTTTCTATACTAGCTGCAAAAGCCAGAAAAATCAAAAAACCGCGTTTACACTCATTTCTCATCTTACCCCTCCCTACCCCGATTACAATACTTGCCACCCTCTCACTATAATGCTATAGTATTTCTCTACATTTCCAGCTATATTTTTATGGATAAAAACCCTACCCCTAGTTCTCAGCTGTCAACTAAGCCGCGATAGCTAGCACAAGCCCCTCTTCAGAAGGGTTTAAGCCTCATGTGTTTTGTGTTTTCCTAACTTCGCTAAGCCCTATTACATCCCAATTAACACCCTCTAATTCCTTGAATAGAACAGCAGGCCTCACCTCACTAGACAACATTCTAGTGTTAACGCATCGTCAAGTTTAGATTCCAATAGCCTATACATTCTTAGCACCCTCCGCTGCGTCATGGTCTGGCACAGCAGAGGTCACTCGCTTCGCGACTGCTAGGAACTGAGGGTTAATTGGTGTATTCATGTGGGAGGCAGGGGCCAAGTACTGCACCAGGGTGGCCAATCTTACTCGTTTGAGGGGATGCTCTACGGTGGCTAGAAAGGGGCATTCTAGTGCACGACCAGCTGTGGTCACCAGTGAGGTTGCACCCCAGGCCCTCATATTTTAAAATTTTCTATACGAATACTAAAACTATCCTCTTAAGTTGCCTAAATTGGAAGTTATGGCACTTTTTACACTCAATGCATTACGTTTGCATGCAGCATAAAAGGAAGAAATGCAGCATAGTCGTGTGCATATTGTATCCCAATGGTAACAATGATCTTAAATTTCAATGCAAATGCAGAAATACTGTTGCAAGGAGGTAACTTTTTCCTATACATTAATTAGCAACTTTTAATAACGATGAGCTCACAAGCTGAATCTTAGCTAACAAACTGATGTAACATTCCAAATAACTAGAGCTGTGTGAATAAAAAGATTTTGAGTGCAAAAGGAATTCAAATATTCAGGTGTGAGTGTGAACCACATATATTTGTCAAAAAAAAACTATTTCTAGAATATTCTTTGAATGTTCCACAAGTTTACTTGAAAATATTTGAAGAACATTCTAGAAATTCAATAGGCTACACTGATCAATACAGTTTCATAGGTTTTAAACATTTCCTAATGACAAATCCCTGTATCACTTCTCAATTACTGGTAATTGTAGCTTGCCTTTCCAGCCACCGTAGCACTGAGATGTCTCCAGTTACCTGCCACCATAGAAAAGGGGAGGCCGCTATAGATCTCTTTTCCCTCCCTCCCTCTTAATTCACCGCATAATGCCACTGTTACAATTGCTCACTCCTTTTGGCTGCACATCTCAACAATTTTCCAGTAAAAAGGACTTGACCTGGGGTCGTGAAGAAAGAGAGGAAAGGGGCTTTCCTTGTCTATTAAACTTTGTTATTTAATAGCACACACATGAGTTCACTGCATGCGACACAGACTAAAGGAAATCGTAGCAAATAATACAACACTCGCGACGCACGATGCACAACACATATGGAAACTAAACACAACATTAGAGCGACACGATAGGTGAAATAAGGAAAGCATTATAGAGTTAAACCACGTTATGTCCCAATCTTTCTGCCTGTTACTTGGCAAAATTCATTGGAATGAAAAGGAAGAAGTTTCAGCAGCGATGGCCAGCGACAAGACTGAATAGTCTCGTCACTGGCCTATGCGCTGGTTGATCCGAGTCAAGCCTTTCAGGTTGTTCTCGTCAATCAGTGCTGAATGAGGTCAAATTGGTCGTCATTGCACACTTCTCCACGCTCTCAGCATCGCTGTTATCTTCCAAGTCTTCATCATCTCGTCATCATCGTCTCCATCAGTCCTTTCCATCTTAGTCCTATTTCGTCACCTCCCATTCATTCACCTAATCGTCCTTAATCTATAATATTAAAAAAATTACACTTTAGAAATAGAGGACTAAAAGCATTGATGTCTGACGAGGTCCCCCACCTGAATCAACAGTTTGCACACAACTTAAGCACTGACAAGATAAATGGAAACGACTGAAAAACTTACATAAAATAAGTAGTAGTTCACATACAACTTTGAATACATATATAGAAAGATAAAATAATATTTTACAGGTAAATATAAAATCAAATGTATTACTGATGAGACCGAGAACATTGAGCAAAAAATAGCACGCAATATGCAACGAACGAAACAGAATAAAAAAACTGAAAGAAACAGTTGACTTATTTGGCACTCTTATTTTTCCCTGTTTGTGATCTCTTATTTCTTCAATACCTTTGTTGTTATTCAAGAATGTCATAATTTGGTAGTGCAACCTTTGCGAGCCATAGTTTCTCATGATCCTGTTATTCCTGTAGCTTAACATGACGGAATGCATATGGCGGATGTTTTTGAAGGTTGTATAAAGCGAGTGAATAAGTAGTGTCGATTTTACATTTGTCTCAAGAGCCGGCCACAAAGTTGTGTCTGTTTACTACGTACCCCCTTTACTCCCCTGTTTGTTTGTACTGTCTCAATAATTCATATAACTGTTAGCACAAATGGCTTTTTTTTCGTACAACAAATAGTAATTTGCAAATTGATTGATATGTGGGGCTTAACGTCCCAAAAACACCATATGATTATGAGAGACGCCGTAGTGGAGGGCTCCGGGAATTTCGACCACCTGGGGTTCTAACGTGCACCCAAATCTGAGCACACGGGCCTACAACATTTCCGCCTCCATCGGAAATGCAGCCGCCGCAGCCAGGATTCGATCCCGCGACCTGTTGGTCAGCAGCCGAGTACCTTAGCCACTAGACCACGGCGGCAGGGCAGTGATTTGCAAATTAGACTGCGTAGTGCTTCCCAGACCAGTAGGAAATAATAAAAATGTGATTGCACAAGAGAGTAGAATAATTGTTTCTTAAACCATAATGGCAATAAATTTCTCATTTTTCAGATTACACCAACAGAAGTGGAGACTTTAGAACACACATGATTAATGTGATCTGTCTATCACGTTAATCCTTTCAGCCTATCATTCAATAGTGTACCTAAAATTGCATGTAGTTTACATGCGATAGTGCACTATTGCCAAAAGTAATAACAGGTTCAGTTTCTATTATCTTGTTTTTCAGCCTGAATAACACAAACCTTGTCTTGTGTACATTCAGCTCTATTTTATTTGCTGTGAGCCATTTGAACAGTCCAGCCAGCCACGTGCTTGCATTGCTCGCTGCTGAATTCGTCACACCCAGAAAAGAAAATATTTGTGTTATTTGTATACGTAATCATTGAAGAAGGGCAAGGAATGTTGACTATATGATTAATACAGAAGAAAAAAGCAGAAGCCCCTAAATTGAGCCCTCAGGTATGCCAGTGTTTGATTAAACATCATTCCCACTAGTATATTGTACTCTTGATAATAGGCAGCTCTAGATCAAATTTAAAGGGGTGCCTCTTATTCCACAGTATGGCAATTTAAGCAAGAGTACTTCACGATTAACTGAATCAAATGCTTTTTTAAGCCTATGTTATTGATTATTTCTTCTTTTACGTGCAACAAGGCCCATTCCTTTGATTTCCCCTTTTGAAAACCTTACTGTTGGTTTGAAACTAAGTGCTTGTTGATAACATTTTTAGCAACTTTGCTTAAGACAGATAAAACAGAGATTGGATGATAATTCGCAAATGAGTTTCGATCACCTTTTTGTGTATACCAAGGACTCACGCTATTCTCAGCTTATCAAGAAAATTTTCATGGTGAGCATTTGGTTGCAAATACAGCAGACTCTCAAACAGAACTCTAAGGAACCAGAAAATTTTGTTCCATTTAACAGGAGTCCTGTTTACTGATAGAGATGTAAAAAATGCCAATTTATGTGTGTACACCCTCCTAATACTATTTTGTGGATGTCTAAACACCATGAGGTGCATGTATATCATAGTTTTTAGAAAGCAAGAAAACTACATGAGGTTTTTACATAGCATTCGCAAGTTTATTAGGCAGCAATTATTCACTGTGGACTGAATAATGTATTAATTTTTTTTCGTTTGAGTCCTTGCATCTTAATCTTCAGAATCCTTTTCTCCAAGTCCCTTAGGCATTGAAGAAACACTTCCAATTCTGGCTCCTTAAGAAAAACATTCCTCAGGTAAAGCACAGCAGATGCTGCCCCATGATGTGTGGTAACTCTTGTGTAAGCTACCTCTTCATAGTGCTCTTCAGCTCCTCCTCCTCATCACATACTTCCTCAACAATGCTTTGCACAGTGTTGTCGGGACAAGTTGAAATGCCAATGCCAACTTGTATGTGTTGATCGCAGTCCAGTGTTATTTCCTTTAAAGCACACTGTTCTAATATTTCTTGCCTTTCAAGGGCATCTTCGCTGTCGCATTTAAAGTCTTCCAAGTCAGATGTCTGGTCACTTGAAGAAAATCCCGCATGCCTGAAGCAATTTACCAGGCTAGTGGGAGTCAGCTGCCTCCAGGTATCAGCAATGAGGTGAACGGCACTAAAACACCCACCTTGTACTCTATCCTGGCTCATGCACAAGAGCGTTCTCTGCAACAGACCCTTACGGAAGCGTGACTTGAAGACTTGGATAATGATGATTGATTGATTGATAAGTGGAGTTTAACGCCCCAAAACCACCATATGATTATGAGAGGCGCCGTAGTGGAGGGCTCTGAATATTTCGACCACCTGGGGTCTTTTAACGTGCACCCAAATCTGAGCACACGGGCCTACAACATTTCCGCCTCCATCGGAAATGCAGCCGCCGCAGCCGGGATTCGAACCCGCGACCTGCGGGTCAGCAGACGAGTACCTTAGCCACTAGACCACCGCGGCGGGGCTGAAGGCTTGGATAACTTCCTGATCTATGGGCAGAAACAGTGCTGTGGTGTTAGCTGGGAGGAACTCCAAGTGAATAGATTTCAGTCCTGTTACAGTCCCATGTCCACGTCAGTTGTCAACGAGGAAAAGAATTTTCCTACATTTCCACGAAAATCGTACATCCTCTGTGCAGCCATTTGCTGAAGAGGGCTTCGGTCATCCAAGCTTTTGAGTTGGACTCGTAAGTGACGGCCACGGTAGTGAGGCCCTCGAAAAAGCAAGGATTTTTAGGAGCGAAGCTCCTTAGGGTGTGGGTGTGTCGCTCCTCCAATGTATGTGCGTATGTATGTACGTACGTACATAGCCACCAATGGCACATACCCGCTCTAGACCAGGTATGTGCCATAGGGGATGGGAGACTGTGGTACTTGGTGTGTTCACTAAATGGACAAACGGACGGACAGACAGACCAGCAGACGGACACATGGACGCGCAGATGCACGAACGAACGGACAGATAAATTGATGGACTCACGTACGTACGGACGCACGAACGGAATGACAGATGGATGGATGGACTCGCAGACGGACAGACAGAAGCATCGGCGGGCTGACGAACGCTTCGCCCCATACATCATCATTCAGCAGACGGACAGACAGAAGCATCGACTGGTTGACGAACGCTTCGCCCCATTCACCATCAGTCACTGTGGATATGCTGCGATTTTTTTATTTTTCTATCACGAGGAGCTTCAACTTGCTGCTGCCGGACATTTTTGCTCAACAAGAACAGTCAGTCTGTCCTTCCTCAGTTTACCACCTGTGCACATTTCACCGTAAAAGTGATTGATTTTGATGGCAGGTGCATAAAAAAAGTGTGGTTTCATCTACATTGTATATGTCATCGTCCTTGACCTGCCGCATTATCTCTGGCAGCCGTTCTGCCTGCCAGTAACGACACGCAGTCGCATCAGCTGCTGCGGCTTCTCCCGCAATGGTGCGAAAAACGAGGCCATTTTTTTCTTTAAACCTTGTCAGCCAGCCTTCACTGCACAAGAAGTCCTTTACCCCGAGCTGAAAAAAAAAAACTCTTCTGCTTTAGCACGAATTAGTAGTCCGTTGATAGGAATGCTCTGGCTCCGGGCTCTCTTAAGCCACAAAACCAGACACATCTCCAGTTCTTCATGAAATTCCTCTGGGACCCGAATCACGAAGTTTCGAAGGAATCTCATAGCTTGTCGTGCAGGATCTTCGTTCGGCTGCTTTTTGGAACGCCGTGCTTGGTCGCGAGCACCGTCTTTGAGTATGAGCCGCTTTCAAAATCAAGAATGATGTCCATCTTCTTTCCCAACATCAGCGCATGGTGTGCCCGCTTCTACGTCACCATTGAAACAATGAAGGCGAGGCCTCAAATTCGCAAGCGTTTACGAGCCACCGAAATTGGAAAGAACCAACGCGGCAATGAAGCACGATAGGCACAATGGCAGGAACAATGCGGCTGTAATTCAGAGCAGAAACCGAACGACTTGATCAAGAACGGCAATGTTGCATTCTTTGCGCCGACTACCAGCGTAGCGAGGCCAGAGACAAGGCTTACAAAAGGCTAGGGAAAAAAGAAAAAAAAGCAGCCAGAACTAATAAAGGCTGATGCTCATGGCAATGGATCTGCCTGAAGTTCTATTTTCGGTTCTGTTTACACGGTGAAGCGCAAATTTTAGTTCTGATTAATGCAAGTTTTTTTTACCTCGTGTGAATACAAAACCAACAAAATTACGGGCTACTATTCCATTGAAGCTGCAATTCCGTTTAAGCGATTTCCGTATATCAAGTTTCTACTGTATGTGAAAGTGTCGGTGCTACTATATCTGTGACGTATTTGAGTGCCTTTGATTTATTACCATCAATTCCAGCCAAGCTGGAACTTTCATTCCTCATCCTACTGTCCCTGCTTCAGTCATCATCTCATCGCTATCTCATCGAATCATAAGATCTTCCTTTCTCGTTCCATCTCTCTACCATATCTATCTCATCCCACCATAGCCCATTGTGGTCCTGCGATCTATCTTCGTAGAAACCAACTTTGCCCCTGTGTGGCTCAACCAATCACCACCATTGACAGAACATTTTTCTTTGTTGATCGGCATGTGTCAGCTGGACGAACGCCCTCATGTCCCCCCGCCACGTAAAACCCTCTCTTGTAAAAAAGTGAACAAGCAAAAATGCACAAGTTCTAAACTTGAGGCAACGCGCCTGCAGTTTGAAGACATGTGGGTGGCCAGGAGCTTGAATGCTCAGATGGAGCGCGTCGTTCCTATGATGAAGCGCAGTGTCTTGAGCACCGTGTAGAAGTGCCTCTGGCCTTCACCATCGCTCTAATCTTCCCTAGCGTCTGACGACTGGATGTCAAGGTGGGAATCAGCGAGTCTTCCGTACGATTTTCCATTGTCACTGCTTCCTATTCTTTGAGTGATGCAGACAGCCATTCATGGAGGATGCAGTAATGATCGTCGAGAGCTGTAGGAGCAGCAGCATTGCACGAATAAACCCAACGAAAGGCACTCGGCTGCACTATATCGTGAAACTGAAGAGCGCGAAAGGCAACCTGTGAGGCTTGTAGAAGGAAGCTTCAAAGAACGCCACTTCGATATGCGTGTTCATCGTCTTGAAGTCTTTTTGTTGAGGAGTGGGTTAAAGAAACGGGTATAAAAACTGGGTACAAACATTGGATGCAAATAATGAACGCAAGACGATTGCAGAACTCGCACCTCCTGCGAGACCAGAAAAGCCAGCACACGCAAAGTGCTTGTAAGACAAGGAAGCCTTCATGTGCGCGCATCTCCGTGTTTTAACGTGGTGACAACTTTGATCATAGTTGCTTACAAATGGCTAAAACGGCTGCCATACTTGACGGGCCGCCATGTTGGCTCTGAGCGGTCGCTCATATGCATTGAAGGCAGCGCGAATTTCAGCGAGAAGGGGAATGGAATGGAATGAAAAAACTTTATTTCAGTCCTACAGGACGCGCTTAGCGGGCGTCTCCCACGTAGGGATCGACAGAGAGTACCTGGCGACCGCTCCGTGGGCCCGCTGGACGGCCCATTGCTGGTCGGCAAGAAGTGAGCTCCTGAGGGACCTCTCCCCCTTGTTTGAGGTAGAGTCGGGAGGAGTTGTTTTGCACTCCCAGAGCATGTGTGCGAGTGTCACAGTGTGTCCACATGATGGGCATGTGGCGCTGGGGTATGCATCAGGATAATAAACGTGAAGCGTGGCAAGGTTGATTGATATGTGTGGCTTAACGTCCCAAAAGCACCACATGATTATGAGAGACGCCGTAGTAGAAGGCTCCGGAAATCCCGACCACCTGGGGTTCTTTAACGTGCACCCAAACCTGAGCACGCGGGCCTACAACATTTCCGCCTCCATCAGAAATGCAGCCGCCTCAGCCGGGATTTGAGCCCGCGACCTGCGTGTCAGCAGCCGAGTACCTTAGCCACTAGACCACCGCGGCGGGGCGCGTGGCAAAGTTTGGCTACATGTGTGCCTGTAATAGACGTAGGGTTAATGCCTGCGGTCTGTTAAGTTTCGGATGTGGGGGCGGAAAAATGCGGCGTTCAAGATAAAAGTGCTTTGTTATGTCATTTTACATAATAGGTGCATCCCGATTGGTCTCCAACTTAGCAAGATGGGGTTGCCCTGTGGTAGTGCGGTCGGTAAGTGCGCGCGCTGCATCATGGGCGATCTCGTTGAGGTTAAAGCCCCTATATTTTGGAAAGTAGCGACTTTCTTGGATCTTTGCCGCCGTTTCCCTTACCCGCCACTTCCCTCCTCGCACACTCTCTCAGGGGGGGAGACGACAGGGCTTCCGCGGGCCCTAATTGGCTGCGGGGAGCGAAACGTCACCGTGACGTCTCCGCCCCTCGTCGAGCGTGGGGCCAAACTTGTTTGCCTTTTTCTTTTTTTTTCGCTGGTCGCCATTTGCCGCCCTGTCGCCACGCGCACGTGCTTCTTCGCGCTTGTTTTTATCATCGCAATGCCGTTCTGCTGCGGCTATCAATGTAATAGCAGAAGCGAAAAAGGATTCTCGCTGTTCAACATTCCGTGGGGAAAAAGAGATGTCCAGCGCAAGAAGCAGTGGCTGCACAATATCGGAAGAAAAGACTTTGCGCCTACCAGAAGGACTTCTTTGTGTGAGGTAAACTATAATTTTTGGTATTTCCCCGCCGGCCCGAGGAGTTCATAGAATCTGGTGAATTCGCTCTTTCACATTTACAGCTATATCTAATTTTTGCGAAACCAGGCTTCTCTTTTTTTTTTTTTTGCGGAGAAGCGGGTCGGGACACCGCAAAGTGAGGTACGGCAAAATGCGCGCCTCTACATCGATTGCAACTTTAATGCGGATTTAAGATACCTTTCTTAAAAATATATACATTCATTTTCCCCTCTCTATTGGTCTGTAACGACGTGCTATTTCGGTAGAATTTTTTCCACGTGTCTTTAAAAATTGTTGCACAGCTGTATTTTGTTTTAGTCATGCTGTAAAGAAGTTTTTTTATAGTAAACAAAAAGCCGCTTACTGTAATATGTTAGTCATGTCCAGCAACACGTAATTTTTCAATATTGCAGTATTTAAATTTGTATTTTGTATATTTACCTGGGTTGCCCATTCGTGAGGTACCGGTTAGAGCTCATGTGCAAATATGAACTTCTAAATCACAACAGGAGGACATTGAGGCTATCATTCAGCTCTTTTTTTTCTTTTTTGCAAATCGGAATGGGTCAAAACCAATACCTGAGAAGTGTTCGGGATACCACAGTTTCAAATAATCGTATTATTGTTTTGCAGCTCCATTTTACTGAAGATCAGTTCGAACCATTGATACTGCAGAAGTATGGAAAAAAGAAGTTAAAACCAAACGCCGTTCCAACTTTGTTTTCGCACCGGTCGGCTCCGAAGCAACAAAAACCTCCCGCCAAAAGATGCGAAATTCACACACACTTGCACCAAGGTGAGCGATCTCAGGAATGACAATAACCTCTACTGATAATTTACAATCGATATGCGTTATCTTGGCGTTTTGAATTAGTGTAGCCAATATTATCCGAAGTTATTTGCGCGGATAAATGCACGCGAGTGTCATTCAGTGCATGACTTCATTGTTGCCGCAGGTAAGGTGAACTTCGGGACATGTGAAAGTAGCAGCGGTCAAGAACATGTTGCCTCGTTATCGCCTGGTTCTGCGTCCAACTCCTCAACTTCGTTCGTTGGGGAGAAATATGCGGGATCCTCTTCCGCCAGTCTGTCGGTGCCGACGCAACAGACACAACTTGCAATGATGGGTTCGGACGACGAAAGCGTAATAGCGCCTGTGGAAAGCCTGCCCGAGGTTTCTCGTAAGATTCTTTTTTTGCTGTTTGCGATTAATGTTGAAGCACCTTCTGTTTGTTCACAGGGTTTTTATGTTAAATTTTATTTAGAGCTGAAGTCCCACTAAGCCCGCAGTCCAGCAATAGCCAGGCACACATGGACGTGGCTTTGTCAGGTGAGAAATGATAGCTTTGTTTAGGGCTTGTCGATTTTTTTTTCTGATTTGCATTCCACAGGTTCGCTTGTTCCTGTGACTTCAATTGCCAGTGACAGCACAGCTTCAGATTCAAGTAGTCCTTTGGCTACTGCAGAACGTACGTTTTATCTATTTTGTTCTTTTTCCTCGCTTTCAACATCTGTCAAGAGGAGCTATGTTCAGGAGAACGATGATGTTCTAAGATTTGTCTTTTTTTTTGTTTTCAGCCGAAGAGCCCCTTCACTTGCCCACCAGTAACAGCGGCAATCACTTCATCACCAAAGATGTTTCTAATGGTAACCACTATCTTTAACGTGTGGCTTTGAAATGTATGCAACAATAATTCTTTGTGCAGGTTCCCCTCATGCAACACACCAGCTTGTGCCTACCACCAGTCTCGGAGTGCCTCCTGTGTCTTCGCACCTGGAGGCCTGTAAGCAACTTTCTGTGGTGATCTGTAACGCATACGATGGGTTTGTCGCCTCAGGCTTTTCGTGTCTTTTTTTAGCATCTCAGCAGGCGCTGTTGGATCGGATAGCGCAGCTGGAGCGCCTTCAAGAGAACACCATGAGAAAATAGGTCACAGCAAGAAAGAGATACCTCAAAAGTGAAAACGAAAAGTCCTGCTTGAAGAAGAGGATTAGGGGCCTTTTCAATGAAGACCAAATGCGTTCGATGGAGCGGTTGTCAACCCAAGGAATGCGGTGGGAAGCCAGCACCCTTGTTTACTCCCTGAGGCTGCGCCTGACTTGTGGATCCCGTGGCTATAACTTCCTAAGAGAATATGGATACCCGATTCCGGCAGAAAGAACGCTTCAAAGGCACATTCAACACGTCAAGTTTCGACCAGGACTCCTGACCGATATTCTGGACCCCCTAAAGATGAAGGTATTCAATGCTCATAGCCAAAACTACGCTGCACGTGTGGAATGTACTGTAACGCGCAAATACCTACCCCATTCCATAATACTTGTTTACCTGGGCATATGTAATATTTTTTTAAAATATCTTTTGGCGTTAGTCATAATTTAATCGCAGCGGAACTGCTTGGAACAACTTTTCTTTTATTTGCTGTTGCAGGTCAGCCTCATGAAGCCTGAAGAGCGGCATGCAGCACTCATGATAGACGAAATGCAAATAACTTCAGGACTTGTGTACGACCACTCGTGCGGTGCCGTTCTGGGGGCGCCCACGCTCCCTTTAGCAGATGGCTCTCCACCTGATGATAGCCTAGCTACCCATGGGTTAGTTTTCATGCTTGGTGGCCTGTCATCCAGGTGGAAATAGGTAGTTGGCTACCATCTTACAGAGAATTCTTTTTGCGCAAGTTCTCTTAAAGATGAACTCATCAAAATAATAACTGCATGCGAATCCCTAGGGCTCAAAATTCATGTTGTTGTTTCGGACATGGCCGGCGGAAACATGGCACTGTGGAGCCGGTTCGGGATTCACGCTGGGAGGCATAGTAAGCCATCAACTAGTTGTGTCCACCCATGTGATCCAGTCAGACGACTGTGGTTCACGCCTGATGTTCCCCACCTTGTTAAAAACCTCAGAAACCACCCGACTTCTGGCCAGGCCATTTACGTCCCGGACGAAGTTGTTCAGAAGCACAAGCTGCCGACTGCTCGTGTGGACCTGGCCCATGTAAAGAAACTAGTTGAGGAAGATGGGAAAAGTGAACTTAAAATTGCTCCCCACCTTAACTCGTCCTGTGTTGACCCGAAACATTACGACAAAATGAAGGTAAAGTTCGCTTTCGGCCTTTTTCACAATGACACCGCAGCCGGTTTGCGCCTTTTAGTAGACAGCGGTAAACTGGAAAAGGAAGCACTTACCACCGCGTGGTTTATTTCAAAGGTGTTTCGGTGGTTCAGACTAATGACATCGCGGACTACGAAGCTTGCTTTTAGTCATGCTGTGGAAGCATCCTACGACGATGCTGTAAAGTGTCTTAAGGATACTCTCGACCTTTTTTCTAAACTTTCAATAGGGGCTCCAAAGAAAGCACCCTGGAAACCAGTGCAAACCGGGCTCACTGTAGCCACTTTAACAGCTCTGAGTGTGCAAGCCGAAATGCTTGACAAGTACCACTTCCACTTCTTTTTGCTGAGCAGACTAAGCCAAGACGCACTTGAAAATTTGTTCTCAACTTTGCGGGCGAAGAATCCTATACCCAGGCTGTATGATTTTAAATGTAGTCTGAGGAGCGCGACACTATCGCAGTTTCTGAGGCCAAGTAAAAGTGGAAGCTATGCAGATGATGAAGGTTTTTTGTTGGTGGGGCTAGAGCAGCATCAAAATGAAGAAACGACAGAGGAAGTCCAATGTCCGGATGACCTGCTTGATTTAAGTTCAGAGATCGAGCAAGTAGTAATCTACTTGGCGGGCTATGTGGCATCAAAGCTACGATCCACGCTCCGCTGTGAAAACTGCCGTGCTTCTTTGATATTGGACTGTGCACCATCGAAGTTAATTGAGCTTAAGAATTTCTCACAGTCGCGACAGTCATTGACAAACCCCTCACCAGCCTTGGTAGAGACTGTGAAAATTGCTGAGAACTTTTTCCGCTCCAACAGAGAAGCACTGCTGAAAAATGCGGTCAGTACTGCACAACTGAAAGCCAGTGTAAAAAGCAGCATTACCTTCGTCACCTCTTTTCCCACGTGCCATGACGTCCTCGAAGACATTTTGCGTGTGTTCCTAAAGGTTCGAGTCCAAATACTTGTCAGGAACGAAGACGCAAAAGTAGCTACGATGAAAAGTAGCAAATGCGGTAGTAAAAGCGTTGGCATGTGGGCGGCTGTTGCCGAGGTTCGTTGAGAGTGCGAAGTTATTTGGTGCATAATCTGTATAATTTGTTAGTAATATATGTTCTTTCTTGTTCGTGTTCTTTTCTGATTGTCTTCTTGAAATGCATGTATATACCCTAAAATGTAATGTACGCGCCTTTCATTCTCGTGAACATGTCTTCCAAAAATGTGTGTCCAGTATTTTCTGGGTGCATCATGATGTCCTAATTATATTAAAGATGAAGTACAAATAAAGAGTTTTCGTAGAGTGCTCTGATCAACGTGTATTTATTCGTTTTCATAAATAATATCGTCACAAGCGAATGGGCATTACAGAGGGGAGTGGGTACAGAAACATAAACTTCATAGTAAATAAAAACACTTTAAGCATGGTACAATATATAAAATGTTAGCTAAAGCGAAAAAACCAAACGCCACAAACGGAGTGGCAAAGTACCTGGTAATACAATAACAGGGTTCTGTGTTTGTCGCCACTTCTTTGCTAAGAGGTTAACACCTGTCCATCACAATCGTCTGACCCTTGCATAGCCATCGTGGCGTCTGCATGCGAAAGTTCTAATAATAATACGTAAAAACGCCGAAGCAACAAGCGATCCCATTGACCCTGCCGCAGCGTCTCGAGCGCGGAGGGCGGCAAAGCGTGCCGTGTGCAGCGCGCCGGCCGGTGCGAGAGCGAAATCCGAGGAGGAAAGCGGCCGGAGGGAGGAGAGTGTCGCTACTTTCAAAATATAGGGGCTTTAGTTGAGGTTGGATCAAGGAGGATATAAAAACTTGGGTTGGATAGGGCCAGTGCCTCCTCTATAACTTTCAGTGCCTGGTGGACGGGGAGGAGAACAAAAGGCGCGACTGTCGGCGCGAGTACAACCGTTCACCGCCAGGCACAGTCACCCAAACAGGGTTTCGCGGTCTTTCGCCGCTTTCGCTCGCTGCCCGCGCATCAGTTGCGCAGGTGCGGCTGCGAGTTTCGTGTCGCGATTTTTTCGACTTCAGGGTTTCTTGAGATGCTGACAATGATCGGTAGAAGCAAGGCCCACTCGATCGCTGAGCTCTTGAGCTCGCTCGCAACAAACACAAGACTTGGCAAACCCGCAGTTGCTGACTTGGCGCTCGGCCGCGGAGCAAGTTTATACAAAACCCGATTCAAAATCAGTCTACGTTCCACCATTAACCAAATCCAACTGAACCAATTTGCTTTCCCAATTCAAAATATCTCGTAAAATATTAACCCAACATTAAGAAAAAGGCGTGCTTGCTGTTTCTCTGTCCAGAGTCCAACCTGCTGCCTAGGATTAAATCACCAGGTGACAAGGAAAAAAAAATTATTGGAAGAAAGCAACCTTTCTCGCAGCCGTACATATGCTGCCCTGCTATTAAAACATTTGCGCACAAAGAAATAAATATAAAATTACACACACAATGATTTTCACACCCTTACATCTATTGGCCTAATAGTGACACATTTGGTGGCAATTAAAGAAACGTTAACTGCACAAGGAAACAATATTTCACACCCATGCATACATTGACCTAAGAGTAAGACATTTGCTGACAAGAAAAAGGGTCGTAAATTGCACAAAACTATTTTTCAGAGCCATGCATACAATAGCATAAGGTTAAAACATTCGCTGACAAGAGAAAAATATCATAAATTGCATAAGAGAATATTTATCACAGCGCTGCATAAAATGGCTTGCAATGAAAAGATTTGTTGACAAAATAAAATATCACATAATACACAAGGGCACAACCTTTCTCAAATCCTTACATACTTCCTTGAAAGTGGCTTCCTCGCGAAATATTTGCAAGCATCCTGCTTGTCAGTCTCATTAAACGCATAGTTCGAGAGGAGTGGCCTGAGGAAGTAAATACATATGATGTTCATGAGTCGCATCCTGTGGTCATAGCTGCCATCACTGTGGCATTTAAGGAGCCTTGATGCACAGAGGGCTGGAATTGTGTACTTGGTTAAGGTACTGAGTGGCTTTGCCAAAGTCGGGTTGTCTTTGAGCGCACAGTCTGCAAAAGCTCGCAAAGTATCAAGGACAAAAAGGAGCTGGTCAGATGGATACAGCAAACCACCTCGGTCCTGATGGCGTGTCAGCTGCAGGAGCGGCTCGTTGCTGGCTGGCTTCGAACACACAGAGACACAGTTTTCATAGTTCACTTTTTCACTCACCACATGGGCAATGTAGCCCCCTACATATGCTGTGGCCGATATTTGAAGAGATGGCAGGTACTGAGGCAACAAAGAAACGGTTAGCCTTTGCAACACCACAACTGCCTTTTTCATAGAAGGTGGTGTTTGCACATCTGTGTTTGCAATAGAAGGAAGCAGCACAGACAAAGTACACGACGGATGCGAACTTGAAGCACCGGCACGTAGGAGCAATGATGTTGAACTCTCAGCATGAGCAACATTTGATGCTGCGCTCCCCACTCCGAACGGAGCACAAGCTCGCTTTTCAATGCTTGCTGTGCTTCGTTCAGCGCTTCCTTTTGGCTGAAAGTGTTTGGGGTAATCTTCAAAAACTGAAAGCACTGCACCTTTCTTCAACCGTTGTCTCTTTCCTTCAAGAAAGTCTTCGACGCGAAAATGACGGCTACATACCTTCGTGTAACAGGACGTTGCATTTGGCGACCAGCCGTCCTGCTGAATAGAGGCCAACCACTTCTCTCGTACGTCGGCGGCAGCAGGAACTTCATGGAAAGATAGTCTAGGCACTTTCTTTTTTCGTCCGACTTGCACAGCGGCACGCAGCAGTACGACATCGCAAGTCATGCAAGGTACGTGGTCACGACAAAGGAAAAAAAAAACTTCCATCGCATTCAACTCGCCAAACCCAACCGCACGTGTCAAGGCACAACAAAGCAAACAAGCGCTCTAGGCCGCGCCCGCACCAGCACCATTCTCTATGCCAGCACTACCGGCAGAGCACCCGGATGGATGGATGGATGAATGGATATGGCTGTACCCTTTAGAACGGGCGGTGGCTAGCGCCACCAAGCCGTAATACTTAATGAACCAAAAGCTAGATTTATTTTTTTTCTTTAATAAGTGAGTTTGAGGATTCGTACTTTGCAGTGAAGGGTTTATTTTCACTCGTGCCTTGACTTTAGCCACCAATCAGATAATCTCCTTCTAGTTAAGTCTACCCGTTTAAAGTCTATTTTGCCCTCCCGGTCCCTAAACCCCAGTGCTTTGAAAAACTCTGCGCCATCATCCTGAACTATAGGGTGAAGCCCTTTACAGAACATTATCAAGTGTTCGGCAGTTTCTTCTTCCTCTCCACACGCACTGCATACTGTGTCTACCCCTTCGTATTTGGCCCGATATGTCTTGGTTCGCAGTACTCCCGTCCTGGCCTCAAACAGTAGAGAACTACCCCGAGTATTATCGTAGATCCTTTCCTTGGCAATTTCCTGCTTAAAAGTTCGATAGATCTCTAGTGCGGACTTCTCAATCATTCCCATTCTCCACATGTCAGTCTCCGTTTCCTTCACTTTCTTCTTAACCGATAGTTCTTTTTGGTTTGGCCACCTGCTGTTTTCTAAGTATTTACCAGTCAACTTCCTGGTTCGCTTCCTCCATTTTGTATCGACATTCTTCATGCACAAGTAGCTGAAAACCTTTCTAGCCCAATGCTTCTCCCCATTTCTCGCAATCGCTTCTCAAGCTCTATTTTGCTGCTAGCTTCCCTGCCTTCAAATGAAGTCCATCCCACTTCACCTTGTACTCCCTGATTTGGTGTATTTCCGTGAGCTCCTAAAGCAAGCCTACCTATTCCACGTTGCTTAATTTCTAATCTTGCTTGAACTTCTGATCTCATGCACAAGACTGCATTGCCGAACGTCAGCCCAGGAACCATGACCCCTTTCCATATTCCTCTCACAACATCATACCTATTGTAATTCCACAAAGCCCTATTTTTCATCCCTGCTGCATTCCTGTTACCTTTAGCCGTCACGTATATTTCCTGTTCCCTCAGGTACTCGGTCCCATTGCTTATCCATACGCCCAGACATTTGTACTTATCTGTTATCTCTAGCGTGACCTCCTGTATTCTAAGCTCACTACCTTCGTTGTCATTGAAAATCATGACTGCTGATTTTCCCTTACTGAATCTAAAATCTAACCTATCTCCCTCATTACCGCAGATGTCCATCAATCTCTGCAAATCTTCTTTGTTGTTGGCCATTAGCACTATATCATCTGCATACATTATTGCTGGTAGTGCCTGATCAATGAGTTTTCCTTGTTTGACTAAAGAGAGGTTGAAGCCCAGTCCACTTCCCTCTAATTTGGCCTCTAATTCTTGTAGGTACATCATGAATAATAAGGGTGACAGGGGACACCCCTGCCTAAGCCCCCGTTTTACCTCTTCAGGCTTGGATACCTGTTTTTCCCACTTTATAACTACCTTGTTACCTTTATAGATATCCTTTAAAAGATTAGTGACTACATGTTCCACGCCTAGTGTGTCCAGTATTCCCCACAATTCCTCTTAAACCACGCTATCGTACGCTCCCTTGATATCCAAAAATGCTAGCTACAGGGGCCTGTGTTCCTTTTCTGCTATTTCGATGCACTGCGTCAGTGAGAACAGATTGTCTTCCAACCTCCTGTGTTTCCGAAACCCAGTCTGCAGTTCCCCCAGCACCCCCTCATCCTCTATCCATGCCTGCAGTCTTTCCTTTATAATCTGCATCGCCAGCCTGTAGACCACTGATGTCACTGTTATAGGACGGTAGTTGTTTATGTCAGATTTGTCCCCCTTTCCTTTATAGATCATGCTCATCTTGCTAAGTTTCCATCCATCGGGAACTTCACCATCGATTATTATTTTGCTCACTGCCTCTCTCAAAGCCTGCTTAGACTTCGGACCTAATGTCTTAATCAGCATAATTGGAATGCCATCTGGGCCTGTTGATGTACTACTAGGAACCCTTTTCTCAGCCCTTTCCCACTCTCGTTGTGAAAATGGAGCCATTGCACCACTTGATTCGTCCTTGTCTATTGTGGTGCATAAAGTACTTTGTTGAAATTTTTCTGTAACCCTTGTTCTTATATATTCAATAGCTTCGTCCCCTTCTAGCCTAGCACCTTCGGCTGTAGTTATAAAACCCAGCTCTAGGCTCGTCTTATTTCTTAGGGAGTTTAGATGATTCCAAAATTTCGCAGCTGCCTTTCTATCTTTTTTATGTACTTCTGCCAGCCACTGAGCTCCCTTTCTTCTAATCTTTTCATTGATCAGAAGGGATGCATCTCTTCTACAGCTTAGAAAGGCTTCCCATTTTCTTTCAACATCATCTGTCGGTTGACCCCGCTGCTTAGCATGTCTGTGTTCCCTAGAGGCTTCTTGACGTTTTGCTATGGCTCTCTTAACTTCCTCATCCCACCAACTTTTGGGTTTGTGTCTTCTTTTCCGGGGTGACTTGTCACTCGTCTTAGCAAGCTCTAGCTCAAAGAGTCTAATTAGAATCGTGTATGTCTAGACTGTCTTATTATACTCGGTGATTACTTTCTCAATTTGTTTAGTGGCTATTTCAATTTGCCTTTCTGGATAAAAATTTTCCTGTAGTTGCTCAACTTGTCTCCTTCCCACTTTCACTGCTCTTCCAAAACTTAGCTTGATACGTTTGTGATCACTACCCAGACTTCTGGAGCCATCTTCATCTATGTGCATTCCCTTGAGCTTATCATACATCCTATGTGACATCAGTGCATAATCTATCGTCGACTGCAGCCTTCCTATCTCCCATGTTATTTGCCCTTCACACTTCTCGGTACTGTTCCAAATGATCAAATCAAGCCTTTCACACATATCCATGATCATTTTGCCTGTCGGGTCGGTATACCCATCTATATCTTCTATGTGCCCATTCATGTCTCCTAGTATAATTATCTCGCACTCTCCTCCTAACTCCACAATGTCTTTTGATATACACTCTTCAATTGCATGGTTTTCTTCTCTGGCCTTTGCTCCCGTCCACAAGTACAGCAAACCAAGGAGTGTCGTTCGCCCTGCCACTTTCCCTTTTAGCCATACATGTTCCTTGCACTCCTGCTTGATTCTTTGCCAGTCTGTACATTTATGAATGAATGCCCCAATACCACCCCCCTTTCTGCTGCCTTCTGTTCTATTACAATATTCCCACGCGTAGTCCGGATTGTTCGGAGGTTGTTCCATGTCCCTGAGGTGTGTTTCTACAAAACCGTATACCATCGGCCTCTCTTCCCTTAGCTGTTCTTCTATCTCTTCCCACTTCAGCCTGTTCCTACCACCCTGGATGTTAATATACCCTATGTTTGAATTGGTTCGGCGCTCGTGGCTACGTCTATTTATGCCCCGGACTCTACCTATCGTAGATATTGGTGCCACTTTGGAATCGTATCTGTCCATACCACCTGCCGAAGAGTCTCCCTGGTTGTTTTCCTCGTTACTGGCTATCCTGCACCCCGAAGGGCTCGCTTGCCCCCCAAAAATGATACTGCGCGTCCTGCAACCCGACCCTGTTTGCACAGTGCCACCACGCAGTGGTGGCGAGCGGGAGAAACGAAAGCTTCGACGGCCGCGAGAGGGTGTTCTACCAGGCACTGAAAGTTATAAAGGAGGCACTGATAGGGCACCCGGCACCTGGCCGAGATGGGCGGGGAACCAGATGACAGTGTGGTGCTTCAGGCATAGAGAAAGAAGAAGACTATTTCTCTATGCTTCAGGGGACTCGGGTCCGCTCTGCGCAGGATACGTAACGCCTGGTCGGAGATGACTCCGCGTTCAAAGGCTTTGACGGCCAGTCTGGAGTCGCTGTAGATGACTTCCCGTTTGCTGTTGCGCATAGCTATAGCTATAGCTACTTGCTCCGCTACTTCAGGGTTTCGGGTGAGGATTGTGGCAGAGTTAAGAGTCTGCTGTGCGGATGATACCTCGACCACGGTGAAGGCTTGGTTGTTGTGATAGGCAGCGGCGTCCACGAACGAGACATTGTCCGCTTCCATGTCTATGCACTTAAGAATGGCGATCGCCCGCGCAAGGCGCCTGCCTCTGTTGTATTCGGGGTGTACATTTCGCGGAATAGGAGCGATCGTGATAAGGTCGCGGATTTCACGGGGAATCAGAGTCAACTCTGGGGGGTCCCTGGTCCTCGAGGAGAAAAAGTCGAGCTCACGCAGAATATGGCGGCCCGCCTTGGTGGTGGTGAGTCGGGTCAATTGCATGCATTCCTGTGCTTTGGCGATCTCTTCTAGCGTGTTATGTACACCAAGCTCGAGGAGTTTGTGCGTTTGAGTGGTGATAGGGAGGCCAAGGGCTCGTTTGATCACCTTGCGAATTAGCGCATTGAGTTGATCACACTCAGCACGCAGCCATTTGTGTATAGCGGCAACATAGGTAAAATGGCACAAAACAAATGCGTGATTTTTTTTTAAAAAAGCAAATTCTTAAGGCAAAAGCGTTGTTTTCTGAAGTTAGCCGTTCAAACAGTACGTTTCTCCCACCTTGTAGACACACCGCATTGGCGGAGTGAGGATCTTTAGGGAGTCTATACTCGCGAGGGGGAGAGCCTCTATGTCACTGTGAACAGACTTCAATGTCTGAAGGCCATTCCTGAAAAAAAATCACTTTATCACTGCAGACACCTCAAAGGCCTTCTAGAGCGGGGCTCGAGACCATGGTGTATTATGTCACGATACCCATAATGACAAAGAAGGCAGATCAAACAAGCGGATAGCTCGCAATGTTCTCTGTAAACCGCATAACTCCGCTAGCCTGTTTCTGATACCATAAATATTACTTTTGTCTGTAATATAATTTCCTGCAGCAAATTTAGTTCCTGCGAACAAATTTGTACAATGGACTGCTTAAAAACCTTACAAGCTGTAAGCCTTGCCAGAAAATAGTAGGGCTTTCAATCATATTAGACTGACCCTACCTCTCCCCCCCCCCCCCCCCCCCACAAAACTGTATATTAGGCTGGAAGAAAAGCAAAGGGGAGCAACAAGAGACAAGTCAAGTTTTTCCAGGTCAGACACGAACACGAGCGTCTGTTGGTGGTTTACGGGCTTGGCGTTTCCCACAACGAATGCGGTGATGCTTCGGAAACCGATGAAATGCAGATAGTGAATGCATGCAGGACTACACGTTGGACTAGTCACATGATTTGATTAGTGAACTGCGCTTCGACTTTGCGGATAAACAAGCATACTCAAACTAACCAGCTTTCTCTCGCATAACCAGGCGTAGACGAACGAAGCCTGACCCATTTTTTTTACTGTGCAAGTTGTCGCGTTTACTTTGCTCAAACTGCTTTTCGTCACCAAATAAGTCAATAAAAGTTTAGCAAAATATGCGCCAATATATTCAATCCACTTGCAATACAACGAGTACTCACCTAAAAAACACGGGGAAAAGTAGTCAGTTCCAGGCAATCTCGCTTCACTTGTGTAATTCAGCTGTTGAGAACAAATCGGGAAGCAGGACAGTCTCCAAATGATTTTGCATTGCAGCATGCAGCACCCTGGCATTCACACTTCAAAGTTTTTGTAAGTGCGCTTAGCGCGAGGATGGTGTCGTAGCGGAAGCTAGGCCTACGGTATAGTCAAACGCAGCACAGCTTGCACACCCGTGCCAACATGCTGCTGGTGCAGTGTGGCGGAGCAGGAAGGCCTGGCCACGAGAACCAACATAGCGCTTGTTACCATGCAAAACCGGGACTGGCAACATTGTGTTTTAGCGGGCGGCGGCAAGTGGTGGGTCAAAGGCTGACACCATCTTACAGCACGGAGACGCACACACATGAAGGCTCCGTATTTAGGACACATGTTGCATTGTTTCAAAACTTTATATTTGCTTAAATTCATTGTTCATAGTATCCTAGAAATGGAAGGATAGTGTTTGATTGGTATTGTGCTCTCATAGGCGCTTGTCATATTGTGCTTCTCATATGGAAAAATATTCTGCATGGCTCCCAAAAGTAACCAAGCTGGCCATGATTGAAAACAGCAAGTTTTTATTTTATTATAAAAAGCATTGAGAGGCGCTGTGTGGTCACTTTCGAGGTGGTGATGCGGCGATGTCCTCAATGAGATTAAGCAGTCCCTGACGGCCCTTTTTGTTCAGGTGACTGCAGTTCACGAGGCTCGTCAGCTGCTTGGTCGAGTATTCCTGCACAGGAATTTTCCCGCGACGATATTCATTAGATAGATGAATCTACGCATCAGGAGTGTAGTTATTTTTTCCTAGGAAAACGTCTATTGTGAAACACACATTGGCTATAAGGCGACGCAGTAAGCAACCTCAGGTGTAATCTGCTGTTACTTTGAAGGCCACACTTTGAAATCACTCAGAAATGCTTGACGTCACAAATGAGAGAAACATCTGTGGGCGAGGAGGGAGTGACTACAACAGGTCGAAGGGGGTAGTTTGAGCAAAGACTTGGAGCACATGAGCTTTGCAGTCAAAAGTAGAATGCAATAGTGTAATCAGGCCCGAAGTGCAGCTCCTTCTCAATTCCTAGCCTAACTTTGGTCCTTGGTGCATCCTTTAACCGTGCCGTAAGGACATAAATGTGTGTAACATTATTGTGTTCATTTATCACACGAATGCGAAAATACTTAATGCAGGTAGAAAAATTCTGTTTCAAAATTTCTACTCTCTTTCCAAAGAAGCTGCTGCAAGGTATGACACTTGAGGGCACTAGGTAAGCCCTATATGTCCCGTGCATTGTTGGTCATTTTGAGGTACCGTTTTCTCCATGACTAAAAAGGATATTCAATAATCCATACATAGTTTCTTTTCACAATTTTCCGCTCTTTCAACTGAAGCAGGTCAACTTTTATTGATATTAAAATTTTTCGGAATTTGTAACCACAGGGACCTAAATTTTCAGTTCATTGAGATCTATGAAAATTTGTAACACAAATTTTCATAGATGTCAAAGGTCACAGCGGCAACTCAACGATGCGGTCGGCTAATCCTATTCTGTATTTCATGCAAATGTTCGTCACTTTCCTGCTACCAGCGGGACACGACACACCAATATGCGTGGGACATGGCACTTTTATGCCGCTTTCCAGCGCGATCAACCAACACACGTCACTGACGATTCTGAATCTTGACCAGTTGGCCTTCACCTGGGAGCAGCCAGTACCAGCGACAACCACGCATGGGCAAAACACCGGACAGTTTTCCCTGGTGGCAAAATGCACCGGTTCGCCTATAAATGCTGGCATCAATCGATTGTGGGCTGAAGGGCATGGCGGCAACTCAACGATGCGGTCGGCTAATCCTCTTCTGTACTTCACGCAGGTGAGCAGGCGCTATGAAAAATGCTTTCGTTCTAACTGTAACAAAATAACTGGTCCGCAGACATTAGACGGAGACAACCCACTTATTCTGCATGGAGACCAAGCTGTCCATTCCTAGCACGTCCTATCTCCACTTCATCCTCTTCGATAGGCTGGCCCGCTCCAAGAGAATATTCTGCAACATCTTCCCAGGGGGGCCAAGATGACTCGCACACTTCGATGAAGTCTGGACCACTCTATGTTATTCTGATCCGCGTTATTATTCCATATCATCTCGGGGGGCCAAGGAGAATTGTACCCACTGAGAACGCAGTTCATGTTGAAATGCACTTGCTTTGCTACCGAGAGTGCTTGTGCACTACGGCCGTCGATTCGTGGCTGTCGCACCCCTTGCTGTCTCTGGAACCGATGCTGGTGAGACAGAGGGAGTTCTTGACGTGTGTTAGGCTGATGTGCTGGGTGTGCAGAATTATGAAGACGCAATGTCTGTCGTCGTCGCCCAAAAGATGGCTAGTCTGAGACGAGTTGTTCAAGTACGATGTCACCATGGACACGCTGGCGCTGATGACGTCGACGCACACGGCATTGACGAGCATCGACATGCTTGTTCGGCGGCTCCGCATCTTCCAAGTTCCTGCCGCCAGCAACTGCGTAGTCAGGCTGATGGCACTTCTTTCCCCGAGATCGAAACACCTTGCTCCTATGCAGATAGATCGTGGTGCCTATTTGAGGTTCGTGAAGACACTGATGGCACCAAAACGCCACATTGAAGATATGTCTGTGTGCATTGCAGAAGGATTGCGGCTCAAGACGAACAGTGTGCTAGACGGGCACTGGATGCTGTCAGACGACAAGGGTCCCTGTACTATCCAGCCAAACATTGTCTCTATTGCTGTCAGCGTTTCATTTACGAGGTCAATTTTGCCGGTGGTGACCTTCCAATAGGCGTCGGATCCTACAATGACACTGATCTCGTCCGGTTGCCACATACTCGGTTGAAAGTGGTCAGCTACGTTGTACTCCCGTTCAAGAAGTAGGTGCGAAATGTTGGAGTCGAGTGGTGGGCTTGTGACAGAGCACATTTCAGGAATCGTCAACGCTTGTAAGGTAATCGTTGAATCGAAGAACTGGCTTCGAAGCCGCACGTTGACACGCTCGGTGCAGAGTCGCCTTCGTGACTTGGATTCTCCAGAAGTGACAAGAGAGAGTTCTTCTTTTCCCACGACGGAGCACTGAAGCATCCTTGCCAGGTCTGCACGAGTGTAGGTGCGCTCACTACCGCTGTCCAGCAGTACCTGCATGAGGAGTCGGTGGTCTCCAGACTATGCCCAAATTCGACCAGTCTGTAGCAATACGTGAGTGGGCTCAACGTGACTCTGGGTGGTAGTGACCGTTGGCATGGTTAATGGGGGTGGTTGAGAAAATGTTGGGGATCCTGCGTTGGGGTGCGGATTTTTGGCTGGGCGTGATAACTAGCAGAGGATGGTCAGGTGGCGTCGCTGGCAGGTACCACATCTAAGATGGAATGACTTCCTGCACATTCTAGTGATGTGGTTTCGTGTTCCACAGCGGAAACAACAATTAGAGTACTGCAGCTTTGCCCACTTCTCTTCAGCCGATAGGTTGGCATGGCAAGCAGCGATCATGTGATCCTTGCTGTGGTAGAGTGGGCACGGCAGTCTAACAGGCAAAGTAGACCCCATTAGGGCGGACGCTGACGGTATCATTTCTGTGTCATGCGTTTCTTCAGAAATGTGGGTTCTGGTTTCGTCTTGCGACACACGCCGAGACTGTAACCGGCCCTCCTCTCGGATTTCTACTTAAATGCGGAGAAACGTTAGTAAATCCTTGGCTAGCCGCGTTCAGTCTTCAGGCGTTTCGGCGATGCTGGAGGCGCAGTTCGATTTTTTAGATTTCTGTCTGTACATAATGGCAAGATCCTCTGGCAGACATCACATTAGGACACGGTTTAAGACCACCGTGTATTGGTCGGGCGCAACTCCTAGGCCTTCCAAGGCACTAACGTGTAACTGCACACTATCGTGCAGCAGACGAAGCCTTCGGTAGTCTGATGAGCTTTTCACAGGGTTCAGTGCAAGGAGATTATCAACATGCTCGTTTACAAGGGAATCCTGGCGTTCAAAGCAATCTGTGAGGGTCTTGATTGCAAGTTCGTAATTTTGCTCCGCTAAATGAATGCCTTCGACAGCTCGCTTCGCGCTCCTGGTCAAGTAGGTGACGAGGTACTTAAACTTTTTGATGCGCAGTAGCTCAGTATTCTTGTGGATGGTAGCGTCGAAATAGTCCCAAAAGGACTGCCATCCACAAAGACTACCATCAAAAGTTGGTATCTGGAGCTTGGGCAGTTGAACTGCAAGCGGACAGTGCGCTCTCACCTGCCATGCTGCTTTGCTGGAGCTCAGAAGTTCAAGGTTGCTTGGCATGGGTCCAGTGGCTCGCGACTGCATGGTGGCTTTCTTCTCACGTTTCTGTAGCCAGAACTTGGCTCGTGACACGGCGTAAAGAATCTTTGCGTTTTACTCGTCTGCTGTTTTCACTTCATGATCCAGGTTTTCTTCATCCTTTGATGCCAGGATGACCTCGTAGAGCCTAGAAAGTGCTGCTGCTTTACCCTTCAGGAAGTCTATGTGGCTGGTAATCTGGGAGGCGTCTGGATCCGGTTGCTGCAGCAGGTATGATAACATTGCTAGGGCTCGGGTGACACCAGCTCTGATCGAGCCGCGCTTATTCCGAAGATGGTCAGCGGTCGCCATGGTCGTGACGTTCAGGGAAGTCTCCAAAGTGGTGGATTCCCGGGTTTTTTGCACCAAATGTAACAAAATAACTGGTCCGCAGATGTTAGACGAAGACGACCCGTTTATTCTGCATGGAGTCCGGCTGTCCATTCCTAGCGCATCCTATCTCTACTTCGTCCTCTTCGATAGTCTGGCCCGTTCCAAGAGAATATTCTGCAACACTAACGACCCATTTTTGATCATGCTGCCGTGCCCGTGGCTCATTTGCTTGCTTGTAATTAATCTTGTAGACTGTGCTGAAAACGTATTGCTATTGTCAGGAGACCTAGAAACAAACCCCGGCCCTGACGTTACCCAGTTCGCGAAGCAGCTACAAAGCATTGCTGGCGATTTAAAAGAGATAAAAAAGAAGCGCCTTACTGCTATTGAGTCGAAGCTGGCTAATATTAGCGCCCTAGACAGCAAAATAGCACACTGCGAAACCGGAATATGTGCCCTACAGGAAGTGGTTCGAAAACTTCAACTTCAGATTGACGATCTTGAGAATCCGTCTAAAAGAAATAACCTCATAATATATGGTGTTCCAGAAAGCGAGAAAGAAAACAGTGGCACTTTGGATAAAACAGTGAACGACAGTATTGTCGAAAACATTCTGAAAGCCGAGACAGTTACCATAGAAAGGATACATAGACTAGAAAAGCCAAAAGCTAACAAATGCAGGCCAATATTTTTGCGGCTTGCCGACCATCACGACAAAATAACAGTATTTCAGAACTGTTACAAGTTAAAAGGCAGCAACTACTCCATAAGTGAGGACTTCTCAGCTCACATTCGTGGCATAAGAAAAAAAACTATGGAATGATGGTAAATTAAGAAAAGAAGCAGGAGAAAAAGTGACATTAAACTATGACAAGCTCCGGATGAATGGTGAAATATTTTCCTGGGATGAGGAAAATAACGAAGCCGTTCCCGTGAGCCATGACGCAAATGCTCCTGCAAAACAAAAAAATTAGAAAGACGATCTGCAGAAGCTACGGCCTTGCAAAAAAAAGTAACCTTCATCAATCTAAACGCATGTAGTATACTGAACAAATCTGATTTGCTTGAATCTTTATTACTAGAACTAGAACCAGATTTTGTAGGAGTTACCAAAACTAGGCTGTCAAGTGACATTCTTAATTAGGAAATAGGTACTCCCAACTACGTGATAATACGGAAAGACCGACCCACGCGTGGTGGTGGCGTCGCCATTTTTGTCAATAAAGTATTCTCTTTCAAGGTTCTTCCAGAAGTTGAAGGTGTAGAAGCAATATTTTGCAGATTATTCATAGGTTCACGTGCCATCACTGTGGGTTGTGTATACCACAGCCCATCTGCTTCTAGTGATGTCATTATTTTACTTTGTAGTTATATGCAGAGTCATGTATCAAATGCCAGACTAATCTTTCTGGGTGATTTTAATATGCCAGAAATAGACTGGCATGCTATGTATTTCAAGTCTGATAGCTCCCAATTGATATGTGATCTCATGCTCAATTTCAATTTACATCAGATAGTGACCCAACCCACGCGAGTACATGCATCATCGTCGAACATTCTTGATTTAGTTTTTTTAAGTGATCATTTCCTGCAAGAAGCTACTAGAATGGAAATAATGGATGGCATCTGAGATCATAACTTGATTTATTGTGCTATAGATGTGAATGACTATAAATTTCACCAACAGGTGTCGCTTTATTATTCCGACTATACCCATGCTGACGACACAAGCATAATCGATTGTCTTGCTTTCGAATATGATTCATTCGTATCACTTACAGATAACCTATCCTTTGACATCGAAACACTTTGGAGTAGATTTACAGCCATCGTGACGTCATACATAAAACGCTACGTACTGATCAAAAAGAAATAAACTGAGCAACTAAACCCCTGGATAACATGTGACGTGATACATGCGAAACGAAAGGTAAAACGTCTAAGAAAAAAACTGAACACGACACCAACTATTCTTAGTAGACACTATCTGACTGTAGCTGTTAGCGACATGAGAAGTAAACTAAAAGATGCTAAAAATAATTACTTTGCAAAGATACTTCCCACATTTTTGATAAGTGCTCCAAATAAGTTTTGGAAATATATGAATCCAAAAAAACATGATGAGCTCATGCGTTCCTCTGACGACAACAGCGATCTCGCCAACTCCTTCAATGATAACTTTCAATCAGTGTTTGGCGTAGATGAAGGAATCATACCACTCATACAATCTTCAGACCATTCACCAATAGAACCCTTGACAATTACCGAGCAAGGCGTGCTCAATCTATCAATAAATATTGATACCAAGAAGGGCCCGACCTGACAACATATCAAACATCTTCCTTAAAAGGTATGCAGAATGGGTAGTTAAATATTTATGTGTAATCTTTCATAAATCACTGCAATCATGCATATCCCCGCAGTATGGAAAATCGCAAAAGTTATACCAATACACAAAGCAGGCAGCAAAACCATGGTATCAAATTACAGGCCAATATCACTAACTTGTTCTGTGTGTAAATTGTTAGAACATATGATATTGAAACACATAAGTATTTACCTAGAAAAAAATCATATCCTGTCTCCTGTACAACATAGTTTCCGAAAAGGCTTTTCAACCGTTACTCAACATTTAGAATCAATACACGATGCAGCCCCGTCCACTGATAACCGTAAACAAATTGACCTCATCTTCTTAGACTTTTCAAAAGCATTTGATCATGTTTCTCATACAAAATTAATAAGTAAATGGTTAGTTACTCTTGGAGATAGTACCATTGATCACTGGATTAAAAATTACTTAACTAATCGCTCATAATTTGTACAGTTACAGGACACCACCTCTAGAATAGCATCAGTCACGTCAAACGTGCCACAGGGCAGCGTCTCAGCATCAATATTATTCACAATATTCATTAATGATCTGCCCCTCTCAACTGAAGTAAAACTATAGGGCTCTTGGCAGACTTTACGAGGAAATTAATACTCCTATGGATCACCTAATTCTTAACCAAGCACTAGAAGATGTACACACGTGATGCAAAAAATGGCAAATGTCCCTTAATATTGGTAAATGTATTTCCATGACCATACCTCGCAAAAAACACAGGTCCAACTTTTCTTACACTATTGACAACTGCCTCTTAGCCACAGTCTCTAGCCACATATATCTAGGAATAAGGATTTCAAATGACCTGAGACGGGATACCCACACTGATAATATTACTAACACAGTCATAAAAAGACTATTTTTATTGAAAAGACATCTTAAACACGCACCACCAAATACCAAACTAATAGCTTATACTACCCTCGTCAGATCTGTTATAGAA
The DNA here is from genome assembly GCF_043290135.1 of Rhipicephalus microplus. Lineage (NCBI taxonomy): Eukaryota > Metazoa > Arthropoda > Arachnida > Ixodida > Ixodidae > Rhipicephalus > Rhipicephalus microplus. The sequence continues at coordinate 63,014,779 of NC_134700.1, read as the reverse complement.
TATGCCAGTCCTGTCTGGTTCCCGTATACCCACCAAGTAATTAATAAAATAGAATCAGTTTAAAGAAAAGCAATAACGTTTACTTTTAGCAAGTACAGACTAACAGACTCACCGACGCACCTACTCAATAACGCTGGCATTCTAACACTACAAAACCGAACAAAACTAACAAGACTAAGACTAATGTTTCAACTACTCCACAACATAATAAAAATAGACACTTCAAGGTATAAATCTTTCTTTCATGGCAGACCAACCCGTCATCATCATTCCCATACTCTTGTAGAATGCTCCTTTAACGCTAATTGCTTTAAATACTCATTTTTTCCTCTAACCATTAGAGATTAGAACTCACTGACACCCACCTTAACCACTGAATCATCCATACACTTGTTCACAGCTGCGATTGAAAGCGAATTGCTTGCCTTGCAAATCACACTAACGACATGACATCATCAATAAATCCAATAAATGATGAGTCAGTGTCATGTTACTGATACAGAGGTTTTTTTATGATCGTTATATTTCAAGTGACACGTTTTTCGATTAGCTTATTGTTCATAAAATTCTTTGATTAAGTTGTTCAATAAAATTGTCTACTTGTCCGTACCCCATATTATAAATGCATGCATTGATTTTTTGCAGGCGTTTTTAACAATAACCTAGTTCATGATCTTGCTATTACTAAAATTGTTTGATTGTGTGTTCTTATATTGGCAATGCATAATTTATTATTTGTGTGTCATGTTGTAATTCCCGCTTCTTCTTGTGTTTTCGATCATTATGACTTTGTGTAAGCAAATATTCGGTTTCATATGCCCTCCTTGCTATAATCTTTGATAAGGTTGGCAATATTGTTAAATAAATAAATAAATAAATAAAGAAATAAGGGGCATAGTTTCAATTCTGCTTCATTAGCTGTAGACATTCATGCAGAATACAAGTAAAAATAATCAATTGGTTATCTTGAAATGCATAAAAAATAATTAAGTAATAAAGAGCATTTTTGAGATAGTGTTTAAAGCTACAAAACAGCTGAAAAGCCAACACACTTTGTCACAAACGCCGTTCAACTAGTATTTTATTGCGTAGATAGAGGCTTAGTAATCATTTCCAAAAACAATTTTTCACTTTGGAGCCTCTCGTAATGCCTGCCTTGCTTCGTTGAGCTCTGTCTGCACTGTATCGTCGAGTGTGGTCAACATTTTCCGGTAAATTGACTGAAGTTTGTCAAGGCTTGAGTCCAAAACATTTCATAATTTAGGCTCGTGTGATACTACCATCATTAAATGCATGAACAATATTCAATGCCACAATCCTTAAGACTTTGAACCTAAACAAGGACAACAAAGACTGCGACAAAATTCCCGTTAACTCAACACCTGCGTTGGGCAGTGGGCACGCACTATTTTGGTCTAATTACATCACAAATAAAAGTCATATTCATTAGAGCAACCCCGTTGTCATCCTGCATGTCATCCACCTCAAAGTGTGCTGAAAAGGCTCACAAATGAAGAGCTTGCTGGTTGAGCATTGAGCGCCTCAGTATGTCACTGACATTTATTCATGTTGACAAGAGAGAGAGCTGTAAGGGTTGTCACGAAATTCACACCTCTTGAGGACTTTGTTTACCCTCGGCATCTAAACTTATCAACAAGCGCGACAAACCTAAGGTGTAATGAAGAGAGGAACTGAGTGTTTGAAATGATGCACTTCGTAGATAATGTGCCAATGTAAAAGTGTGCAGTGTCTTCGAATTGTCTTACAATTACCTGACAATTTCATATACACAGCTGACTCTAGACAAGCATTTTGGCTTTCGTACATGAAGTTTTTTTGATGATTGATTGATTTGTGGAGTTGAATGTGCCAAAACCATTATATGATTATGAGAGACGCCGTAGTGGAGGGCTCCGAAAATTTCCACCACCTGGGGTTTTTTAACGTGCACCCAAATCTGAGTACACGGGCCTACAACAAAACTGCCTTTTGTAGTAGGCTTGTAGCAGCCAGAAGGGCGTCTTCAAGCAAGCTTTGAGCAGTCAAAGAGAACATTCAGAGCAGATGTAGCTCTTGTGAACCAACACTTGTCCAATGTCACATTATTCAAATACTAAGGTAAAGTGTGTGATAACCTTATCACTGCGATGGCAATTACCGCATTTACTCGATTCTACTGCGCCCTCGATTGTAACGCGCACTCGGTTTTCACGACGAAAAAAAAAAGTAAGACATCGATTGCAACGCGCACCCATTTTTCTCGTTGGCCCGCATGATCACACTACTCGGGAAAACGACTCCTTTCCGGAGCGTCTTTCGTTTAAATATGAGGTACAGGGGAAGCTTGTGCCTATCTGACGTGCAACGGAGCATCGCCGTCACTCTTGTTTTACCGTGGCCCGACGTCAGCATGCGAACTTGCTTCGCCCCCTTCTTCTCGACGGTTGTGGTGCCAGGCATGTCGAAGAAAAGAGGCGTCTGATCAGCATTCCCGATTTGCCCAAACAGGTAGCCGTTGTTATGCCGCAAGTTTAGGACGAACCTCTGAAAACTGTGAAGCTTTTCTTCGTACTCCTCTGGCAAGTTTCGGCGCATGCCCGTTCGCTTTCGGAGGAAAAAGCCTTTCCTCTTCATAAAGTTAGTTAGCCAGCACCTGCTCGCTTTGAACTGGCTCCGCGTTAGCCCTTTTTCTAAAGCTAACTGCATAGCCCGAACTTAGAGCAGTTCTGTCGTCACGGGCCGCTGTGCCGCTCGCTGCTCAAGCACATACTCGGCAAGCAGCTCTTCAATATGCGGAAACCGACCCTGCTGTGGTCCACTGAAGTCTTTGCATGAATCTTTGACAATCTTCTGCTTTTGTTTCTGCCAGTCCCACACGTACGTTTCGGGAACTCTGAACGACCGCGATCCGGCCCGATTTCCGTCTGTTTCGGCACATGCAATGACTTTTCTTTTAAAAGCAGCATCGTGGTGCACGCGTCGAGTTTCTGGAGTCGGCCCTTCCATGCCGTTGATGCTAATGAACTACAAGATGACGAACTCCTCAGCACACGTACGAAGTGCCGCACATGAGAAACACATAGGCAAAAATGGCCGACGCGCCATGCCGAAGCACACGGAGGAAGGAAAGGTCCGTGCCGAAGCACGTAGGGGGCGGCCATTTTGGAAATGCCGATGACAATAGAATGACCGTATTCATTTTTTTTTCACGCTCGATTTTAACGCGCATGCGATTTATGAACTCGCTTAACCAGAAAAAAGGTGCGCGTTAGATTCAAGTAATTACGGTATATGAACACTCTCAACAAGCTTTTGCTGTTGCCGTCATGTCTTATTAAAGTACAAATTGATAACATGTCTCCGCGCATCGCATGTCATACTCACGGGCCACATGAGAGGGAGCGATGAATGCAGCTGAAGCAGAGATGAAACGAGCCACCCTATGTTTGTCACCCGGAGGGAATTTGCGATAGCATCGCCCCACTCGGGAATAAGACGGCAGACCTCTCACTCGGGAGGTTTGCCGTCGAAGCAGAGAGGAAACACCCTAACCATATTGAACTAGAATGAAAAGACTTGAGGCAGAGAGATGGCGCTCGAGCAGCAACGATGAACTTTGCTTCCAAAGCTGGGTTGAGATTCTTCGCACGAACCCTAGCTCGACAGCCATCAGTGAATGGCTTGTATACACATCTACCTGCTGCGATCTCCTAGAGGAAAAACTGAGCGAACAAAGCTGCTCTCGCTAGATTGGTTGTATTGTCTTACGCCAGCGTCGTGATGAGTTACGTGAAAGTTAGCAGCCAGCCTCACTTCGTATCCCATTACAATTTGTTGTCATTGAATCGATTTATTTATTTATTTATTAGAATACCCTCAGGGCCCGTAGGGCATTACAGAGGGGGTGGGTACAACATTTATAACACACAAGAAAAAAAAGACAAAATAAAGAAACAAGTGTCAGATGCGCAAATCAGGAAGGCAACATAAGTCAACTAAAAATGTATAAGAATTCAAGCACATACAAGACAAAGATAGATAATGGAAACTGCGTATAGTTACAAGCATTGCTGAGAAATTGCAGTCTTGAATAACAAAGGGTCTGTTATTGTTACAACGGAAGAGGGAAGGTGGTTTCAATCGGCGGCTGTTTTCGGTAAGAAGGCTGCTGAAAAGAATTTGGTGCGGCAAAACGGAATGGCAACCTTATGCTGATGATCAATGCGCGATGAGTGGTATGACGGTTGTGAAATGAGGTCTCGCTTCATTGATGGATTGTGAAAAAATATCTTATGAAAAAAATGCAGTCGCGCCAGTTTCCTCCGGACAGTTAAATTGGGTAGGTCAAGGTTAGATTTCATTTCTGATATGCTAGCAGTACGGGAATAATTAGAACAAATGAACCGAACTGAGCGGTCCTGAACAGATTCTAACGCGTTAATTAAATTTTGCTGCACGGGATCCCATATAGCGGACGCGTACTCAAGCTTTGGGCGAATTAGTGATCGGTATAATAGAATTTTGAGGGGCAGCGGAGCGCGAGAAAAGTTGCGGCGTAAGTATCCTAGCGTTCGGTTAGCGTTATTGCAGATGTAGGTAACATGCGTGTGCCAAGATAGATTGTTGGTAATGTAAACGCCGAGGTACTTATATGAAGAGACATGCTGGAGGGGAACGGCGTTAATTCTGTAGGTACAGGGGGGAGAAATAGATCGCCGGGTTATTGACATGCATTTAGATTTGTTAGAGTTGAGAGTCATAAGCCATTTATTGCACCAGGTTGAGACAGTGTCAAGATTGCGTTGCTCTTGAAGTGAAACTGTGACTTTTGCAGCGAAAGATGTATATGGCCTAGGAGAAATTAAACACCATTCGTCATCGGTGTCATGAGCAGCCTCCATTGGTTGTGCTATCAGTTACGCCCTCAGTGTCCCACCCAAGCACATGTGCCTATAGCTGCGCAGGGTGTTTACCGATTTGATATTTGTCAACTCCCTGACTTTTCCAGGTTTTTCATGATTAAAAGCAAATTACCACATGACTGCCACATCTGCTTGGAAAACTGTGCACTGGAAAAAAATCCTCGAGTGGTAAAAAAAAAATCAGGCTCTCCATATAAAATAAGTAAACATATTTACCAGACACACCCAGAATGTTAAAAGCATGTGCAGTAAATGTGGAAAAATATGTACATCTGGCAAAAAATAAAACCCCCGAGTTAGGCAGTGAGCAAGTCAGCAGTTTGATCTTCGGAAGAACCACGAAGCAAACACGCAAGTTAAAATAACCACAGATGAAAGTTTGAAGGAGAATGCGATAGTTCAACATCACAGCCAAAGCTGCTAGGAAATGTAGAAGTAGTGCAATATCTCGTGGTATCCGTGCAAAATGAAAAGACGGGAGCCTGGCCGGTTCTGCCAACGGAGTATAATCTAGTTTACTATTTACTATAATGGCTGTAGCCCACGCCACTTAGGATGAGGATTGAATTGAATTAGATCGACCTGAACTGCTGTACTTACTGACTCCACTATTTAGGATATGGATTGGATCAGATCTCATCCAACCTAGAATGCTGCTTTTACTATTTTGATTCGCATCCCTGCCTAATTTGCGCACCTCTAAAGTATACTTTTTAGCAAAAACAAAAAAAGAATAACTACTACTTGTGCATTCTGTGTACTTTGCCTAGACAACGAGTAACGACAAGATTGCCAGAACAAAACCGTGCTGCAAAATTTTTTTCTTTCTTTCTTTCTTCTTCTTTTTTTTTTTTTTTTTCAATGAGCACAAGTCAGTTTTGCATTTTGTGTCTCTGGGCTTTGACGCTTGAAGTGCAACGGAAGTCCTCGGATGGCTGCAATGAAGCTGAGGACAGCGTTTCAAGTGCAGACATTTGGATATGTGGTGGCAAGAAGGAATCAGTCAAGGTACGACAGCCACCTTTACTCCACAGATCAATCATGAATGTTGGCACGTTACCTTGATTTATGTTTTCTTCTGTGGATGTTACGCTCAAAAATAATTGCATATTTATTTACATAATCTCACGAAACTGAAATGAGAAATTTAGCTGAAGTCACACAAATGTTACCCTTGAAACACGAGCTACCAGCAATAAGTGTGTGGCTGAGTGTGCTTGCAAATAATAATAATAATAATAATAATAATAATAATAATAATAATAATAATAATAATAATAATAATAATAATAATAATAATAATAATAATAATAATAATAAAAGGCATGAGTAGCCCGGCAAGCTTCTACTGATAGCAGTTCTAGCCTAGACAAAACAGAGGGCCTTCAAACCGAGCTGAAATCGTGGCCTAGACAAGCATGCATAAATTTACAGATGTGAGTAATGTGTTGCTTCTAAAGTCAAATATGCCATGTGATATGCCGAAGCAACCAACATCCAAATAGTTCATGTACTAACGTGGAAGCTTAGCAATGCTTTAGCCAGTGTATCAAGCCAAGCTTGCATCATGCCTGCACATAGAATCCAGATACAGACAACTATACATACGCTGAGCAGGAGTGCTGGGACGTTTTTGACAATGTACTCTCACTGCTTACGTCACGTATTTAGGCCTACTTAAGTACACTGTGCCTTTCTTATGACTCATATTGTGGAAGAGACTGTCTCCCATATTGGGTGCCGAAACTTCGGAAAACTTTGTGTTACATGGGTTGATGTATCCTTTCACTTTTACGCTAAGAAAGAACAGTTATTTTTTGCCTTTTTTTTTACACTTATTTTAGCAGCTCATTGCAGTTGCAGTTTGAAGAGCAACTTTTTAAGCTTTGATCAAGAGAGCAGAGTGGATCAGGGAATGAACGGGGGCTAAGGATATCATAGTTGAAATCAAGAAGACGAAATGGACATGGGCCGAGCATGTGGCGTGTAGACAGGATAACCGCTAGTCATTAAGGGTAGCTAACTGGCTTCCCAGAGAAGGCAAGCTGGTTAGGGGGAGATAGAAAATTAGATGGGCAGATGAGATGAAAAAATTGTGGGTATAAAATGGCAGCAGTAACCACAAGACCGTGTTGACTGGCGGAACATGGGAGAAGCCTTTGTCCTGCAGTGGACGTAGTCAGGCTGATGATGATGAGGAATGCTTATTTTTGTGACGGCCCTACAAAACTGCTGGCAGTTTCCATGACCTGGCCAGGTTTTTCAGAAATTCTCTGACTTTTCCAGAAGGGCCCAAATCCCCTGCCTTTTCCAATTTTTCCAAGTTGATAGACACCCTGCTGCGTTGTGAGTGACGTCGTGCATCACATCGCAGCAATGGCGCAGAGCACGCACGCATAAGTTTCTACTGAGAGCTTCCACATGGATAAGCCATGGACAACTCTAGAAGAGCACCGACAGTGGAAAGGTGATAGAGCTTGTATTTGCCGGGCTGATGGGTGCAGTCCGGGCACAAAAACAGGCCCGGGAAGCCGAGTGCCGGGAGCAACTGTATACCGATTATTTAGCTGCCTTCCAAGCAACGCTAAATCACGAACGGGAATGCAAGCACTGGTGGCAGGCGGATCCTGCAAACCACATCGCCGAGATTGATCACGATGTCATAAACACTGCGAGCAAACACTGCGGTAAACCCAAGTGAAATATATGTCTAACCTCATTAGGAAGCACGAATATGGAACCAAGAATTGTGAAAGGCTTCAGTTTTGCTGGTTAACCATTTGTATGGAGTGCTTTGGCGATGATATTTTTAGCTATGTACAGGCACCTTTTTTCTTTCTTTTGTTTTTTCCCTCAATGCACAAGCCTCAACCACAGAGTCAATAAGCGCCGTATAACAGAACCCAGTGGCCAAAATGAACGAGGATATACACATGCACTCCTTGAGCAGTCCTGTGCACCTGTCGTGGACACCAGCTCCGCTTCTTTTGTTAACCGTAAGCGCACTGTTCTGATAGCTGCCATCAAGTTATATATAAAAAATCAGTTTTGACAGGAAGGATAAAGTAATGAATGTGATAGCAATTAATTATATTGCTGGCAGCTAGCTCTTTTGCATCCATTATCGCGTGATTATACAAAACACTGGTGTAATTGAGTACGGCCACACCAGGAGGACATGCTCTTTTCGTACAGTCTCTTCCCATTGAGAGTGCAGCTCGCAGTACGGTTCACGAGCCATTCGCAATGATTCCTGTCGAGACAGCAATCGTGACCACGTCCTTATAAACAAACTTCACACTTGCTGCTTGAGTGATCACTGTCTTGACAAAACCGTAATTATCGCAAATTGAAAACAAAATGTTTCAGAAACTTTCTGGGCCGGGCCTTGATTGCTGTCACACCTTACAGTCAACTCCAGGTATTGCATGGGGCGCAGTACGGCACTGATAAACGAGTTTGGTGCAACAGAGATGCTTTGGTGCAAATTGTGGAGCTGTTCTAGCCCTGGTTGTTGCTTGCTACTTGCTTTCCAAAAACCTAGTTTTGAGGCATGAAAAATGCTCTTTAGCAAAAGAACAAATGTAGAAAATATGCAGAAAAAAACACTCTTCCCGTATTGCAGAAAAAAGGTTACACTTTTTTGGAAATACGCCTAACCCTGTGCTTTTATTAAGACGGTACGCTAATTATTGCTATATAAAACAGAAGAGTGATTAAAAACAATAGACAGTACCTTCAAAGTTTTCCGATATAATATTACACTAAGGCTTTGGATATCAAGCACTCGGTTTACCACCTCATTTGAAAAACACATGCATAGGATGTAATAACGACACTTTTGAACTATGCACCTTGGAGTGCTCAACAATCCAGTCACGCAGGTTGCGCTCCATGAGGTAGTAGGCCTTGATGTAGGCCTCGACTAGCTCCTTGTCGGGCAGGGGCTGACACTGCTCCCGCAGCTTCTCCACTTTGCTGACAAATTGCTGGTGGTCCAGCTGCATCTGTGCACGGCCCTCAGGAGTGCAGCGCTTGGCCTGTGAGAAGCTGCAACAACACAAGGCTGCCCCATTAATCTAAAGAGCCCCGACTACTTCCCCACAGCATTAATAATGTGCACTGGGCTAAATATACTTCACAGAAAAAGTAACATCGCATTCACCGAAGAAGTAAGGAAGTTTATTAAAGGCTAATTGTAATGAAATATTCACAGTGTGTATTTCTTCTCAAAAAGTTTCGTCTTTTCTTGCGCTGATAAATCTGTCAAAATAATTATGAACCAACTCGCCCAAGCAGCAGTTTTAATGAAATATTGTCACGGGGTTATGGCATGGGCGAATGGAGCACGCTGCAAGTCGAATAATAAAATTTTTATTTGGGCGAACCTGTGCCCAGTATATGGAGAGCGGGATTACAGTAGCAGTCTTGCACTGATAACGGCGAACGGAGCACCGCCCGTCGATCAACTGACAAGCGGCGAAGCGTTTCGGCATTTATACCCTTGTCATCATTTATTCTAGCGTTATCACTAGCGGCAACGTAGGTTCCGGAAACATCTGTAATGTTCATAAAGTGGGCGTAATCTTAACAAAACGATATACTACGGCCTCGAAGCTCCTCTAACATCGTAGGTGCAGTTTGCGCTAAACGTAGTGTAACGGGGTGATAAAAAACACGTGAGGAAAGGAACGTGGCATTGCCCCCCTCTGAAAAAGGCATCGTCCCGATGCTTTAACAAAAGACGAAGTTACAATAATAAAGACAATAAACAATAAGCACAGCGACAAAATGCAGTTCTCAGGTTCGCGCATGAAATGGCTTGAGGCGCACGACATGAATGACTTCAGGTCGAGCACGGCTCCATTGAAAGTTTGTAATGCTGTCGGGAACATTCTCGTAGTCGAGTGGGCCGAGACGTCCAACTACTCTGTATGGTCTGAAGTACCGTCCCAGAAGGTTTTCACTGAGTCCACGTCGGTGTATCGGCATCCATACACAGACACGGTCCTCGGGCTGGTACTCAACAAAGCTTCGTCGAAGATTGTAACGGCGGCTGTCGGTCGCTTGGTGATTCTTGATGCGCAGGCAGGCGAGTTGTTGAGCTTCTTTCGTGCGCTGAAGGTAAGTGGTGACGTTGAGGTTCTCTTCGTCAGCGACGTTTGGAACCATAGCGTCGCGCGTCGTTGCCGGGCTCCTTCCATAGACCAACTTACACGAAGTCACCTGCGTCATTTCTTGAATGGCCGTATCGTACGCGAAGGTCACGTACGGAAGGATTTCATCCCACGTCTTGTGCTCGATGTCTACGTACATAGCCAGCATATCGGCGATGGTCTTATTAAGATGTTCGGTGAGGCCGTTGGTCTGTGAATGATAGGTGGTGACTTGTCTGGCTGTACCTCGGGATTGCCTGAGTTAGGTCCGCCGTAAAGGTTGTACCTCTATCAGTAATGAGGACCTGTGGAGCTCCATGTCGCAGAACAATGTTCTCGACGAAGAACCTTGCTACCTCGGAGGCACTGCCCTTGGGGAGTGCCTTTATTACGGCATAGCGTGTGAGGTAGTCAGTAGCTATGACGATCCATTTTCTCTCGGAATTCGATTTTAGGAACTGCCCCAGTGAGTCCATGTCCATGCCGATTTGCTGGAACAGCCGACGAGGTGTGCTCAATGGGCTGGAAAAGTCCGGCTGGCCTAGTCAGTGGTGTCTTTCGTCGTTGACAGTCGTGGCAGGTCCTGACATAGCGAGTGACGTCGGCTGATAGTCGTGACCAGTAGTACTCTTCTTGTATTCTTGCGAACGTTCGGGAAACACTCAGGTGTCCAGTCGTCGGGTCATCGTGTAGGGCATAGAGTACTTCTGGTCTCACTGCTGAAGGAACCACGAGAAGACGGTCGGCTCGAAGGGGCGAGAAGTTCTTTAAGAGAACTCCGTTTCGCAAGAAGAATGACTCCAGTTCTCTCTTTAAAACATTAAAAACAGTCGTGCAGCTACCCTAGAGGTATCCCACAAGGCTTCTTAGTTCCGGGTCAGCTCACTGTTGCTGGGCGAAGTCATCGGCAGTTATTGTTCCTAAGAAGCTGTCCTCATCTAGGCCGTTGGGCAGCGGTGTTTCGACGGGGGCACGAGACAAGCAGTCGGCATCTGAGTGTTTTCTTCCAGACTTGTAAACGACGGTCACGTCGAATTCTTGAAGTCTGAAGCTCCACCGTGCGAGGCGACCCCAAGGGTCTTTCAAGTTAGCCAACACAAGGCGTGGTGGTTGCTGACAACTTTGAAAGGCCTGCCGTAGAGTTAGGGGCGAAGCTTTGATGATGCCCAGATGATGGCACGGCACTCATTTTCTGTTGTGGAATAGTTGGCCTCGGCCTTGAATAGCGACCGCCTAGCATAACTGATAACCCTTTCCACGCCGCCAGTCCTTTGCACAAGGACGGCCCCGAGTCCTAGGCTGCTGCTTGCGTCGATGTATACTTCTGTTTCGGTGTATTCGTCGAAATGCGCAAGTATCGGTGGTGTCTGGGGGCGTCGCTTAAGTGCCAGAAATGCTTCCCCTTGTGCCATTTCCCACCTTAATTCGACATTTTTCATGAGAAAAATTAGCGGCTCGGCGATCTGTGAAAAATGTTTGACGAAACACTACGAAACACTTGTACTAGGTGCACAATCTGAGGAATTGGCGTACAGCCTTCTTGTTATTGGGCTGCGGGAAATCATCAATGGCACCTGTTTTCCGCGTGTCGGGACGGACTCCACACTTGCTTATCACGTGTCCCAGGAACAACAGCTGCTCGTATGCGAAGCGGCACTTTTCTGGCTTTAGGTTTAGTCCAGAGGTGTTGATAGCTTGAAGTACCCCTTCAAGGCGCCGGAGATGCTCATCAAAGCTGGAAGAAAATATGACGTCATCCAAGTACACGAGGCAAGTCTGCAATTTCAATCCAGCCAGCACGGTGTCCATGACGCGCTGGAACATTGCAGGCGCTGAGCAAAGACCAAATGGCATGACCTCAAATTCGAAGAGGCCGTCTGGTGTAATAAAAGCCGTCTTCTCTTGATCTCTTTCATCAACCTCAATTTGCCAATATCCCGTTTTGAGGTCCATCGAAGATAAGTACTTCGCATTGTGGAGACGGTCCAGTGCATCGTCTATACGTGGGAAAGGGTACACACCCTTTTTTGTGATTTTGTTCAGGCGGCGGTAAACGACGCAAAAACGCATGGTCCCATCCTTCTTCTTCACTAATACCACGGGTGACGCCCACGGACTCTTCGATGGCTGAATGATGTCGTCCTGTAGCATTTCGTCGACTAGTTTCTCCCCGGCGTCGCGTTCACGCGTCACGACTTGGTATGGGCTTTGCCGAACTGGCCGGGCACTTTCTTCTGTTATGATGCGATGTTTTGCGACTGGGGTTTGTCGAATTTGCGATGATGACGAGAAGCAGTCCTTGAATCACAAAAGCAGGAACTTGAACTGGTCTTGCTTGCACTTCGAAAGGTTCAGGATGACATCGAAATCTGGTTCGGCACCTCGATTCGTCGAAGCAGCATCGGCAGCATCGAAGATGGCGAATGAATTGCTGGCTTCCACGAATTCGTCGATGTGGGCCATTGCTGTACCACGGTTGAGGTGCCTATATTCGTGACTGAAGTTTGTCAACACCACCGTTGCTTTGCCCTCACGCAGCTCAGCTATGCCTCTTGCGATGCAAATCTGACGGGTCAAAAGACGATGCTTATCACCCTCTAGGATGCCTTCAAAGTTTTAAGCTTTTTCGGTGCCATTGGAAATGAGGACGTTGGAGAAAGGCGGCACGGTGACCTGCTCTTCTAGCACATGCAATGCGTGACTCCGTGGCGTTGTAGGGGTCGGCAGCATGCTTTCTGAGGTTAGTGTGATTGACTTGTACCTCAGGTCGATGATAGCGCCGTGTTCACTTAGAAAGTCCATTTCAAGTATCACATCTCTGGAGCGATTTCGTAAGATTACAAAGCTCGCAGGATAAGTCTGGTTATTGATTGTGATTCTTGCTCTGCAGGCTCCGGTCGGTGTTATTAAGTGACCTCCAGCAGTCCGGATTTCAGGGCCTTGCCATGCAGTCCTGAATTTTTCAACTTCATTGCGAAAGACCCACTTACAATGGAATAGCCAGCTGCAGTATTGACGAGAGCAATGACAAGGTGGCTGTCAAATATTACGTCGAGGTCGCTGGTTCATCGTTGTGCGTTGCAGTTGGGACGTGCCGTTGGGTCACGGCTACGTCTATTTGCTCCACTGCTTCCACGTTGCGTTGTGCCGTCCTCATGATGTGAAGGTCCGACGTCAAGACCCTTTTCGTCTTACGGCGGGTGCTTGTGACTTCGTTGTGGCATCGTCGTTGGCAGTAGCGGGGGATCTTCAGTAGTTCGCCGTACAGCAACCCCACCTCCATCGATTGCTGCCCTTAGTTTTCCAAGTAAGGGCTTGGAGATCGGCCCCGAACAGAGCCGGTGTACTGCCCGCAGTGCGGTGAGGCATAGCAGCCTGGGGACAGCGAATGATAAAGTCGTCGGGGTGTCGACTGCGCTCCCGCGAGGTAGCCGGCAATGTCATGCGGTCGTTCACCTCGTTGTGGGCAGAGCGCATTGATGTCGAAGCCCCGTAGACCCATATGTCGGTACTGGCAATGGCGGTAGGTGTGCCCGGCCTCGCACCAATGATAGCAGAGCGGGTGGTTGTCTGGTGCCCGCCAAATCTCGGTTTTTCTTGGCGTGGTGCGCTGACCCGCTGGCGAACGATAGGACGTCGGTTGTGGCGGTGGCGGCGGTGATGCCTGGCGACAGCAGTGCGGCAGGGTGGCCTTTTGGCGTGGGTGTGGAAGAGGGGCGTGACGGCGGGCTGCAGCAGCATAGCTCATGGCTTGTGGCTCAGGCTGCTCTGGTTCGTGTGTCCAGAAAAATTGCTGGACTTCCTGGCATACAACGTCGGCAATCGGGTCAACGGGATGCTGTGGGGCCAGCAACAATTTAAGCAGCTCTTCCCGTACAATTGCTCATATTCTTTCGCAAAGGTTTTATTGCAGCGTGCCAACAAGTCTTCAGGAGACAAGTTTACCCATTTGTCTGTTGTCTGCAATCTCACAAATGTGTTCCATTGCTAGCGGGAACTTAATATTTTTGCATATATTTTGGACATCCTCTAAGGATGCTTTCTCCGAGATCCTTATATCAAATCTTGACAAATGCAAGGCACGTATACTTTAGGTCTCACTCCGGACATGCCAAGTTCCGGACATGCCAAGAGCTGAGCCAGCTCAACAGTGTGCAAGGACTGCCTAGTGGGGCCCCACCCTACTTTTGAATTATTCAATTTATTTGTAAAGTACTGCTAGCCTAACAAGGCTGCAAGCCGGAGTGGTGATAGTAAATAGAAGCATCACCTATATAACATCAGAGGCATAAATCTAGAAAAACTATAAGGGGGGGTCACAGCTTTTGAAATGCAGGTATCTTGTTTTTATAAATGTGTTATTTATCAAATTTTTGGAATACAAATACATTGCTTTGAGTATAAAATAAATATAGAATGATCAAGAGATGCGATCTGTTAATGCACAAAAAAACTGCCACCATCTGTAGTTGCTAGGCAGCATATGACTGCACTAAATACTAGTTGAGCTAGCGACTGCGATGTTTTCTTACTAGGTTGCACTCTGTTACAAAAAGTGAAGTTTTTTACCTGCCATGATGAATAATGAATACGAGACCGCAGGTTTGATTACTGCCATGGCAGCCACATTCCAATGAGGTTAAACATAACAGTTAATGCTTTTGTACTCGAATCTAAACAATTATTCGAGTGCCCTACATAGTCCGTTTATTCGGGTTCCCACACGTACAAAACCCAATTTTACCGCCCCTGTTCTCACTGGTTAATACACTAAGGCAAACACGAGTACTTACGACATCTTTCAATTAACTAAACAGCAATACAGTCGACTCCTCTTAAACGAAACTAGAAGGGGATCGATAAAACTGTTCCATTTATCAGAAGTTTCATTTAGGCAAAGTACACTTATTTAGTGAATCAAAACCTTTATTCAAATTGCACAAAACCTCACCTTACTCATAAGGATGAGTAGGAGAAAAAAAAGGAGCGAGGAGTAGTTTGTTTGGCAAGCTTGAGTTGTTTTTTCACAAGGTACGCACCTATGCCTGACAAACTAGCTAGAAATTCTGGACAAGCCTCATGCTTAAAATAGCGCTGCAAACGATCAACAGCCTCTTTAGCTGATCGGTCTGGTGGCACCACTGCACTGGCAGTTTTGTCATCACATTCATCCCTGAAGAATTGATCCTCATCGTGCACTTCGGCAATCATTTCCTCGACAGTCTCTTCCCGACAGGTACGAACATTTTCATCAATTGATTTGTAGTCCTGCAGCATAAAAGGGGCAGAGGGTACGACCTGACTGAATACTGTCTCAATGCCGGCATCAGCAGGGCTTTCTTTTTCATCAGGTACTGCTTTCTTGCGCTTGAAAGCCAGCATAGTGAAAGGATCTGTGTATTGTTGTTGCCTTCACTTGCTCCCAGGCACGAGCCAAAATGTGTATGGCTGCCAATAAATATATGCTGTAGCATCTTCTACTGTCTGCACAAAGCAGCATTCGATAGAGCGACTGTCTGCGGTAATGAACTTTATTGTTTTAAATAACCCCTTGATCCATCGACTGGATCACTGCCGTTGCATTGGCTGGCAAGAACTCCAGAGTGATGGCTTGGAGCCTTTCAACCTGACCGTAGGCTGGGCAATTATCCAGGATGAAGACAACTTTCCTGCCTTGCCACGTAAATCTTGTCTCTTCCTCCCATAGCCAGTTTTCGAAAATGGCCATGGTCATCCACGCTCTTCCGTTCGCATGGTACGCAAAAGGAAGGTGTCGAACGCCTTTGAAACAACGTGGGTGCCTTAATTTTCCTATTACCAAGAGCTTCATTTTCTCATTTCCTGCCACGTTTGCACCCACCAGCAAAGTAATGCAATCTTTACTGTGTTTTCCTCCACTTAAAGCTTCGCCTTTGAAGGTGAGAGTCTTTGATGAAAGCGCCTTATAAAAAAGACCCATCTCGTCGAGGTTGAAGACGTCTCGTTCGTGGCTCAAAGCTCATTAAAATCTCCTTCAGCCACGCCTGTTGCCAGTCGGTGCAAATGTCCCTGTTGACTGCAGCACTCTCACCTGAGATTGCTTTGAAGACTAGGCCATGGCGTGGTTTGAAGTGGCTGAGCCATCCGTCGCTTAGGATGAAGTTCTCAAAACCCATTTGCATGGCCATTTCTCGAGCTTTCCGCTCGAGAATTAGTCTGATTATGGGCAAATTGGGAACTCCATGCACGCTTGAACCACAGAAAAAGAACTTTTTCGTGTTGTTCATAAGGCATAGTCTGCATCCGCATTCGTTTTGATGTAAAGCTCACATTCTTTAAAGTGCCTTCAATCTTTTCTCTGTCTTTGCAGAAACGCGACAGCGTCGATTTCGGGATATTGTATTTTTTCGCCTTCTCTGTCTTAAGCAGGCCACTTTGATCGAGCTCCTGAAGAATTTGCAGCTTTTTTTTTTTTTTTTCAAGCGAGAGTGCATGGTGCGGCCGCTTCCTTTCCATCGAGCTGAAATAACACCGTGATCTACCTCACTTAGCTACACAAATAGGCCTAACAAACGAATGACATGCCGACTCGGCTCCCACAGCCACCACAAGTGAGAATGACTACTGGATTGGCTTGTCTCTAGGTGTTGCCACAGTTGTGAGACTACCTCCAGCCTGAGCGAGTCTGTGCTGTGTTTAGAGTTTGTGCCGTTTAACCGTAGGTGACCAGTAAGCCCTGTTTCGATTAACTGATGAATTTTTCTATGCAAAACAAAGAAACCCAGCCATATGAGCCCATTTTGTTCCTTTAATGCGGAATTTTCGTTTAAGCAAGTTTTGTTCATTGGGAGTCTACTGTACTTATTATCTGGCTATTATTTGTTTCCTTTCTCAAGAACTACATGCTTGCCATTTTCCTATCAAGAGCACTAATATCCGCATGATCATGACCAAGGTGATAATGCAAAGAAGGCACAAGGTAGATATAACTGGTAGCGAAGCTTGCACACAAGCCCTTATGTTCGGAAAATATGGCGTCTCATCCGCTGCTAATGGGGCTTAGCGCCATCTCTGTGAAGAAGGAACACTTGCGGCAGAACAAAAAATAAAGTGGACGTCGTGTAATTTGGTTGGCACTAGTGAGAAATTCGATCTCAATATAGTTTTGGTAGGCACCTGAGTACTCGCGCTGAGGTGATCGTCGGCAAGTCCTCCACGAGTGCGCTTGAAGTCAACGCCAGCTAGACTAATATCAACTCATGACTAGAAAATACTATCTAAGTGTTCTACCGTTCAATTCGCCTTGGTTTTACGAAGGAACTTGTTCCTGGAACTTTTATTTGGCATTTGTGGCATCTTCCAGAGATGAATTAATGCAAACAGCAGCATTGCTCATTTGCTGCACACATATGCAGATTTTTAGTATGCACACTGCTCGTGTTCATCAATTTTAGCAAGAAGAAATGGCACCAAATCACGCCAAATTTATGACATTTCAAATTTAATAAATGGTCACAATAACTCAATTTTTGTACACAGCATGCATTGATAATAGGCAAAAAAAGTCTCGTAACGAACATTATGTGGACACTACGTGTGCTTTGTTTTGCATTATGGTCTGATAAATTACCGTTACATATTTGAATGCAGGCATGAAAATTGTAGCACAATAGATAACTTGGCGATCTGCTCATCGATAAGATGAATATTAGTAGGTTCTGCACGTTTAAGAAGGAAACTGGCTCCCAGGAACGCTGATGCATAGAAGGCCAGCATGCACAGTATTCCGAACTATTGCCCTTGTTTCTTATCTCAAAAACATGGATCACCAGGCATACGTTTGTAGCTATTGCATCCTTTCACAGCACATTCTTTCCATAGATGCAAGCACTTGGCTATAAATGTAATCTGCATCATTCCGTGGCCCATTGGACATGATAAAATGCACCTCACAACTGGGTCAATCCACGCAAAAACCACCTTAAGTGTATTTGAAAAACAAACAAACAAAACATTTGCTGATTTACTGCATTGAAAACAGAATTGCTAGACTATTTCCAAGAGAAAAAAATATTTGGTCATGTGGGTGCCCTCTGAACTTCTCAGAATGTCCTCTGGGTGTTGTTTGGAAAAAAATTCATTTTGGAAGTACTGCTCTTTTTTTCTACACCAAATTTGGTCGACATGTTAAGTATTCATGCTTGTGTAAGGTGTTTGACGCTCCTCAATATTGAAGCAATTTTTCTGCCAGATATGCCTCCAAGAATTTAGCAAAAATGTGTTATGTTTGTATTTTTTCTATTGCAATACTGTGCTTTGTATGAATACCTGAGCAATGAGTACTTATTTCACAGAAGGTATACTTTGTGTAAAAGAATACTTTGGACCTCTCAAGCTAATATACATTACGAGAAAAAGTCAATTATTTCACAAAATCGTCATTTTTGTCTATATTGAGATATGCGGTGGTACAATTAAAAATAATCTTTCTATCTAAATCGAAAGCAAATACACAGCTCTTTTTATATGGCAAATTTATATGGCGAAATTTATTATGATAATTTTTGCTTTAACGAAAAAAATAATTTTTGAAGTTTCCTATCAACAACTATCTTCACATTTGGTCATAGGCAAGCTTCCACTTTAAATTTCCCCATTGCCGATCCGAAAAAACAACATTGCACAACCAATAGATATAAATGTACCATTTATGGCAATGTTAGTTTACAGTATTTCTGTGTTTTTTTTTTCTCCCTAAAGTAACCCAGTCGTAGTCAAGCATAAATGAATTCGTACTGCATTGCAAACGCTTCCAACAAATATTCAACATCATTAGTGGCAGGCAGTTGCTGATTATTCACATTTAGAAGGTCCACATAGCAAACATTTAATGCGGCATGTCAACACGTAGCATGTCATGAAGCTCATGCTCTGCAGCTCTTTCAAACGATTAGGAGCTTTCACTTTTGTATTTCTACTCACTTGAAGGCCTTCAAATTTCAAAGAAGGTTTTAGGCAGAGTGTAGATGCTGTGCATGTACATAAATTCAAATATGACGTTCGAAACACGAATCTCAAGGGGGGACACTTGCAATGAGTGTCCTCTCCAGCCTGACCACAAAGAGGATCTGATACCCCCCCCCCCCCCTACCGTCTCTGATTTATGCCACTGCATATATCATGCAAAAAAAGGGCATAACAACTCGCTACATGCTACACACTATGAACTTCTTACAGGAACAACAGCACAGTTATAACAGTAATTAAAAAATAGTACATGAGAACACTATAACATACTACTAACACAATTCTTTATCCAATAAAAAAAAACGATCTGTGAAAGATATAAAAAAAAGAAAGCTGTCAGGTTTCTTTTCTCTGCACTTCAATCTGTTCTTGCAATAAAGTTTTGTTTTTACATTAATTTATGCCAACTCAATAACTTGATTCTTCTTATGCAGCTTCAGCTACCTTTCTGCTGAGTGACAGAGCCCACAGGATGATTCAAGAGATGTGACTGATAATCTCCAAAAATAAGGCTAATGCAATGCTTGCTACTTTCGTGATTATTTTCTGGGATTGTGGCAGACATCTAAGGACGACTACAGACAGTGATTGCTGTACTGATAACAAAATTCTAATTATCTGCTTGATTAGAAAATAAAGACAGTGCAATCAAATGGGAGAAGAAAGTCTTTTCATCACTGATCTGAAATTGTTTTAATGCGGTCACTGATAATTTCTGTGGAGTAATCGAATTCGACCAAATTCACTGGCACAGCAGATGTGCCCAAGAGCATAAATGCTAGTTGACGATTAGAATGATGTCACTGTTTCTACCATTGATTAAGTGGCCTTAGTTCTGGTTCTGATAATTAACATACGTGCACCATGCATGCTCATACCACCTGCACAAGCACAAAGCAAAGTACATAAACTGTACCAATTTCTCACTCAATCTCCAAGTCTCGGGAGAGCATGGTAATTGCACTTTTCATTGTTTCAGTTTGAGTTCTGCAGATAAAATTGGTTTGATTTCATCTATTTGCAAAACTTACCAGCAACTTCTGGTAGAAAATTTCAAAGTGGCAATTAGTATTTCTAACAACGATCTTCAATTAGGTAATCTTAACTGCTTACCTGTCTCCTTTAAATAAACAAGTTCACCCATTCTTGATAATTGCTGCCCTCATTAATGCCTCTAGCCAGCTCAAGATGCTTGCTGTCACGGAAAAAGTAATGCCAAATGTAGCTAGAAAATCTCACAGTTCTTGTTCAGTCAGAATTTTCCGATACTTCACAGCCTTCTGACAAATGTACAATTTTTATGAGAACTATTGAAAGCTTGAGCCAACTAATAGAACTTCCTAAAGGTAAGAGAAAAGGATGAACCAGAACAAGGTATAAGACAACTATACCCTTCTATAAAAGTCCGATGAGCGATGCGAATGGCATGTTCCCAGAGAATATCTGTGGCCTCAGGTGGCAGAGGGATCTGCTTGGATACTTCCGAGAGACGCATCAGGAACAGCTGCAACTCCTGCAAGGGTTCACAGCCTCAATGGTCAGGTGTTTGACTTGTAGGACTCCATTCATGGATATGCTTAAAGAGACACTAAAGAGAAACAATGACAAACTGCACTCTGAGAACTCTCATGCCACATGTTTCACTATCATAAATTCATTACTAGTGGAAAAGATCAAGGCTGATATCTTATGTTCAAGTTTCATGCCGAAATCGCCGCATGCAACACAGAAAATTACGAAATTATTTTTAGTATGTTCACAACCTTAGCTTGAATTTATGATAAAACTTTATTTGCGAGGTCAATGGCACCCACAGATGACAATGTACTTCATTTTGACCGATTATAAGCTAAGTAGGGCCCAGTAGACAAGGTGGCATCTCCTCCTGAAATTTCTTCTCGTGCATTTTGTTCCGTAGCAAGTGTCATGTCACGAAAAGAGTGGTGTTTTTGGGATTGTGAAATTGTACTTTATAAATACTCAAAGAATGGTTTCACACTTTGGTGCATCTTAAAAGGGGCCCTGCAACACTTTTTGAGCATGGTCAGAAAGCGCCGCCAATCGGTAGTAGAAGCTCCTAAGAACATGCGAGCCAAATATCATAGTGCAGCACGTGGCCTGCAATTGAGAATATAATTTCAAAGTCACCTAAATATTACTTTCTCTCCTCTGAACAAATGACGCTACAAGCTAAAAAATCACTTGTCACGACCATTGTATCAGCCATTGGCTGGGCACCTGTAATTAATAGTTCTATGGCGTTTTACTTGCGAAAATCGCAGCATTATTATGGGGCACACTGTAGGATGACCCTAGGGGTGTGCAAATACCACATTTTTTAAATACGCATTGAATGTCGAATAATCAACAGATACAATTTTTTTACCAGTAATTTTTTACTTTAACATACATTTATGCTAAAAATGCTACACTTGTTAGCTATTCTAGTCTGATATCGCATGAGAAAATATCACCACCTTTACTTGCTAGAAAGTGTATGACTACGCTAAATAGAGCTTATGACTGATGTCTTGGGTTCAATAGACCCTTTAAAAAATTGAGTCTGGCAACATGGCTTTTCCCCCATATCTTGTTCACACGTGCGAGCTGGTTAGCTATGTGTCCCAGCGACACCAATGAGTGTTGTCTGCAGAGCACACGGATGCCGCTTGCGTTCCTGCAGGACGTGTACTGCGTGTGGAAGGTACGCCAATGAGCGTCCTTTGGGTGAACAAGACATGGTGGGAAAAATGTGTTTCGGTTTCGTTCGATACGCTGTGCTGAACTTTGAAAAGGGTCTATTGACATGTTGAACAAGCTTTTTTATGTTTTGTTATGTGCTAGCAGTGCATTACAAAAAAGAAAAATAATAAAAATAATACTTGGAGTGTAACGTCCCAGAACCACGTTATGATTATGAGAGATGCCGAAGTGGAGGGCTCTGAAAATTTTGACCAGCTGGGGATTTTCGACGTACACCTGAATTCAAATACACAAGCCTCAAACATTTTTTTCTCCACCGAAAATGCAGTCGCTGGAGCCGGGATTCAATCCCACGACCTTCAAGTTAACAGTCGAGTGCCATAACTACTAGACCACTGCGGTGGGGCAAAAAGAAAGAAAACCAGCTTTTGTAACTGCCAAGATGACTGCACCCTGCCGAATTGTGTATGCATACGGTCTCCGCAAGGAATGGAGAAAACGCAGTAACAAGGCTGGCGAGATGAATGATGGGGGAGAGGACAACAACCGCTAAGAGAAGAACCTAGCTTTGAAGTCAACCGGACAATCAGCCCCTGAAGAAAAGATAGAATGAGCCTCGAAACGTAGGGCCAGTTTTTAATATTAATAATGAAACTCATACTCTACAGGTGCAGGAGAAGTTGTTTTATTCGTATAACCACAAGCGAGTGTGGCAGTCTGTCCCTTAGTTCAACTCAAGCACAGGATAGGGCAAAATTAGGAAAAATATGACTTTTTCTTCTTTGCAATTTGAAAAGGCTGTTCATTTTTACATATTTTCCAGTTTCATGCTTTTATTAAACAGCCTTTTTGTGTGGCTCAAAACCACTTTTTTTTCAAGGCAAAGTGTGAGTGAAGACGCATTCTAGGGCAAGCCTGTTGTATGCACTTGGTGCTTATAGCCTATTTTCCTAAAAAGAAAGTTGAAGTACGAAAGCCAAAATGCTCCTTAAGAGTCAGCAGCGTATAGAAAATTATCAGGTAACCGCTATAAGACAATACGAAGACATAGTGCGCCGCTCCATTCGTACTTCATCAAAGCATACTGCCCCGAACACTTTCAGTTGCTGGCTTCATTACACCTCAAGTTTGTCGCACTTGTGGATAAGTTTAGATGCTGAGGGTAAAGGAGGTCTTCAGCAAATGTAAATTTCGTGGCATTGAGTACAGTTCTCCTGTAAATGTAAATAAATATCAGTGATGTATTCAGACGCTGAAAGCTCAACTGGCAAGCTCTTCATCGGCGAACTTTCTGGCCTTTTCGGCATCCTTCGAGGTGGATAACATGCAGGGTGACAACTGGTATGCTCTAATGGACATGACTATTATTTATGATATAACTAGACTGAAATAGTGCAGACTAACTGCCCGGCACAAGTGTAAAGTCACTGGGAATCGTGTCGCAGACTCTTTGTTTAGGTTCAATGTCTTAAGGATTGCGACACTGAATATTGTTCATGCATTTAATGATGGTAGCACCACACGAGCCTAAATTATGAAATGTTTAGGACTCAAGCCTGGACAAACAACAGTCAATTTTCTGGAACATGTTCACTACACGAACGATACAATGTGGACAGAGCTAAAATAAGCAAGGGGAGCATTACGAGAGGCTCCAAAGTGATAACTTGACTTTGGAAATGATTATGAAGCTGTTTTAGCTGAAAAATAAAATACAGCTGAACCCCTTTATAAGAAGCATGCTCTGGGCAGCAATTCTTGTCTTTTACACGAGATGTCTCTAATAAGCAGCGTACCTCGTGTGCATTTTCTAATGAACCCGTACTTTACTGTGGGCCCACAGGTGCCTCTTATACCCATCGCTTTTACGGGTGAAGCTCCTTAAGGCGTGGGTCTGTACATCCTCCGATGTATGCAGTAGTAGTAGTAGTAGTAGTAGTAGTAGTAGTAGTAATAGTAGGTAACCACCGATGGCACATACCCACTCTAGAGCGGGTATGTGCCAAAGGGGATGCGAGATGGGAGATGGTGGTACTTAGAGTGTTCACTATGTGGACGCACATGTGGACGTACGGACGGATGGACGCACGAACGGGGACGGACTCGCGGACGGACACACGGACAGACGCTTCACCTCACTCATCATCATTCACTTCATGGATATGCTCTAATTTTTTTTCTAACTTTCAACTCGATTATGTCAAGACCATGTTTTATTATTTAGATCCCGTTACTTTCGCTACAAGAGGCTATAATAATAACAAAACAATGAATTTGTTTGGAACATATCGCAATGAAGCAAACTGGTTAGAATAACCGAGAGCTGAGCCAGTTGGTACCTGTTCGTTCTAAAGGAAACAGGGTGGGCAAACACAAGAAGGAAGTCAGCTGACACCACAAACAGCCGAAGGTGTGCACAACAGTGGAAGACACGAAAACTTACCTGTGCATCTCCACATCATATGTGAACCTATCAATCTGGCACACGTGGGGGTCTACATGAAGTAAATGTGTTAGTGTTTGCACGCACCGTCTTTTTAGAATGAAGCAAACTGATTTTGAAAGCTCCCTATGCACGTGTACTCTCCCCTTTCTCCCCGCACCCCGTCCAGACTTGCTTCATCATCTCATATTCAATTCGTAGGCGAAACTTCTGAATATTCACACACCCCTAGACAGGGCCCCAGATTAATCATGATCACCAGGAATTTTTTTAAACGAAAGTTAATCCAAGTATAATGGAGACATTGAACACTAATGGGCCGAGGAACACGCGACCCTGGGTTTAGCAGTGCTACATGCACATACTTATATCCAAGCATGTAGCCTATTGAATGCAGCACAAGGCCCTGCATAAATGCTTGAAGCAATGCTAGTTAGGCGAATAATGCAAGGTGTTCACACAATACACAGAAATCAGGAGAGCTACTGGGCTGTTTAGCCGTTCGTGGAAAATAAATTGTTTTTCCTCAATGTCTATTACAGTTTGGAATCAATTCCATTTGTGTGCATTAGTGACAGGTCTCTATGAAACAAAGACAAGGGGGTTCACCTCAGCAACACATCCTTGGCAAGTTATTTTACACAGGTAAGGTGTAATTGTAATAAAGGAACACAATTTAGGGTAGCAAACAGCATCCAATAATGATCATACACGTTGCCAGTTTAAAGAGCTTAGAATGTGGAGTAATCTTCAGACAAGAATTTTTGTGCTTTGTGGCAGTACTGGAGCGGAAAAACGGTTTCTACAATCACTTCGAGCCGTACAACAGCAGGTATCTTACTTTTTGGTGCAAATTCTTATAACTTCACAAACAGGAAAGGTGACCTTCAAAAAAAGAAAAAAAAATCTCAAGTCATAGAGCAACTATCGGGTAGCCTCGTCTTCAGGTGTAATGATGTACGTCAGCGTTACAATAATATCCAAAATGTGTATTCAAACACAGTGTAAATAAACATGCCACAAAAACAGTTACTGCGAGCAATAGGTGTCAAAATGTCATTTCAAACACAAAAACCAACTTGACCAAGAAACTGGCAACCTACCTACTAAGAACAACAAAGGTATAAAAAAATATCTGTTGTAACGACAGTGATTTGTTTGCAATTGCCAATGTGCACAACACACTTAAGTCACCAGCTTAACAAACAACTAACCACCATAGGCGCGAGAAAAAAAAAATTGAAGGATGCTTGAGCTTCACCTTCAAGGGTAGATCGCAATAGCGTAATCAGGCCTCATGCGTATCACCTTCTCAAGTGCTAGCTTGCTTTGGTTCTCAGTGCATGCCTCAACTGTGCGGTAAAGAAATGAACTATAGTGCACTTAACATTGGCTATTTCAAAGTATCACTGAATGCCCATAGTGAGCACAGTTGCCAAGTGCCCACTGTGCCACAATTATTAGTTTCCTAAATCAGCAAATGAGTCTGTAGGGTGACAAGCAGTTGTTCCCACTGTTGGTGGTTTTGCTGCTGATGATGATTAAAAATGTCTGAAGCACTTTGTAATAAATGGGCCTTTAAAACACCTACTTGTTGCTCAGTTAACATCTCTTGGTGCCTGGCAAGATTCTACGCTTCTGCCACGCAATGCATGATGCGAGTTAAGGAGACTCTTTCCACTACATAACATTCATAGTGAATGTTTTTTTAACAGTATCAACAAATATTGTGTCTCTGTGATAGAATACTTGATTGCCATGTAGACGGCCTCAATCCTCACTTGTACTCTGAAATTTGTAATATTTATTTTATTTTCCTCTTTCTCGATTTTTCAGTCATGGTGGATAAGATGACGATTTTTTGCTCACAACGAGCCACCCTCATGCTGACACAAATGCCAGAATTTCTGTGAACTTGAGCGTTTGAAGGCTATTACGTCAAAACTTTGGGATGAAAGATTGAAAGACATACACAGGCACCTGTGCATGTGTTTTTGTCCTTAGGTCTAAGCTTTTGTTATGTTCGCATGCGGTGGCAAGAAGTTGCAAGTGACATCCCCATTGTATGAAAATACTCAGCAGGCCATGGCATGGCTAGTGTTTACTGAACAGTATGTGAGTGCAAGGAGGACATCAGTGACATGGCCCTTCTAGAGCAAAGCTTTGCTACTGCTGTTACGCAGCTTGGCGTGCAGTCTTACAAACAAAAGATGCCCCTCGAGCATCAACTTGTCCTGAGTTTTTCAAGACTCATCATCTCAACAAATAGCCTGAAACAGCAATTTAGCAATGAGGCTATATGTGAAAAGCACCAATGAAGTCAAACAAATCTAAAAGATAAATCACATATTCATCGAAACAGTAGTTACATTGGCTACAAAGCAAGATTGCTGGAGAGCAGTTACATAGAAAACCAAAAGAATTCCTTATAGGTGGTGGTAGTGGTGTGAGAGAAACAAGTAAAAGTTTTGCACTTGGCTGGCTAAACATACGTCGTGATTAGGAAACAACTCGATTAACAGTAAAAGGCAGGTGCACAAAAAGTGTGCTGAAGGCTAACATTACGAACATGCCACCAAAGTGGTCAGCCAAAAGGAAAATTGCTACTTTCTTTCCATGCCCCTCCAGTTGATTATTCAAAGTAATCATGATTCGGCTCAACCAAAGCCAACCACGCACCCGGACAAGGACATCCACGTAGTAGCTGTGCTGAGACATAATCTCATGGACGTCCCAACGGGCGCGCTCCATTAGTGAAAGGACCTGGTCAAAGCCAATGGCACGAGCCGCCACTGTCATGTACGTCGGCTGCCGCAGCTCAGCCGACAAAGAGACCGTCTGCAAGAAAAGTACATACCTCTCAGTCCTGGATGCGTGAAGAGGCAATAGAGAAATTGTAAAATGCAAAAGTGCATCCGTGTCAGATTCCTGGTGCATTAAAGTGCACAGCAAGCGAGAGTAAAATAATAGCATCTCAGAACACCTTTTCGTGGATGCTGTTAATGTGAATTCTCTTGAGTACGACAGTTAATAAGCACATTTATAACCTTCTATAGGTTCAATACACTTTTGCGAACCTGAGATTATTGAGTACAAACTTATTTCCAAGATACCTTCACATGTTTGCCTAAAGGTAGTTTATGGATTGACATAACTTTCAAATGACCTAACAGTAATGTCCAATGTGAGGACACTTATTCGTATAACAAGTGCAGAGAACTCCCACATACAAGTAAATATTTTAAAGCATTTATGTGATACCGCACTGTGCAAAGAACAAAACAAATATACTACTTTTACCGCACTGTGCAAAGAACAAAACAAATATACTACTTGACTAACAGGCTTCTGGGTCATTGTGAGAGCTTAACTCCTTTGCAGAAGGCAATTGATGTAACAGGTAACTGCATATAAACCATTTACTCAGCTGGGTGACCACACTATTTTTCCCAATTATTGGAGTTATTTTTTAGCAGGCACTGCATGAAAAAAAACAAGCAGCTGTAAAAGATGTGCTAAAGGAAAATGAAGCAATGAGTCAGTCTAGATTGATATTCATAAACTCTGATGTCATTAATTTTACCACTATTGGTTCATTATTAGACTACACAATAAAGTTTGCAGTTTTATTTATATATCTAGCGTCGAAATCTCCTATCATGCCATCACAGATTTCGAAGTATTCATCGTATTCTCAGGTCATTGGCCTCATGAAATTTCATGAAACTTGGTACATGAACAGGTATAGCGCATTACGGAAAAGAAAAAATGGCTGAGCAGACCGACACAAGAGGACAGAGCGCTCTGTTCTTTTGTGTTGGTCTGTTAGGTCACTTTTTCCACTTCCCATAATGCTCTATACCAGTTCAAGTACGACAAAACAACTCGCCCAATATTCAACGCTTGTGCAACTTGGTATCTGAAGTCGTGCACCATCAGAGAACAATGTACTTAACCTTTACCAATCAGTAATTACATATGACCTTCTATACACTGTCCAAATCAGTGACGTCACGGCATTTGGTGCAGGAATATTGTAACGAATATTGTAATATGTAGCAGCCTCACAACAAGGATGTTCTATTTACACGGTTTATTAAGGGCGAACTTGTGCCCAAAGCGAACGACGCACAGCAATCAAGAAGATCCGAAGGTCGGTAGTCCTCGTGAGCATCTGCCTCTAGCACCCTCGTTCTCTTCTTCTTCACGCGCATTGGCTGTCCGGTGGAGTACCGTGCGTATGCAGGGCCGGCTCGTGCATCGTGACTGGCTTCGTCGCTCGTAGTCCTGCCGTTAGCATTTCTCTGGTTCCCGACGTCCGTGTTGCGCGGAGCAATGGTAATTTCCTGTGGCATTATCCCCCCTCTCAAGAGGCATCGCCCCGATGCTTTCGATGAAAATGTATGCAGCGTTTCTGTCTCGGAAGGTTTGTAAGAGTGAAATGGTTGTACAGTAAGCAAGTGGGGTGGCTAGCCTTCGCATCGGTCGTAGTACGGTTTCATGCACACAATACACACTCGGTGGAGTTGCGTTGTTTGGAATGCCCATGTCCTGTAGGCTTGACTTCACAAACGAGGTCGCTGAGTCGCTGTACTACCTCGTAAAGACCGAAATATCGATAAATGAGTTTTTCAGACAGGCCTCGTCGTGGTACTGGGGTCCATATCCACACTTCGCCACCAACTTCATACCGTGTTTCACGTCTTCCTCGTTTGTAGCAGTCGGCATCGATTCGTTGTTGGTGACATATTCGGTACCTTGCTAATTGGCGGGCCTCTTCCGCTCTCTCTATATAGTCATCGAGATCAGAAGGGTAGTCATCTTGATCTATAGGTAACATAGCGTCCAGTGTTGTGGTAACTACACGACCGTTAACTAGTTGAAACGGGGTAATCTTGGTAGTCTCTTCTATGGCGGTGTTATAGGCGAAGGTGACGTATGGTAAAATTTTGTCCCACTTTTTGTGTTCGACGTCCACATACATAGATATCATGTTAGCTAGAGTTCTGTTAAAGCGTTCAGTCAGGCCATTGCTTTGAGGTTGATATGCAGTAGTTTTCCTGTGAACAGTGTGGGTCATGTTCAGCAGGCATTAGGTGATTACAACAGTCGGAGCGCCATGCTGTAGCACTATGCTCTGTACAAAGAATTTGGCGACCTCAGCTGCCATTCCTCGATGCAAGGAGCCTGTTTCCGGGTATCTCGTTAAATAATCAGTCGGTACAACAATCCGCTTCTTGCCAAGTAAAGATGTCGGGAATGGTCCAAGGAGGTCCATTCCAACTTGTTGGAAAGGTGCTTTCAGTGGGCCTATTGGGTGCAGAAGGACCGCTGGCTTAGCACGAGGCGCTTTCCGTCTTTGGCACTCGCGGCATGTTCTAACATAGCGCTGTACTGAAGACAATAGCTTGGGCCAATAATAGTCCAGACTGATTCGTGCAAGCGTTCGAGTGACCCCCAAATGTCCAGACGTCGGCTCATCGTGGCACGCTTGTAATATTTCTTGCCGCATAGTTGCGGGAACAATAAGCAGAAACTTTTCACGGTTGGGCTTAATGTTTCTCTTGTAGAGGACATTTCCTCGGAGGCAGAACGATGCGAGGCTTCGAGAAAATATACGAGGTACTTTTACGTCAGCTCCTTTCAGGTGTTTTATGAGCGGGAGCAATTCTTCGTCCGCATGTTGAAATTCGGCTATCTGAGAAGCCTCGACAACAGCCACGAATGGAAAGTCCTCTTCATCTGATAGTGCTGTGTCTGCAGGTGCTCATGACAAACAGTCAACGTTGGTATGCTTCCTGCCAGATCGGTATACCACAGTTATGTCAAATTCTTGCAGTCCGAGGCTCCACCTTCCTAATCATCTGGACGGGTCCTTGAGGTTGGCGAGCCAGCAAAGGGCATGGCGATCGCTGACTGCCTTGAATGGTCTACCATACAAGTAAGGCCGAAACTTACTGATGGCCCAGACAACGGCAAGGCATTCTTTCTCTGTGGCCGAATAAGTGGTCTCCACCTTTGTTAGAGTCCAGCTGGCGTATGCTATCACCTTTTCTTCGCCATTCTGCCACTGTATTAGGATGCATCCTAGGCCAATGTTACTGGCATCTGTGTGTATTTCCGTGTCAGCTGTTTCATCGAAATGAGAAAGGATTGAGGGCTCTTGCAACCGTTTTCTTAATTCGTCGGTTCTGCAATCTGTGAGAAATTTCTGACAAATCGTTTATAGTGAGCACAGAGACCTAGGAATCTCCGTACTGACTGTTTGTCTGCTGGCACCGGGAACCTTGCAACGGCGGCTGTCTTTCCGGGATCAGGGCGCATACCGTGGGCACTGACAATGTGCGCAAGGAATCGAAGCTCTTCGAAAACAAATTGGCACTTCTCTGGCTTGATGATTAAATCTGCTGAATGGATTGCTTCTAACACTGTTCGCAGGCGCTTGATATGCTCCTCGAATGTAGCGGCAAAGATGACCACGTCGTCAAGGTACACTAAACAACACTGCCACTTCAATCCGGAAAGTACAGCCCATCATGCGTTGGAACGTTGCCGGTACACAACAGAGACCAAAAGGGAGAGCCTTGAATTCATAGAGTCCGTCCGGGGTAACAAAAGCAGTCTTCTCGCGATCACGCTCATCAACTTTGATCTGCCAGTATCCACTTTTCAGATCTAGTGATGAGAAAAACTTGGCACACCGAAGTCTGTCTAATGTGTCGTCAATACGCGGGAGGGGATATACATCTCGTTTAGTCACAGCATTTAATTTCCAGTAGTCGACACAAAACCTTAGCGTGTTATCCTTCTTCTTGACAAGTACTACAGGAGATGCCCGCGGACTGCTGGAAGGTTGAATAACATCATCTTCAAGCATCTCCTGTACTTGATTCTTGATAACTTCCCTTTCTTTTGGTGAAACGCGGTAGGGGTGCTGGCGTACTGGCCTGGTTGTCTTGTCTGTTACGATCCCGTGTTTTGCAATGGTCGTGCGTCGTACCTTTGAACTATTGGAGAAACAGCTGCCAAATTCCCGTAAAAGGTCGTATAGCTGTTGACGTTGGATCACTGAAAGGTTAGGATTTACGGATATTACGTCGCAGACATCAGATATTGGTTTCATATCCGTTGACGTTGTTTCAAGGCTGCATATTTCAGTGGCTTCACAAACCTCATGAAGAAAGGCTATGGCTGTCCCCTTTGCGATGTGCTAGAAATCGTTTCCGAAATTTGTCAAAAGGACGTCTGTGTGGTATTGCGGCGTGGTGAGCCGCTATCACGGAAGAGAGGAACTCGTACACATGACTGCCGCCATGGGCTACCGACGACTGCCGGTGTTTATTGTACGGTGGACTTATATACACGACAAACAGGTACATAGATCACAGCGCCATCTCTGGTGGCGTCGCAGAACCAATACGAATACACAACATATTCCCTCTCTTATTTTTTTTTTTAGTTGATTAGTAATTGTTAGTACGTGTTAGTGGAGAGGCATTTCATCTATATACAATAAGCATGGAATATTTACACAACTGTACACTCAAAATGCCAAAAACTTTACACCAAAATATACGCTCAATTGCAGCAAGCACATGCGTTCATGTCACTGGATCCACTCTAGACGTAATCCATAAATCTTCGAGGCGGTCGTCTTGTCCTCGCGGGTAGCTGCCGACGAGAAGGCGGTTGTGGAGAGGGTGGAGAAGAGACAGCCTGTTGTGTCTCTTGCGATGCTACACAAGGGCTGCACAGAACACTAGGCACTGCAATGAGGGGGGTACCGAGTGGCACTGCTGATTGCCCACTGTCACAAGGCACAGGTGACGGGCTTGAAGGCTGTGCTGGGTGAGCGTGAACATCTGGCGTTTAGATGACTGGGTGAGGCTGGGCGGCCTGTGCAGGAACCTTGCTCAACTTGGAGGAGTTCCATGTTCGCCCATCGTCTAGGCAGAAAGAGGCTGGCCCTCGTTGTTCCACCACCTTCCGAGAACGACTGAACGAGAGGTCTCCTTTAAAAGAGACTGCCGGCTTCTTCACACGGACTATGTCTCCAACTGCTATGTTTGGTTTCATGGCTGCATGGCGGAAGTCTGTGTACATCTTGCTGTATTTTTGCTTCTGTGCGACTCTCTTCCGAAGCTGGCCAAGTTCTTTGGCAGGGTCTGTGAAGAATGATGGGGATGGGTGCCCAATGATGTCCAGTCGTGTTCGGGGCAGTCGCCCATGTAGGAGCAAGGCTGGTGCTACTCCCGTGGTTGCGTGAGGTGTGCACCGGTAAACACCCAAGTACTCCAGTGCCGCTTGTCGAAGAGGGCCATGTTCTAACGCAGCAACCTGTACAAAGTCCTTAAAAACACGATTAAACCTTTCGACAAGTCCGTTGGCTTGAGGGTAATACACCGAAGAATGTGTCAGTCGGATACCACGCTCATCCAAGAATTGCGAAAATTCTAGTGAAGAAAATTGGGGCCCGTTGTCAGTGACTATCTCGTCAGGGTATCCCTCTCGAGAAAAAATTGACAGCAAGAAGTTGGTGATCGTTCTTGTAGATACCTCGTTGGAGAATTGTACTTCGGGCCACTTAGAAAAATAGTCAACCAGTGTAATGGCGAACCTACAATCTTGAGGAGCTCTTTCCAGAGGGCCAACAATGTCTATGGCGACTTTTTGCCAAGAGCGCTCTGGAAATGGAACAGGTTGCAGTGGAGCAGGTGCCATTTTCGCACTCTTGTCGGCCTTCTGACAGACGCTGCAGTTTTGTATTGCGACTTCTGTTTGCCGGTCCGTACCCGGCCACCAAAACCGTTCTCGAAGTCGCGCTTTCGTCCTGACGATGCCGGGATGAGCTTCATGCGCTGTGGAGATTACCTGATGCGCAAGGGACTGTGGAACTACAAGTCGCTCCCCACGAAGAAGTAAGTTGTTTACCACTGAGAACTCGTTGCGTAGCATGAAGTACGGCAGCAGATGGCTTGGGACGAGCTTGTGCGGAGGCCATGACGAAGTAACGTATTCCTTGACTTTTGCCAGAGTGGCGTCGTCACTGGTGGACTGCTCGAACTGGTCCTTAGCGATGCACAGCGGCTAGACTAGGAACACAACTTCTGTAGAGTCGTCTTAGGTTGAGGTGTGCATTCCGGCTTACGTTCTGCTGGAAGACGTGACAGCGCGTCTGCTACCTTGTTCTCCGAGCCCTTGCGGTATTCGACGGTGTGGTTGTAGCGTAGAAGTCGCTCAGCCCACCTTGCAATGCGAAAGGGACGTCGCCCTGTTCCCTTGTTAGACAGCAATGCTACCAATGCCTGGTGATCCGTCTGAAGAGTGAAAGGCCGTCCCCACAAATAAACATGCCACTTTTCGCATGCCCACACGCAAGCCAATGTTTCACGCTCGCTGGCGGAGTACTTCCTTTCTGCATTGGTTAGAGTGCCCGAAGCAAACGCAATGGTCAGGGTTTTCTGACCGTCCACTTGCTGCAAAACGGCACCTAGCCCGTATGCAGAAGCATCAGTTGCGACAGTCACTGGAAGCGCTGGGTCAAACATGTGCAACACCTTGTGGGAGGCCAGAAGAGTCTTCACTCTCTCAAAACTTGCTTGGGCGGCTGTGTCCCACTCAAAAGGTATGTCTTTGCGCAGCAGTCGATGCATAGGCTCGACTTCCTCGGCTAGCCTAGGAATGAACTTTGCGTAGTATTCGACAAGTCCTAAGAATGAACGGAGTGTGCCGGGTTCTGCTGGTGTGGGGGCGTGGACGATTGCATCGACTTTGGCTTGAAGGGGTGCTATGCCTTCCGCACTGACACGATGTCCAAGGAAAGAGAGTTCTGTTGCATTGAAAACACATTTTTCGTTAAGTTTCAGACCTGCTTTCGCAATGCGATGCAGAACTTCTTCCAGGTTCTTCGCATGTTCTTTCTCAGTCTTCCCGAAGACGATGATGTCGTCTATGTAACAAAGAACACCATGACAGCCTTGCAGGATTCTTGTCATGAGCTGCTGAAAGGCTGCTGGGGCCGACGCCAATCCAAAGCAGACCCTTTTAAACCGAAAAAGACCCTCGTGCGTAACAAACGCTGTGAGATCCCTGCTGTCCGGGTGCAGCAGGACTTGGTGGTACGCAGAGGCGAGGTCTTGCTTTGAGAAGTGGCGGGCTCCGTTTAAGGCATGCAGCAGTTCCTCAGTGTGAGGCAGCGGGAAGTTGTCGACCACAATGGCTTTGTTTGGCTCCCTTAGGTCAACACAAAGACGGATGCTTCCATCTTCCTTCTGGACTGCGACGATGGGAGAAACCCATTCGGAGGCATCGATCCTTTCGATGATGTCGGCAGAGAGCAGGGTCTGTAGTTGGTCGCTTACTGGTTGGCGTACTGAGAATGGGAGGTGCGTCAACTTTTGGGCGACTGGGGAGACTGCCTGTTTCATCTTCACCTTGTGCTGAAAACCTCTGACAAGGCCCAAACCTGGGGTAAACAGGTGAGAAAACCTGGCCCACAGCAATGCAGGCATGCCAAACTTTGGCTCACTCTGCGGTTGCTCTACGATAGCGCCTTGCGGTGGAATGCGCCCTTGTGCGTCTGAGCTCGTTGCAGGCAAGGTTGAGGTTGCGGAGGCGGACGTTTGCTGAACGACCGTGTGCAGGCAACGTAGCTCCTTCCCTGAAATTTAAAAATTCAGGGCTTGCACAGCATCTAATCCCAAAAGGGAGGTCCCACTGCGCGTTACGTAAAGCGGTACGACGGCTGTTCGTGCCTTGTACGACAGCGTTGCTTCAAACAGGCCAAGCACAGGGATCTTCTGGCGTGAAAAGTCAAACAGAGTAATGCTGGTGGTCCTGAGTTGTACTTTATCTTGAAAAAGGTTTCGAAAGTGACCTTCCCCAATTATTGACACTGCAGAGCCTGTGTCGATGAGAAACGAGACTTTGCGCGTGAGCGGCTTCGGGTTAATCACCGACACGTCGACGTCAACATACAGGCCTCTGCGTTTGTTTGTGCAGATGGTCAAAATACTGTGACCGCTCTCAGCGTCACCGTCGCAGAGGAGTTCGCGGACTGGTGCAGGCCTTCGTGGTTGGCCGCGACGCGAGCTCCGTACCCGTTTCGTAGCTGGATAATCCCTCGTGCCACACCAACACCCCTTTTCAGGAAAACATCCATGTTGCTGTCTGCCACACCTTCGTAGTCATTTCTGACTAGAACCATTACACTGCTCTGCGGCGGTACAGTCACATCTTCATCAACGATGCGCAGTGGAGTGGTGTATTGCTCGTCTGCTCGAGCTACCTTTATAGCTTGTTCCATCAAAAATGATACACTGGACCTCTGCAAATTAATAATGGCACCATTTGCTTGCAGAAAATCCATTCCGAGTATAACTTCTTTCGAACATACGGGCAGGACAACAAAGTCAGCAACGTAAGTGAAACCTCGTATCTCAACCCTTGCGGCACATCTGCCGAGAGGCGTAATAACGTGACCGCCTGCCGTACGTACTTGAGGTCCACTCCATTTGGTCAGAACTTTCCTGAGGCACTTCGCGAAATTGTAGCTTATCACAGAGTAATCTGCACAGGTATCGATTAAAGCCATGAGCTCAGGCCCGTCAATTACCAACGGCAAGTCTGAAGTTATCTTCTTATTACTGCACTTCTTTACCTGGAGACAGTCGTCGTCGTCGTCACGCTGGTGTTGCAGTGGAGGATCTTCGTATTTCGAATCACCAGCGGCCTCGCTTCCACAGGTCGCCCACTTCAGTTTCCCGAGTTTGGACTAGGCGAACGATGCCTAGATGCGTTTGGAAAGGAACGTGGGCTTGGCGAGCACTGACGTAGAGGGGATGGTGATCGCGGTTGATGACGACGATGTAGGTCGAAGCTCTGACGTAAGCACAGGTATTCCTCGATGTCGGACGGCCTTTCGCCGTTTCGCAGACACGGTGCATTGACCGCAAATGCTCGAAGGCCAGCTTGACGATATCGGCAAAACCAGTACAGATGGCCAGCCTCTCCACAGTGGAAGCACAGGGGCCTACAATCCGCATCTCGCCATACATCGCTTTTCCGAGGTCTTGTCTCTGTCGGAAGAGGTGCATTGCGAGTTGCCTCTACGATATGGCGCGGGCTACGTGTTGTCGGTGCGTAAGCACCAGGTGTCTCGATAGGCACACAGTGGACAGCAGGCTGCCTGAGCACCTCATAATAAGTTACCGCGCGTCGTGTCGGTGGTGCATCCTTCTGCGGCTCCCGTATGGCCTGCCGAATTTCTTCTCGGACAACATCCGCAATAGACAGTTCCGGTGAAGCGGGTGGCTGCAACTTGCATAGTTCCTCCCTGACAACTGACCGGACGAGCTCCCGCAGAGTGTCAAGATTATTGACGTTTGCCGAGAGGACCCCTGCTGATGTACAGGCTACGTCACGATTGTATTGCCGGGCTCTCTGCTGCAGCGTCATTTCTATTGTTGTTGCTTCCGACCGAAACTCAGCAACAGTGCGCGGCGGATTGCGAACGAGTCCCGCAAACAGCTCTTGTTTTACCCCATGCATGAGATGACGCACCTTCTTGTCTTCAGTCACATTGGGATCAGCTCGCTTGAACAGGCGGGACATGTCTTCTATGTACATAGCGACAGTCTCATATGTGCGTTGACTCCGTGCACGAAGAGCTGCTTCTGCCTTTTCCCGCCGATCATTGTTGCCAAACGTACACAGTAGCTGCCGCCGGAACTCTTTCCAGGACGTCAAAGATGAGTCGTGGTTTTCGTACCACACTTGCGCTGCGCCTTCCAAAGAGACGTATATGTTGCGCAACTTGCCTGCTTCGTTCCATTGGTTTATGTTTGCCACCCTCTCGAAATAACCCAGCCAGTCTTCGGCGTCCTCGAACGGGTCACCACGGAACACCTTCGGTATGACGGGTTGGCTGACAATGAGCTGTGATGGTGCAACTTGGCTAGTCATGGCGGTGGCGTTTCTTGTCTCCGTCGCTGATGCCCTTGGCACAAGGGGAAGTGATCTAGATTCTGGTGAATCCCCTCGAATATGGCGACTGGTCCATTAGTGCACTGGCGTAAGCTCCACGGCTGGCGGATGGTCAGGGCTTGGACTTCGCTCTCTCGTGGGGTTTGGAATCATCTACCCAGCACCTCCACCAGAAAATGTAACGAATGTAGCAGCCTCACAACAAGGATGTTCTAATTACACGGTTTATTAAGGGCAAACTTGTGCCCAAAGTGAACGACGCACAGCAATCAAGAAGATCCGAAGGTCGGTAGTCCTCGTGAGCCTCTGCCTCGAGCACCCTCGTTCTCTTCTTCTTCACGCGCGTTGGCTGTTTGGTGGAGTACCGCGCGCATGCAGGCCCAGCTCGTGCATTGCGGTTGGCTTCGTCACTCGTAAGTCGTGCCGTTGGCGTTTCTCTGGTTCCCGACGTCCGCGTTGCGTGGAGCAATGGTAATTTCATGTCGCAATATCACTGTGGCATTGCCACTTGCATTTTCTTTTTGCGAGTTTTCTCACTGACCAAGCATGGTCTCATGGTGAGAGCAGCATTTCTGGTATTGTAAAATTGTAATTCAACAATCAACAGAAAATCGCTTTTCTCTTTAATGTTGCTTTAATGTCCAATATCGGTCAACACAGACCCTGTGACATTAGCAGCCCCAATGGCTGTGAGCTGCTGTAGCATCCGTTGTGGAAACCAAGCAGAGTGACATACTCATGCACGGACAACAGTGGCTTACCAATGTTTTCGCAAGTGTGGGCAAGCCATGCTCACTCAGTTGGCCCCATGTGTGTGCACAAAGAGTGAAAGAGAGAACTTCATTGGCACTCAATTGTATTCCATATTAAGTGATAAAATTTGCAGTGATGCTGTCGAGATCTTTTGACTTAGAGCAATTTTCGGAGCAGCAAAATTTTCTATTTTGGAGCACTTCGGAGCAGCAAAGTTTTCCATTTTGGAGCAATCTAGAGCAGCTAACTTCAAATCCTGGAGGAGGAGCAAGTTGCACTTCATTTCAAAGACATGAATAATTGTTATGCGGTGCTTGTGAAAAGCTAAAATATTTTGATTCATTGCGAATCTTACGGAGCCAATCATCTTAGGAGCACTCCCTATTTCAGTTGATGCAAAAATAATGGCATAATTATGTTGAGCATTCTGTAAAAAACTTTTTCAGTGCTTATTTTCATGGCAAATAAACAGAATACTGATTGAATAAAATTGTACTTCATGAAATAACATTCTAAATACACCTATGTGGTTATTAGTAGATATGGCAGACAAGCGCTGTTATGTACAATGCTAGCTAGACTCGCACATGTAGTCCCAACTGAATTTCCCTAAGACGACTCTAAGAATAAAGAAAGGCTCTTTTATTTCAGAAATTATTAAACTGCTGGGTGTAAGATGATGTCATTTAGCTCATCTCATAAAGCCAACCTCCTCAGCAGTCATCTCTCTGTGCTGAAACTACGCGATTTAACAAACTTCATTTCATTTCATTCATTGCATCCTTAAAGGCCCGAGGGCATTACATAAGGGGGGGGGGGGCAAAAAATACGCTGTGAGTGTGTATAATTCAAGTTGAACAAATTATTATAAACAGT
Organism: Rhipicephalus microplus; assembly: GCF_043290135.1. Taxonomy (NCBI): domain Eukaryota; kingdom Metazoa; phylum Arthropoda; class Arachnida; order Ixodida; family Ixodidae; genus Rhipicephalus; species Rhipicephalus microplus. The sequence goes on along the minus strand of NC_134700.1, from coordinate 62,975,936 downwards.
ACAGTTCTAATATGGTAGTTTGGTAAAAATGACAACAAAAATGAATCAAATAACACACAAAAGAAACGTTTTGGCTGGGAATTAGAGTACAAACAACTAGGCACAAGCAAATTATACATACAGTACGTTGGTAGAATATATTTACAGCCACGGGTTAATGGGTGGAATCAAAGTGGGATTCCAATTTTGCGCGGAATGATGTGCGGTCAGGTGTGGCAACAATGGTGCCGGGAAGGCGATTCCAAAGTGTTATTGCTTGGGGGAAAAAGGAGTCGTTCATTGCGGATGTACGGCCGTTGATTCGTGCAATGGGGTTTGAATGGTTAATGCGGAAAGAAGTTCTGTTTGGGGGCTGTAAAAGTTCGTGTCTTGATTGGGGTCGGAAAAAGAAACTGTGGAGAAGGCATAGGCGCAAGATGAGGCGGCGCGACGCGAGTGATGGCAGTTCAATTGATTGTTTTAAGGCGGTGACGCTGATTTCTCTGGAGTACTGTAAGGTTATAAAGCGGGCAACGCGGTTTTGAACTGCTTCTAGTTCGCTAACGAGGTATGCCTGGGATGGATTCCAAATGGACGATGCGTATTCGAGCTTTGGCCGTACGTATGTTAAGTATGCTAGTTTTTTAACGTCAGGAGATGCTGATTTGAGGTTACGGCGCAGAAAACCAAGCGTACGCAGAGCGTCTGAGCAGATGGACTGTACGTGCGGTGCAAATGAAAGAGATGGGTACATGTGCACTCCGAGATACTTGTATGACAAAGCCGAATCGAGAGGAAGCGAATTGATAAAGTAGGTACGATGAACAGTGGTGCGTTTCCGGGAAAATGACATCGATTTGCATTTGGTTAGATTTAACGGCATTGATGAGTCTTGGCACCATAGCGCAACTGTGTTGAGGTCTTGCTGTAGTTTAGTACTGTTTTCAAAGTTGTGAATGGGGGAGTATATGACACAGTCATCTGCAAATAGTCGAAGTTTTGTTTGAATGTTTGTTGGCAGGTCATTTATGAATATTAAAAATAGAAGAGGTGATAAGCCCGCACCCTGAAAGACGCCTGATGATACGTGAGTTTTAGAGGAGTTATGATTATTAGCAGAGGTGAATTGTTTACAGTTGGAGAGGAAGTGTTTAACCCAGGAGACAATATTCTGTGCAATGCCAAGGGAATTAATTTTGCTAAGTAATAAGTTGTGTGGTACGCGATCAAAAGCTTTGGAAAAGTCTAGGAATATGGCATTCTTCATTTCCTTTTGCAGTGATGTTTTATGTGGCTAGGGCATTCTGTCTACACTCCAAAATCTCTCTGTAGTGTCAACCAGAAAGTAGTGCATAAAGAAAAAAAAACCTTACAGAGTCCCCAATGCATATGCCTAAGACGACTCGAAGGTGAGAGCCATTTTGTTTTTATTGTGCAATTATATGGACATTCTCGACCAGCCTTTGCCATCGCCTAGCACGTGAATAAAATTTTACCCAAATAATGCTACGACAAACTCGCATGCACGGCAGCACTTGGGCTGGTACTTTTCATGACAATGACCCTATCGTATTAAAATATAGAAAACTGGCAAAAAAATCACTCATCAGCCTAAGATGGCAGCACCCATGAGTAGAAGATAAAATCTTGTACAAAGCAACAAGCATTTCAAGTGTTCATGCTGTTTTTCTTCATGTCTCAGCTCGTTTGTCTTACTTTTTTTAAAGAGGAGCCCTTACCAGCTATCTCAAATTTCTATCGTTTTAGCATCAATGTTCACATTTCATTGAAACTTGCCTGGAGGTGTGCCTGGACACAGGATCGCTTGCTGCTGGGTAGCAAGGCTTCCAAGTGTGGTGCAAGAAACATGAACTGCTCGGCCAGGAACTGCCTACAAGTATACAGCTCGTCATTCACTCAAGTTGTACACAAGCTTTTCTACACAGTCGCAGCACCAAGCATTCTTCACATCTATGCTTTATCAGGTCAAAATTCAAGGAACACTAGTGCAATGTATGTAACAGCGCATAAAACTAAAAAAGACGGCAGGGACATGTACGTGGTTTCGTCAGTAGAATAAAACAGTTGGAAGTCCAAGCTGTTCACTCTCTGTCCGTGCCGTTCTTTCTGGTTTTATGCACTGTTACATATGCTGACAAAGAACCAACAACCCAGCAAGCAAACATCCTTGACCTGTGCCGGTTACTTCAGTGAGATAAATTTCGGACTCGAGCTTTAAAGACACACTTGAAGTAAATACTATGAGTTTGGTGTTAACTTCTGAAATACCATTCCAAGAACCTTGTGCTGCTTGTTTTAAAGGAAGATGAGGGTCAAAAAATGGAAGTTATTTTCCAAAAATACATATTTTGGTTTCTATTATCTTTCATAAGTTTACTTTGTCTACTATCACAACAACAGCAAAAAAAACTGGAGATTATATTTAAACTCGAAGTAGGTTAGAAAGGCTTTTAAAAATGGCCACTAAGAAAGAGAGAGAGCTCATTGTCTGAATCCCCTGAAAATAGTCACCTGGCTGCTTTCCGATTCCATTTCCTATAAGGAGTTCACTGAAACCACATGTTACCATGATTGCCAAGCTCTCATTATGAAAAAAATCATCTTAAAACATATCTTTTCCGCATAGATGGCCTTTACTTATACGCTTAAAATTCATTGTTCTCGAAATCCATTTTGAGGCAACTTGAACTCGGACATCATGTTTTTAGTACTTCTGACAGCCTGAACGGGATGAAATTTGGCCCACATATAACATGTAAAGTGTTCAAGTATGTCCTTTAAAGCTTGATATTGCCTGAATAATAATTACAAACCTAAAGTAAGCAATTAGTAGTATAAATTCTCACATTACAAATTTTCTTATCCATTAAATTGCCTTGTAGGCACTTTCTTGATACTTATTTGCAGTCTACAGGTAATGTATAGAAATATGTGCCATTAATGGCTCAGAATGATAAGTTTATTGGCATAAAAAGTTTGTCCAAAACAAACAGTATAAACCGCTTATAACATAAGTCGCGGGAGTTGCGAATATCCGCACTATAAGCGGTACCGCACTATAACCAAAACAAACTTTTTCAAAGGCTGCACTTGCGCAAAACGTGTTGAGCATGCAGCTTCACATGTCTAAGAATCGGAATATGTGATGCCTGCTTGCTAACATTTAAATTTCTGAATGTTAAAAGAATGTAACGTTCAAAGACACGCGTTACCAATCAAATGAATGCGAAAGAGGGGGGGGTGTAACAAATGAAAGCACTATTGCGGAAATTCCCTGACTACCAGACAGTCTTGATTATGCACATAACGCAGAAACTATGTCAAATCACGTTTAGAATTTGATGCGTTTAAAGATGGCAACCATTCGATTTCACGGGCGTGCACCTGATTTAAGACATCGTGGTCACTATTTCAAAGGCTGCACTTGCGCAAAACGTGTTGAGCATGCAGCTTCACATGTTTAAGAATCGGAATATGTGATGCCTGCTTGCTAACATTTAAATTTCTGAATGTTAAAAGAATGTAACGTCCAAAGACACGCGTTACCAGTCAAATGAATACGAAAGAGGGGGGGTGGTCTAACAAATGAAAGCACCATTGCGAAAATTCCCTGACTACCAGGCAGTCTTGATTATGCACATAACACAGAAACTCTGTCAAATCACGTTTAGAATTTGATGCGTTTAAAGATGGCAACCATTCGATTTCACGGGCGTGCACCTGATTTAAGACATCGCGGTCAAATCGCGAACGACTATTTGAGCGCTACACGTGCCACCCTCTTTTTCATTAACGATATGTATCCCTTCCCGTCAAGTGCGGCCACAGCAAAGAGCTTCATTGATTCGGTACTATACCGCAACTTAGATTCACGTGACCTCTACCGATCGAAGCGCAACCAACGCCGATTAGGCCTAGCTTGCCATTCGGTATGTTGTCGCGGAAAGTTTGTCCAAAACATGAAGATTCGGCATTAAAAAGAACGCGCAAGCAGTGAACCAAGAACAGCGTGCGTGATACGAAGTTCGCGTTCATGGCTGGGAGATGAGCAACAAGGACAACTCGCCAAGCTAGCTTACGTTAGGACAGCGCACTGGCAGCAAAAGTGAAAGCTCGTGTCATAAAACCGTAAAGGGTTTTCAATTTACAGACAAGGAAGCAAACGCAATGTTTGTTGCAAACTAGAAAAAACGCATGCAGTTAATAAGGGCGGGATAGCACGTGCCACGTTGAGCGGCCGCGGCAGAAGCCACGCTAGCGACAGTACGCTGTCGCTGCGTCAGCACCGGTGCAAAGGCTTATCGGTCACCGAGGCAACTGTCCTCCTCCCTTACTCAGCGAGCCCGCACAGCACCCTCCATGCTATGCAGTGTCACACTGTCTTTATTAATTTTCTTTTTCTTCTCTCTGCCCTTCGTTCGTTCACTCCTTGTCCACTCCTCCTCCGTAACGGCCTTGCCGTTCGCTCCTCAGCGACGCACCCAGCACGCCTCCTTATGGAAGCGCACTCGCTACCGCGTTTGTCACAAACAATTTCTGGCGACCGCATTATAACTGATCTTTTGTCTTGGGGACTGCACAATAAGCGATTTGCGTATACACGGGGTTCTACGAAAGGGTAAACGGGTGTAGAAAAAGATAGCATTGTAAGCGGTCCTGCACTATAAGCGGTTACGTTATAAGTGGTCTACACTGTATACTTTGCACAGTGTCATGAGATAAAACAACAACCGTGCAGCTCATTATAAAACTAATTACATATTTGAAATCAGCATAAAAGTCTATACATATTGTTACAAGGCAGTGGGCATGGCTCAGCTGTCGTAGACAAATCGACAAAAAAGAAGTGGACTCGCCGCGCGAGATGCAGGCAGCCTTGGGCTGTCACATCTACTTATGTTCGCAATGTTCATAGACTGTCATGCCGCCTAGCGGAATTCAGGAGCGTCCTCTCAAAGATGATTTGTAGGCAGATGCTCCCTTGTTCGGCAGTGCTAGCCTGAGTGTTAACGCTTTAGCAAGAAACGAACACAAACCACTTTGTATATTGCATGCGTCAGTGAATATAGCAGACCGTTCGTGACACGATAAATGAGGCGAAGTTATCGGGAAAATTCGTGGCAACTCGCGCTTTTGATTATAACCCACAGAGAACACATATCAGCTTCGCGAGATTTTCTGGAGCCACGGTGGATAGTTAAATGTTATTGTCTAACCTTTGCAGTTGAAACTCACCTTGTTTTGCTTGCGTATAGCATTCTTTAGTGCTTTTGTAGTGCATAAATTTCATAACAATCATTGCAAGCAGAAAGTAGCACAGGCTCACGATTTGCACTTCGAAACCTTATCCTTCGCTGCACCGCTTGTTTTTTACATTTGTTGATAGATGGCAGCACACTGCAAGCGATTCCTTTCTTGCCAGGCGTGTTGCCGGGTATTGGAGTGAAATGGTCTCTGCACCCTCAGATAAACGTGGTGAGTGACGCTGCGGAGGTGTTGTGTGTGGTGAGTGACACATCGTTGATGCTATCAAAGTCGTTTGGCGGAGAGAATCCCTCAGATCACTTTCAGCAGTGATGTTCAAAGAAATTGTTTTGACATCAAAGATTTTTCACTGGAAGTAAATGGTGGTCAACGCGCTGAGAGTGACAGCGGCGATGAACGTTCAGCTGCTAGCTCACAAGCAGGGAGTTGCACTTCACGTCACATCGTGCGTTAACGTTTTTTTTTAACGCTCGTAAGTCCCTTTGATTATATTTATTGTATAATCTCCTTCAGCGAGCTCAAAATAAAGAAAACATAGTTTTTCTTGTGCATTGCATGTAGCCCAATTACACTTAATAGTACAAAACACCGCATGCCGTCAATACGCTCGAGCGTGACCAGCGATGCGAAATGGTTAGAGCAATGAAATATGCAGTTACGACTACAGTCCATACTAACTTCTCCTGCACTTCCCCGGTGCCATCTGACCGACGTTGTTGTTTGACAAATTTTCACAATTTTGACGTTGGGAAAAGCATACGTGTGAATTCATTTTGAAATCCTTGCTTCGGTCATGCTGATAGAGCCTGCAACATCCGAGTGCAGCGAATTACGCACTGTTGGAGTCTGATCATGGCTGTGACAAAAGAGCTACTTAATATGAAGTTAAATCTATGTGTTCCGTTGAAGAAGCACATGCATGATGCGTACAGCGCAACTAATGACGACGGTGTAATGTGTTTGCAAACCATCGCTTCGGTAAACATTCGGTCCTGTGCAGCCGCAACGGCGCACTACTCGCTAGTGGCCTACTACAGTTGAACCCCGCTGCAACGAAACTGACGGGGCGCGGGAAAAGTTGTGTTGAAGAGAAAATTTCGCTGTAGTGAAACTGAAAAAATATAACTGATCTTAGCTAGCAAAACAAATGAACGCTTATTCTCAAAATTAAAAAGTGTCCGCTGCTTCCTATTCTTTTCTAGCAGCGTCACGACGCGATTCTCACCCATGCATAGCGAGGCCATGGTGAAAAGCATGCAAAAACAATGCCTACAACTGCTTTCGTGAATGAACCAAACAGTTGCATTAACGCATTAACACCAGCAGCTGTCTGCCGTAGAAGTGTATCCGACAATGCCAAAATGAAGGCAGGGTATCGTAGAGCGGTGACTTTTGCCTTATTCTATGCCATTCTTATTATCCACCATTTGTGGCTATCTGATCTTGTTGAAGGAGCACTGACATCAAATTTCAAGATTGAGATGTGCCCATCATTCGATCCCTTGGTATCCATAGGTCTTCTTGGCCAAATTTGGACGGCATCTGTCGCGTGGAAGTTATTTTAATTCGATGTCAAACAGCGTAGAAAAGCTAAGCAGAAAAAGCAAAAAGTAGACTGCCCTGCAACATCGACACTATTGCTACTTGTTCGGTGCGATACATTCCACAAATACCATCCTGAGTGACGATGCCCTAGTAGCGATGACGTGTACGATCCAAGTGTTCTTATTGCGGTGCCGACTGGCGCTGAAGTGCAGATATGCACTCCCTCGTCCACAGCCGGGCTAGCGCGCGCAGGTGCAGCCTAGCCCGGCCGTGGACAAGGGAGTGCATTTCTGCACTTCGACGATGCCCTAGTAGCGGTGACGTGTACGATCCAAGTGTTCTTATTGCGGTGCCGACTGGCGCTGAAGTGTAGAAATGCACTCCCTCGTCCACGGCCGGGCTAGCGCGCGCAGGTGCAGTCTAGCCCGGCCGCGGCTCGTCGCATCTGATTTACATCGCACCGGTTTGAATGATTTCATGAAATTATCAAAATAAAAACCATCTTTAAAAGAATGGCAAAAGAAAAAAGCATGATTAAACGTGTGCTTGTCAGTCAGCATGTGGCAGAATCGTTGTGAGTTGCAGTCGTCTAGTTCAAAGCACGGCAAAAGCTCAATAAGGGTGTCTTTTTATATTACGTATGTGTTACACATCAACACAACCACAAGCTATCAAAAGTGAAAGAGCGTGTAGTCAGATATCATCGCTAACAAGTAACACGCAGGTATCGTTGAATTTTAGTTCATCTGTAAACATTGCGTCCACATAAAAGTGGTAATACCGTGTCAACCGCGAAAGGCTAGACAGGTGGGGCCATCTGGAGGTGCAAAAAAGAACCTGACAAGCAGGAAACGAATTGTATTTCTCCTCTGATGTTCATTCGCCATAGCTATAATATAGTGTACTAGAATATGGGGTAGTGTGTACAGGCAGGAGCCGTGGCTGCCACAGTTGGTATCGACAGCCACGAGATGGCGCTAGCTTAGCATGGGCTGTCACCTCACGCATTGCCCCTTATGTACTTCTGTGCTTTGATATTAGTAATAGCAGGGGTTTAACGTCCCAAAACCACATATGATTATGAGAGATGCCATAAAGAAGTGCTCAAGAAATTCGACGATTTGGGATGCTTTATCGCGCTCCTAAATCTAGATACACGCACCTCAATATTTGAGCCTTTGCCGAAAATTTGGCCACCGTGGCCGGGATTCAATCCCGTGACATGCGCTTGCATACATCGCGCTTAATATGTTTAATTGCTGACACGTCAGCGAAAAGCTTTTTGAATGGTTGTGTTCTTACTGCATTCAAATCAAAACAAAATGTCAAAGCTGCAATGCACGGTCCGAATGCAGGTACAGTCGAATCTCGATTATTCGAACTCATAGGGGCACGCAAATTTGTTCGAATTAAAATAAGTTTGAATTAATGAAAGCTAAATAAACGGAGGGCTCTCCATGCAGTGACGCATGTGCATTGATACTAACACACGAGGGGGAAGTTTCAGAAGACAAATTTATACGCAAATGACAGGACATCTGTTAGTAATTGTAGTAATCGGTGATGCGCATCTGCACACGTTTGCCTTGCAGCGAGTCAATCAATTTCGCACGCAGTTTCCAAAGAATTTCTACTTCCACTTCAGCATTCTCCTGGCAAGAGATGTTGTGTGCGGAAATGTCCAGCGCCGATACTTTCTAAAGACGATGACAACAATGACTGCGTAGCGGAGGCTACGCAGCTGCAGCATGGTCAGCACGTGACGAGAAAGGAAAAGCGTCTCCACGCGGAGAGAAGCAGATTGGCTTTTGATAGAAAACCAACACTCCACGACAGCTTTTTTTTTTCTTTTTTGCTCTTTTCGCGTGCGTCGTTGAAAGGAGAAGCGTTATGTGGCAAGGACGAGAAAGGGGGAAGCGTGGCTACAGCGCCTAAGAAACCCCCCCCCCCCCACCCCCCTCAAGGCGCACAGCCATGCTCCCGCAAGGGGCAAGGGCTGCAGAAGATAGTGCCTTTTTTCTTTTCTTCAACTACACATTCGTTCAACCCAGCGACAGCTTCCTTTTTTTTTTTTCTCTCTCGCTTCGCGCGTAGCGTTGGAAGGAGAAGGGTCTTTACATGGCAGCGACGGAAAAGAGAGAAGCGTGACACAGGCGTGTCGCAGATCGGCATTTGAGAGAGAGCAAACATTCCACCGCAGCCTTTTCTTTCCTTTTAATTTCCTTCGCGCGCAGCGTTGACGTGTCGCAGGTGCCGTCACGAGATCGAGCAGTGTGTTGAGAGCATTTTCAGAGCGCAGTATGTTCGAATTACCCGTCGCAAGTGCTTGCGCGTTCGAATTACCGGGCGTTTTCGTCCATTGAATACACATAGCTTTGACGGGACCTCATCGTGAGTTCGAATGAACCGGAAGTTCGAATTAGGCGTGTTTGAATTAATGAGGTTTGACTGTATTAATAAACGATGGCAAAGCTGTCATCCCTGGGGATACTGCCTGCAGTTTTTAAAGCTCGGTTGGTGTATGAACAAAAAATTAGGAAGATTGAGGTATTGAAGGAGCATCTATAAACCCGAAAGTCTTGTTATATTACTGCTATATCGAGTTGGAGTCTGCACAGTGCGACAGCTTCGACTTCCTTCGTTACATGTGCAGCACCGTTCTTGTCGATAGTTGCATCATGCAGTTGTAATTATGTGGCTAAGGTGAGAAAACTGCCATTTGATTAATAGACACGCCGTAGCTGAGGACTTGGGAATAATTTTGACAATCATGGGTCCTTAAACGATTACACGCCCGCCGAAATACTGCGGCTGTGGCCGGGATATTGCACTGTAAAGTCAAAAGAAAACATCACTTGGCACCACTGTCAGACTATAAGAAGAAACCCTCTATTTACAAACGCGCATACTACAGTGAGCAGTAACACCGATCAAATTAATTGCCAATTCGTGGAATTATCAGTTCACGATCACTTCATCACGGCGGCACCTTTATGAACACCGACTGATTTTCGCGTGCAGCTTTTTTTTTTTCATTTTGTCTCTCGAGACTGGTTCATACCCTTTACGAAAAAATCAAGTCGTGACAGCATGCAAATTACTGCTCCCTTTAACACGAGACGCAGTGCGATCGAGCTCATATAAATTGAAAGTAAACAAAGCTTGAGTAAGCGTTCCAGTGAAGCTGCAGTCCTTGTAATGTTCGCCACCTCGGGTTCGTAGTCAGCAGGAAGGTCCATCGATGAACCTGAATCAGTGGCCTCATTGTCAGCACAGGGTGCTGCAGTTTTTTTGGAGATGGTAGATTTGATCGCCTAGTTCTGCCGCTTTCTCAGAGGTCTTGGATGCGGCACTTTCTTTGATAAGTAGCTTGGAGTGTTGGGCAGTAACATCGACACGGCGTGCGGCGTTAGCTCTGGTCTCCTACATGGTACCCGAACTTCTTCACCGTTTGTAACGTGCACATAGTCTCCAAGAACACGTGAGGGCTCGAAGTGTAGCTCACGTACAAAGCAGCTTTCGTTCAAGGTCCCATCTCTTCGATGTAAATTCTGTTCCCAAACTTTCCTCCGTGCTTCGTCTTTGGGTGTAGCGAAAAGGGACGGCTGCTAACTTTTTTCCAGTAGTATACAGTTGAGCCCGCTTATAACGAACCTGAGCGTGACGCGGCATTCGTTCGCTGTATCCCGAAGTTCGTAGTAAATAAAACACACCTTTTAAAAAAAGTTGCGAGCGAAAACACAAACTTTTTTGTCCCAAAAAGTCCGTGATGCATGTGTTTCCAATAGCAGAAGCGATAAGGGTGGTCTCGAGTCCATTTAAAATGGCAGGGCGCTCGTTTACCGAGGCCCGTGGCATAAGCTGCATGAGGCACTGGCTCCAAAATTTCGTCGTTCTTGCAATTCAATTCCTCCAAATCGCTCTCGCCACGCACTTCATTCGCAATGCCCTAATCTATGCACGGTTCTGCAGTGTCGGCATCATCATCGGCGGTGATTAAACCATTACAACAGATGTCTCACCCGCTTTCCCAGCTCGGAGTCGGCGACGCGCTGCCACAAATCGCCGCCGCATTAGTCCTGTCCGGAAGCTTCAGGCTCGGCATCGGGCCCGACATCAACCAAGTCGGCCTCGCGAGAACAGCTTCGCGCATACATAGCTGCCACCACCGCCCACGAAATATTCACCATCTCCACAGCTGAATACCGGGACGCCTGAAGCTGCAAGTTGGCTGCCAGGTGATCAACAGCTATGAGCAAGCGCTCCGCAACGCGGCACCTAACGCGCGAATTACGCTCAAGCCAAGCGGTCACACTTTCGACGTTTTGTTGAGCGGCAGGAAAGAAAAAAGCGTGCTAGTCCTCCCGTCTGCCATTTTCATCATACACGCACAACAAGAGCGAGCAAGACGCGCACACGCGGAACAGCTCTGGGCCCGTTTTCAGTCAGAAAACGAAACTAATTCGAGCCAGCGTGGCGGGCGTCACGGAGCGGTGGACACGGGCGAAGGTGTTGTTATCAAGAGAAGACAGCAGACTTGCGAGAGAAGGGCAAGGAGTTGCGATAAAGAGATGGGAGGATGCGGCGGGAGCGCGACCTTGAAAACCAAAACACACGGGAAAGAGGCAGGTTAGCTAACTTGCTTGAAAGGTCCGTGAAACTCGCCTGTAAAAAAACTTGGAAAGAGTGCGTACGGGGGGATGGTGTTCGAAGAATTGGCGGCCGTGGTCGAAAAGTCGTTTCGTTGCGCCGCGGGATATTTCGCGATTCGTTCCGCGCGAACTCACAGTCGTTTTTGCGCTTCCACACGCGCGCGTAAGGTATGCCGAGTTGAGTCCGAAGTGAGTGAGAACAAGTCTTAAACACGAAACGAATCCCAAATTATCAAAGTCGGTGGGGTAGCTTACGCGCGTGCACTAGACTCAACTATCGGATACAGTCGGTGACCGACGATGTTGGCAATTGGTCTGGTCACTCCAGGCCAGCGACGCCAACGACAGTACAAGCGATCAAAAACACGGTAGATGACCGACCGGTCTTCGAAAGATCGGTGGCAGTGTGAAAACACGGGCCTCGTCTAGCGATGCAGGGTGCTCAGAGTAGCGGGGGGACAAAGGATGGAGGGGTGCGTAACAAAAAGCGGTCTGGGAGAGAGAGCGGCAACTAGAGGGGCGCGGAAGCATGGTCAGTATTTAACAAAATGAATGTATGGGCACCTCGCCGATGCCTGATCGATGGTCCAAAGTGGTTTCCCGGGAAGTCGGCAGACCGCCAACTCCGTTCGCTGTAACCGATCAGCGGCGCTCGGAGACGTTCGTTGTAAGTGCGATTTTGTGCCATAGAACCAATGTATACTTTCACGGTCACGCGGCTATTGTTCATTTTAGGCGAAAGTTCATTTTAAGTGGGGCCGTTATATGTGGGCTCGACTGTACCCTGTTTCACGCCTAGGTGCAAAGCAGTGTCGTTGTTGCCGACGACTTGGCATTGCCTCACTGTCGCGTGGCCAGCAAAAACATTGTCAGAAAAACTTTCGTTAAAAGGGCGCGAACACAAGCAACAGGTCACTGAACAGCACCTGAGAAAGCAGAGCGGCACGTAGCTGACAATCCTGCCAGCCCATGCTACGGCAGCGCCGCCTTGAGAACCGGTTTTTGTCCACGTGTGCTGCTTCACACGATGCATGGCGAGAGAGGGTGCCTGAACACACTACCCCATATTCTAGTACACTATAGCTATATTGCATGGACCCCTCTGCGTATACCTGAATGCTTTGCAGCCAAAACACACCAATATAGCTAACTGAGACACATGAGCAAAAGTGGCTGAAGCGTACATCCTCGGGCACCTCTGCAGTGTTGCTTGGAATGGCTTCCATTTCGGAATCACTGTTCTGCAAAAGGTCGACTGAAGCAAAAATAATTCGCGACGTCGGGAATCGCAAGGATTCCAAGCTCCAGACTATCGTATTGAACCTGAGTCGACACTTTGTACGGCGACGACAGCAATGCAGGTGACAAGGCATGACTAAATGTGTCTGCCTAGCAGACGAAATGTTTGCGGAGCAGCTGAGCCTAACGTTACTTTTCTGTGGAGAAGTGGTCAGCTGTGGCGTGATCTGGAGGTGACTGCGAGGTAGCGCTACTGCTGGTGCTTCCAGCGCTAAAAATGGCGGGCGGGCCGTTTTTTAATAGTGCTAGATCACAGTAATGTAAATCAATAAAAGTGATAACTACTCATCTCTTAGTTGTGTTTTAGGTCGCGAATCGCTACTACGGGGTCTATAGCTACTCGCTGGTGCAAAAATTTTTGCATGTTTAAATTTGATGTCAGTGCTCCTTTAATGTGGACGAACAGCCACTCTGATTAGTTACCACAATGACCAAGCATGAACGAAATGATACGCATTGGCATCGAAAAAGGCATCGTTCCGCACAGCTGCGCGAAAAAAACCAAGACCTGAGCGACTGAGCTTCAGCTTCAGATCGTCTGCGGCTCAAAAGCAAGCCAGCGGCAAAAGCAGGGTAGTCTTATGCCATCACTATCAAGCAATGGCGGCACCCATGCTTGCTGAACAGCGGCGATTTATGGTGGTGCCAGCTCGTGTTTTAGACTTCGTCGACGTAATTTCAGGTTCTAAAAATGCATCAAAATGTCAAAGATTGTGCTTACTGTAAAGCAATAAATATCTGAGCCTGAAATTCCATCATAAAATTTCGTTGAATCGTGTCGGCAGAAGAAAAAGTGCTCGTTGTGGCGACAATATTTATGCATTGACTCCTATGAACTGCTGACGGGAACTGAATTTTTCGTTGTAGCGGAAATTTTGTTTAAGTGGCATTCGTTGTAGCGGGGTTCAACTGTACTATGGCAAATTCGCGAGGCAGGCTCAGCACAAATTATTTCGGAGTGCCGTTCAGTTCATACGTAAATTCTATTCTGCACAGTTTTTTGTAGCATGCACAAGATTACGCAAAGCATCGTTGATACACGGACAATCAGCTGACACCCCCACCCTTCGCACTGCAGCAAGAAATGAGCTAGTCAGCGGTTCCTATAGTTTGGGAAAGTACTTTGTTTCGATATTGTCACGTCACTCCAGGGGGTGTCGACAAGATTTACTGACGTCTGAGCAACAGGGCTCTAACCAAGCGCGTCGGTTGGGCTTGTTTGCCAGAGCGAGGGCCCACGTGCACTTCTTTCTTTTCTGTGGTGTGGGCCTTCACCTTGGCATACGACCCACTACTAGAAAGAGGTGGCAATATTCCCCCTCAACAACAAAAAAAAGAGCATCGTCCCGATGCTGCAAAGTTATTGAAAAAAAAAACAAAACAAAGTAGTTTAAACAATGAAAAAGGGCACCAATAATGAAATGTTAGACGCGATAAGTTCACCAATGATGAGGCAATTGTCGGAGCACAAATAAAAAAAACACAGGAAAAGTGGTCTTTTAGGAACGCGCAAAATAGGGCTTCATGCGCACCACGTGAACTATGTCAGAGGTCGGTTGTTTTCGTTGTACCCATCGTGACGACGTAGCGTCCGGAACCACTTCGTAGTTTACGTCGCTCACGCGGCGTAATACTTTATACGGACCGAAGTATCTGCTGAGCGACTTTTCGGAGAGGCCACGGCGTCGAACAGGGGTCCAAATCCAAACTTGGTCTCCCGGTCTGTAAGATACGTCATTGTGACGCATATTGTAACGTCGTGCATCAACCTGTTGCTGCTGACCAATGTGTAGCCGGGCGAGCTGGCGAGTTTCTTCGGCACGCTCTGCAAATTCTTCTGCGTCAGTTGTTAATTGATCGGCGCCTTCACAAGGAAGCATCGCATCCAGCATCGTCTGAACTTCGCGGCCGTAGAGAAGGCGAAACGGTGTAAATCGGGTTGTTTCTTGAACGGCGGTGTTATAAGCGAACGTCACATAAGGCAAAATGCGATCCCATGTTTTGTGTTGGACGTCGATGTACATGGAGATCATGTTTGTGACTGTCTTATTTAGTCGCTCGGTTAAGCCATTGCTCTGCGGATGGTAAGCAGTCGTCGTTCGATGCCTAGTGTTACTTAGTCGAAAAACTTCATCGATAAGTTGTGCAGTGAACGCTGTTCCTCTGTCGGTTATCACTGTAGATGGAGCACCGTGGCGCAGAACAATGTGGCACATGAAGAACTGTGCTACCTCAGAAGCCGTGGCTCGTGGTATCGCCTGTGTCTCAGCATAGCGGGTCAAATAGTCAGTTGCAACAATGACCCATTTGTTGCCGTCAGACGATAAAGGAAATGGGCCGAGAATGTCCATGCCAACTTGGTCAAATGGCTTGTGGGGTGGATCAATTGGCTGAAGTAATCCAGCCGGCTTGCTTGGTGGCGACTTTCGACGCTGGCATTCACGACAGCTTTTAACGTACTGTTTCACGCTTGCAGAAAGTCCGGGCCAGTAGTACGCCTCACTTACTCTGGCGAGCGTTCGCGAGTAACCTAGATGACCAGATGTGGGCTCGTCATGACACGCAGAGAGGACTTCATCCCGCATGTCCTTCGGAACGACAAGGAGGTAAGCGCGGCTCGTAGGACGGGCTTTTTTTTTGTACAGGACATTATCTCGGAGGCAGAAAGATGTCACGACGCGAGATAGATGGCGAGGTATAACGGCGCTATGACCCTCCAGATAGTCGATGAGCGGTCAAATCTCTTCATCCTCTCGCTGGCGTCTGCTCAAGTCAGATGAGCTAAGGGCGCCCAGGAAACCGTCATCATCCTCTTCTTCTTGATTGACTAAAGGTATGGGTGCACGTGACAGCGTATCAGCGTCTTCATGCTTCCGTCCAGACTTATATACGATGGTAACATCAAATTCCTGTAGACGCAAGCTCCATCGGGCCAGTCGTCCAGAGGGATCACGAATGTTTACCAACCAGCAGAGGGCGTGGTGGTCCGTCACCACTTTAAATGGACGACCATAGAGGTACGGGCGAAACTTGGTGATCGCCCACACTACTGCGAGACACTCTTTCTCTGTGGTCGTGTAATTCACCTCAGTACGGGACAGTGAGCGGCTGGCATAGGCTATGACTCGTTCTTTGCCGTGTTGATGCTGGACGAGCACTGCGCCGAGGCCGATGTTACTGGCGTCAGTGTGCACCTCTGTGTCAGCATCTTCGTCAAAATGCGCAAGAACAGGGGCTGATTGCATCCGCTGTCGTAGCTCGGCAAAAGCAGCCTGTTGTTCGGTAGCCCATACAAACGGTGTGTCGTCGCGTGTAAGGCGAGTCAAGGGTTCCGCTATCTTCGAAAACCCTCTAATAAATCGTCGATAGTAGGCGCACAAACCCAGAAAGTGCCGAACAGTCTTTTTGTCTGTAGGATGCGGAAACGCGGCTACAGCGGCAAGTTTGTCGGGGTCGGGTCGTACTCCATTCGCATTGACTACATGGCCAAGGAATTTGAGCTCTTCATAACCAAAGTGACACTTCTGCGGTTTGAGCGTAAGATCTGCTGATTGAATAGCCTGTAGCACACTCCTGAGGCGGTGAAGGTGTTGCTGGAAGGTTTCAGAAAAAACGACAACATCATCAAGGTATACGAGACAAGTTTGCCACTTCAGACCAGTAAGCACAGTGTCCATCATTCGCTGGAAGGTTGCGGGCGCTGAGCACAAACCAAAAGGAAGGACTCGAAATTCATACAGGCCATCAGGGGTCACAAATGCCATTTTCTCGCGGTCTCGCTCGTCAACTTCAATCTGCCAGTACCCGCTTTTCAAATCCAAAGAGGAAAAATAGTGGGCGTGGCGTAATCTGTCTAACGAGTCGTCGATGCGTGGCAGCGGGTACACGTCCTTTTTAGTCACGCTGTTCAGCTTCCGGTAATCGACGCAAAAACGTAGCGTTCCGTCTTTCTTCTTCACTAGGACGACCGGAGAGGACCACGCACTGTTGGAAGGCTCGATGATGCCGTCGTCAAGCATTTCTCGAACTTGCGTACGAATGGCTTCTCGTTCCTTCGCTGACACACGGTAAGGCTGTTGGTGTACTGGGCGGGCGTCGTCGTAAGTGATGATTCTGTGCCTAGTGATCGAAGTCCGGCGCACCTTAGAGGAAGCAGCGAAGCATGACTTGAATTCAAGCAAGAGTTTCCGCAGTGCTGTCTGGTTTTCTGGTGTGAGGTTAGAATTAATATCGATATTGTTTAGAGACGTATCGGCGGCCTCCACTGCTTCCGACGAGAAGCAGATGGGAATGGTTCCTAATTCATCTGCAAACGCTAACGAAGTGCCACGGAAAAGGTGTCGGTGTTCGTTGCTGAAATTTGTAACGAGCAGTTGAGATCGGCCATCACGTAGCTGTATGATACTCCTAGCCACACAAACACCTTGAGTCAGCAGGTGTTCAAAATTACTTTCTGCAATCGCTTCACCATTTCGCAATCCACAGCATGTGACGTCGACAATAACACTGGCTCTTGGAGGAAGCGTTATACTTTCAGCAGAAACACGAAGAACGTCGGTACGTTGTTGGTCGTCCTGCTTGTCGATTGCTCGGTCGGCTGAGAAGGTGATGCGATTCTCTTGAAGATCAATGACAGCTCCATATTCGTGCAGGAAGTCAACACCAAGAATAACGTCGCGTGAACATTCACGGAGCACAAGGAAACTTCCTACAAAAGTATAACCGCAGACCCGAACTCTACTCGTGCAGGTTCCAAGCGGAGAGACGGTGTGGCCGCCAGCCGTTCGAATCACGGAGCCATGCCAGGGCGTGATTACCTTCTTTAGTTGTCTGGTCATTTTCCCGCTTAGTATCGAATAGTCAGCCCCGGTATCAACTAAAGCACCTACTGCATAGCCATCTATCAGCACCGGTATATCCAGAGAAAGCCGCACATATCGCTCAGTCGAATCTACACCCTTTACTGTTAGCGTCGATCGGAGGTCTAACGCAAGCGACCTAGCGACCTCGCCTCCAAGGGTCGCTTGCGTTAGTTTTCCCGGCGGGGACTGGAGAACCGTGCGCCAGCATGGCGCTGTGGCGAAGATGAAAAGCGCCTCGGCGACGGTGAGCGCGACTGCCGTCCAGAAGGCGGTGGCATGCGCTGTTGAGCCAGGTAGTCCTCAATGTCCCGGGGTCGCTGGCCATACCGAGGAGGCGCTGAATATACTGAAAATCCGCGCAGCCCGAGGCGCCGGTATGGACACTGACGGTACAAATGGTCCGCTTCACCGCAGTGGAAGCACAAAGGTCGGCGATCAGGAGTGCGCCAAACATCAGATTTCCGAGGCGAAGCACGTCTGTCGTCAAGGTAGTGTGCTGGTTGTTCCGCAAGATGCACAGGGCTGGCGTAAACGAGGGGTGGCGGTGTGCGTGTGTTCTCGTAGTACCGTAGAGGCTGCGCCGACTGAAGTGAAACCGTAGGAGGTGCCTGAACAAACAGCGGGGAAGAGGAAGCTGGGCGTTTCAAGGCTTCTGCATAGGTCGGACGGTGGTAGTCAGCCGGGGCGGGTGTGGCGTTATTCAGACTCACAGGGTCACGAAGGGCATGATGCAGCTCGTCCTTGACGATGCTTGCAATGGAACTCACCGTAGGTAGTGGTGGTGTGGCAGCCTTTTGCAGCTCCTCGCGTACTATGGAGCGGATAAGGTCGCGCAGACACTCGGTGTTGCTCCCAATATTCGTTAGAACTTGAGCAGTGGACGTGTTCACTTGCCGCTCATACAGGGTGGATCGATGCTGAAGCATCTTTTCCATCGTGACAGCTTCAGACAAAAACTCGGCGACCGTGTTCGGAGGGCTCCGTACAAGACCAGCGAAAAGCTGCTCTTTAACTCCCCGCATCAGGTGACGCACCTTCTTTTCTTCTGTCATACTCTGATCGGCTCGTCGGAACAGGCGCGTCATATCTTCCACATAGGTCATGACAGTTTCATTGGGCATCTGGATGCGGGCCTGGATCGCTCGTTCCGCTCGTTCATGGCGATCAGCACTTCTGTAAGTATCCAACAGCCGGCGGCGGAATTCGGGCCACGATGTCATCTGTTCTTCGTGATTCATGTACCAGGTACGTGCTCCATCCTCTAAATAGAAGTACACACGTCGTAGTTTGGCCGTGTCGTTCCAGTCGTTCAAAGCAGCCACGCGTTCCAAGTCGACCAACCAGTCCTCGACGTCTTCGAGCTCGGTGCCATAAAACGGTGTCGGAACCTGTGGACTTTCGAGGGTGTACCGAGTCACCGAGGGGTTTTCCGTACCTGTTAAAGTGGTTTGAACGGACGTGCTCATCATACTGGGGTGAACTGTAGGGTCAGCTTCAGGTGGCAATACCCTGATCCTGCGGCTTGTCCGATGAACGGGAGTGTTGACTCACATTGGGCTTGTGGTGCCGCTTCCAGGAGGGGTCTGAAACATCCGTGAGGGGCTACCCAGCACCTCCACCAATTGTCACGTCGCTCCAGGGGGTGTCGACAAGATTTACTGACGTCTGAGCAACAGGGCTCTAACCAAGCGCGTCGGTTGGGCTTGTTTGCCAGAGCGAGGGCCCACGTGCACTTCTTTCTTTTCTGTGGTGTGGGCCTTCACCTTGGCATACGACCCACTACTAGAAAGAGGTGGCAATATACATTAGGTTGACGATGAAGAGTTGGGAGTACGTCCGTGCGCCCTATCTTTTTCTACAAAAGTTCACAACACGGAGGAAGGAAAGGTAAGGAGAGGCCCTGACGTCACTCGTTGTGAAGCTGCGATGAAGCCGGAAGTCGGCCATACTGACTGGGCGAATTCTCCTCTCTTGTTTACATATGAATGCGAAGCAGAAGGCGCGACTCCCTCTCTGTCTCAAAAAGCACGTGGCCTGCGCGCTGGTGCTATCCAAAACCAACGGAACGGATTTCAACACGCTGTCTTGCCGCGATACGGTTCACGAAATCTCTGCGTATGGCTGTTGTACTCTTGCACTGCCGGCGTTTACGATAAACACGGTAAGTTGCGCGTTAAGATTTTTTTTAATTTGATGTGCTCTTTGTGAAAATAAAGATAATATTTCAGACATTGCCGTGCGATGAACCAGGCACCGAAATTTGTACAGCTTTTTTCAGATCACTTTTTCCCCCATTTGCACTTCTCTTTAGGCTTTATGAAATTTTCGGTCAGGCTGTGGGCTAGACACAGTGATAAAAAAAGAAAAAAATGTCTTCCCTGCAATAAACCCAGAGGTCCGTAATTATGCCAGTAAAGTCGGCGTCGGTGGAGCTTGTGTGCGTTAACAGCCCGTTGAGTTTGCGCCAGCCTCTTAGTTTTCGCCCCTCTTTTGTCCGACACGCACTGGTTCCTACAAATATCCCAAAGGGCATGATATCATTAGGATGAAAGCAGCGAAGACCACCCAAAAGTGCGTGGGAACACGTCTCCAGTGTGATTCATGCGCACTAGTAGCTACGGAGAACGGAGACCAGGATCATGTTAGGACGAAAAGTGGGAAAGTTAGCCGAAGGAATGCGTGAGAAAAGGTCAACATCACTTGGTCAACATCGGTTTTGTCAGCTTCTGAATGCACAAGCACGCACATCTAGTGAGGTGCACCTAGTTACCTTGTGCAGGTGCGTGTAGACATTTTAACGAGTTTTGCTACAATACAGACAATATTGCGGAGAGCGAGACAATATTGCGAAGAGGGAGCATCTTAAGTGAAGCAGAACAGGAACTTTAATGCGCAGAAGCATGTGGTAACTGTACAGGAACATGAAAAGCAAGATTAGATTACAGTCTTAATAAGGGCCTGTGGACCACAAATGCATCGTCCGTTGTCATAAGAAGCAACACCGCATAACTGTTACTAGCCTGCAAGGCATTCATTGAACGAATTCTTGAGCACAGTCGTTATCTATTATGATGGCTTTTCAGCATAATTCTGACGGACGCTGCAAATTCAATGTACGTATACGCGCGCTCGTTCCGTGGTTTCTAGTTCAGACACCTGGTTACAACCACCACCGGAGGAAGATCGCATAGCTAGCAATGCGGCACAAAGAATGGATGCTGTCGAACACCTGCAGTACGCCACGATGGAGTGCGAGGCCTATAAAAACGCGCACACCGCCACTGGACCGCCTGAATGGTGCCGCACTGCACTACATCAATAATAACAAAACGCCGCCATTGTGCCCAGTGAATATGGCCGCGCGTGACGTAATTTCCGCCACATTTCTTACGCCCTGCGCCGGCTGGGCATGCCCTCTCCTCACCTTTCCTTCCTCCGTGATTCACAAGCTGATCATCCCTCCGCAGCCATCTTGGATTGCACAGCGCGCCATCTATAGGCCGTGGGCATTGCGAATATATTGCAAATATACTTGTTTCTTTCTTCCGTGTATTTGTAATCCCCGTGACAAATCGGTGGAGCTGCTGGGTAATGAAGCACTATACAATGGAGCTTTGCAGTAGTTGTCAAATCGGAGTTTCCATGACGGAACATGAGACTGATCCCACGGCCACTTCTCCATTGGCCTCGGCAACGCCTGCGCCATCAACGACAATGCCTGCGCCGGCCCCAACCCCACACACATATGTGCTGATGCATCCGAAGCACCCAGGAACGTCCTGTGGCACGAACGAAGTTCACATTGACGATTGAATAGCTGAGTATGAACATACCAGTGCGCTCAACCGGTATGACCCGACTCTCATGCTGGCCAATGTGCTGTTTTACTTGAAAGGCACGGCCAAGGTCTGGTACGAGAATAGACCTCTCCCTGTTTGTAAACAGTGTGACGTCACTGCGGGAACCCCGCCCCCTACACCCTCTCTCGGAGCAGGTGCTGGTTGGCAAGAAAGTTTCTCCGGCGGCATCTTTATGCGTAGCAGAGCTGCGTGTCTGCATTCTTTCGACAGAAATTTCTACATTGCTATGTTCTAAAGTTACAGCTTTTGAAAGAAGGAGATCGCGGAAGGGTCACTGCTCATAGTGTGGGAATTTGCTCGTCTTAGTTTGATGAAGAAACTTTGTTTAGAGTATAATGAGAGATGCGACTAGCATGCAGTGGGCTTCACCACGTAGATGGCAGCCATTAAAAAAAAAAAAAAAATCTGACCTTTTTCCAAAGCGAACGTTTTGAATGTAGACAATACTGGCACTTTGAGAAATATTTGCAAGGCATGGATGTAAAATTGCTGAATTTCCATCGTGGCATGTGCAATGCAGTTTTAAACGAGGTGAAGCATGGTTTTGAGCTGCTGTGCGCAAAGTCATGGATAAGATTCTCATTCATTGCCCAAAAGTCTCATCGGAGATGAATGAAAAAAAAAAACACTTACTTGTTGCCGTGGGTTAGGCTGAGGTTAACATATCCTCGTGAAAATCAAAGTGAAATTCTGCCGCTGCCTTTCTCAAAAACCCAGTCAAAATTCATGTGACGTAAAACCCGGCATCTTAATAATATATAATATTATCTGGCACAGTTAACTTGCTGCATTTGACACCTATAACGTGTTTGCGTACCTATCACTCCTTTAGGCCTAATACACAAACTTCTAACGCGCATTTTCACTTCATAAGGATCGAGCCGTAAAAGTACTCACATAGAAAGGGCAGCGTAAAAACTCGGAAAAAAAAAGAAGGACAGTAGAGACAGTGCGCTGACTAACAACTGAAAATTTAATTGCCATCACCTGTGCATATATGTGTTCCTAAAATGTGATTGAGAGGAGGTTTAGAAGCAAGAAAATAAGGAGGTCTTTTTTTCTTCCAAGTTTTTGCACTGCCCTTTCTATGTGAGCACTATGAACCAACTAGCCCAAACCAAAGTACTTCTCGTAAAAGTACAAAGTAGATAAGAAACCAAAATCTCTGCTGTTTCCATTAACACGTATCAGGTATCCGATATTACAAGTTTATAGTCGTGGTGAAGCATATATGCAGATTCGGCAACGCTACAACATGCTTATAGCTCATGCGTAGTCATGATATCACCAGGATATCATGCACTTTTATTTTTCTGCACGCTGTGCATACGCTGAGATGTACCCACTCACAGATGATCGTGCCGAATATATTTTTACCTTGACTACAATGTCAGATCGTAAAGTTCCATTGACAATCAGTTACTGAAACCGGCCCGCAACGAATGCCAGTGTTTTCGCAAACAGGACGCATCACATTATTCACACTGCACACATTCGCAGTTTTACCGTCCGTAAAGATGAACCAATATTGTCGATGCCTTTCAACGCACACTACACGCCACAGTCACCATCAACACCGCACATTTTCAAAGACGATGCCGCTGTTCCTCGCACAGGCCGCCATGTGTGTTCGCTTCTCCGAAATAAACAGCCAGCCAGCGTTGCGAATATTTCATACACACCTAGATGTTCTCTGACACATTCCACAGCTAATGTTGCCACTGTGAGATGAAGATTAAGCTTTCAAAAAGAAAAAAAAAATGCCCCAAACACCAAGCGACTGCACCCCACTTAGCCACTGGCGGGAGTGTTTTGCCAACCAACGCTTTGCACGTGCACCGGTGACGTCATGCTGTGACGTACCCCGGTAGAGGTCTATTATGAGAAGGAGATCAGTAGTTGGGACACCTTCAAGCAGAAGTTTCACGACTTATTTGGTAGCCCATCGGTCAAAAGGTGGCTGCAAAGAAGGAGCGTTCCATCCATGCTCAGACGTCCACAGAGCCGTATATCTGGTATTAAAAAACATGCTGATTCTACGTCGTAATGTCGACAATGACATGTCAGAGTCTGACAAGGTTGGCCACGTGCTCAAGGGGATAGCGGATGACTTGTGCAACTTGTTAACGTGCCGTAATTGTGCAACCGTCAACGAAATTATAGAGGAATGCCGGCATTTTGAACTGGCAAAAGCAGGCGCATTGCAAGATCATTCACTTGACTGCCGAACACCGCTGCGACATCCTCCTGCTCTTCCCACCAACCGCCACGTCGATTTGCAAGTACCTTAGGTTCACTTGGAGCAGTCGATTGTGCGGGAAGAACTCAGTCATTTGGGCTTCGATGTCTGCACCGTTGTTCAGTCTCGACCAAGTGGCTTTCGTTCAAGGTCGCCACCTCGCCCAAGGTCACTGTCACAGGAACGGTCCTATCAACGCTCTCGCGATCAGGCTGAATGGCGAACTGCGGATAATCGGACAATCTGCTTTAACTGCCGCCACATAAGTCGTGTCGCACGGTATTGTCACAGCCATTGGTCTTTACCCGAACCCAGTATAGACCTGCTCGCCGTGCAGCATCTTCCTTGGAAATGCAGCATCTTCCTTGGAAGAGACCGCGGCGGCCACCGCAAATCACTCCGCTAATTAAGCGAGCAGTTCGGTGGACCCTTTGAAGTATGCTGTCTTGAGCTTGGGACCCCTCAACCAGCGGCACACACACGACGAGGAAGAGCCCCGCTGGCGCCACCTTGGACTGCAGAGTCACGCCTCAATATTGGACGTTCACGTGAGCCGTGCATGCTTATCCCCCTCACCAGGTGGGTGTGATCTGTGATTGGACAGAACCATATGCACGTGTTCCCTGATGTAGGGATCTGGGGAGCACATACCCTTTATAATGAGCCACCAGGTTCATTTGAAGGAGTGCCATGTAGAGGAACGCCAGATTCGAGAGCTCGCCATGTAAGAAAGAGCTCGTCATGTACGAGAGCTCACCTTGTATATAATGTAAATAAACCCTCTTCAAGTCCCTCTTCCTCCTGCCTCGACAACTTAATCCCAGACCTTCGGTGCCTGCAAACCCTGGTCGCAACACTACATAGTGTCTCCATTAGTGGATGTGCTCTAGGCCCGAAATGTTGCTGTGCTGCATATCATCGTGACTATCGTCGACAACTACGTTCAGCTTCCTCTCCTCAACTTTAGTAATTTGACCCAAGTTCTCCCGAAAGGCATTTCGTTAGCCCAAATTTCCCCACTTGATACAAGTAACATTGTGGCATTAGACCCTGAAGACTGCTCGTCCCTTATTGCAGCCAGCCGAGCAAATGCACCTACGAACGAAATCACGATGACGATTGCTCCTGATCATCTGCCCTGTCAGGCTGCGCGACTCCACCTCGTTCCGACAACCTACAGAGATATTTTCGACTTCGACAACCGCCCTTTAGGTCAAATGTCCTTCGTACATCACCAAAACATACCGGCGATGCCAATCCTGTTAGACAGCGATCATGCCGCGTTTCCCAGTCTGAGGGCTCTTATAAAGTCCATGGGCGTCACTTGTTGTTTTAGTCAAAAAGAAAGATGGCAGCTTGAGATTTTGCACTGACTACCGTGCCTTGAACAAGATAGCCCACAAAGACGTATATCTGCTGCCACGAATCGACGACACCCTTGACTGTCTTCATGGCGCGCGATACTTCTCATTTATAGATGTGCGTTCGGGACACTGGCAAATTTCTGTCGATGACTTAGACAAAGAAAAGCAGCCTTCCACACCAGACGGACTTCATCAGTTCAAGCTTATGCCTTGTGGGCTGTGCAACGCTATGGCAATGTTCGAACGCATGATGGACTCTCACCTTCGTAGTTATAAATGGTCCATGCGCCTTTGCTACTTCGACGATGCTATTTTTTTTCCCCCAACATTTGAAAGCCACCTAACTCATTTGTCGACCATTCTACCTGTTTTTTGTCGAACGGGACTCTAGCTGAACTTGAAAAAGTGCAATTTTGGCCGACAAAAAATCACAGTCCTAGGTGATTGTGTAAGTGCTGCTGGCATCCAACCGGACTCTGACAAGATTCGCGCTGTCAGGAACTTTCCTCTGGCTTTTTGCTACTAAAGATGTTCGAAGTATTGTGGGCTTATGCTCGTACTTCCCGACGTTTTATACGTAATTTTGTTACCATTGCACTCACTCACTGACCATCTCAAAAAGCGCATGCCCTTCTTACGGGACCAAGACCAAGCAGCTTGGTTTTCCACACTGATCAACTTGCTCACTTCACCAATACTGACCCACTTCGACCCGTCCGCAATGACTGAACTTCTCACAGACACCAGTGCTCACAGTATCAGCGTCGTCTTTGCTCAACACCAGGTAGCCAAGCCGCCTTCTCTCCACATCTGAGCGAAAATATTTGATCACGGAGTGCGAGTGTCTTGCATTGGTCTGGGCTGTAGAGAAATTTCGCCCCTACTTGTATGGCCGTGACTTCTCAGTTATTAACGGCCATTAGGCTCTGTGTTCGTTCTCGTCGCTCGGGGACCCAACTGCTCACCCACGTCATTGGGCTCTATGTTTCCAGGAGTATAACTTCGACATAATTTATAACTCTGGCAGGTTGCACCAAGATGCCGATTGTCTTGTATTATCCGGCGGGCCCTGCTAGCCTCACTGTTCATGAGAGCAATGCTTGTGTGCTTGCCATATTTGATTTGCGCGACATCGACAAAGAGAAGCCTCGCGACGCAACCCTTAAGACGGTCATTGAGCAAGTATCTTCAGGACATTCCGACCCTTTTCTCCATCAATATGTCCTTTGCAACGACGTTCTGTATCGCCACAACATAAATCCCGATGGCCCAGAACTTTTGTTAGTTATTCCCCGACACCTGCGTGTAACCACTCTTCAACATCTGCATGACGCTCCGCCGACGAGACGACTGAGTCTTTCACGCACCTATCACCACATGCATCAACAGTTATTTTGGCCTGGCCTGTATAGATTTGTGTGCCATTATGCCGCTGCTTGCAAGTGCTGCCAACGTCGCAAACGCCCTGCTCTCCGTCCGGCTGGCCTGCTCCAACCTATTGACATTGTCGACCTCGACTTGCTCGGACCTTTCTCGACGACTGTGGCAGGCAACAAATGGATAGCTGTCGCAACTGAATAAGCGACCAGATACGCTATAACTAGCGCCTTGCCAACTAGCTGTGCTACAGACGTCGCAGACTTTCTACTGAATGGCATCATTCTGCGGCATGGGGCTCTGCGCCAGCTTCTGATGAATCGTGGCCGCTGCTTCCTCGCAAAGGTTATCGACCAAATCCCCCGTAGCTGTTCTACCGAATGTCACCTTACTGCCTACCATACCCAGGCCAACGGTCTCACGGAGCGTCTCAACCGAACTCTTACGGACATATTGTCCATGTACGTCTCTGCTGACCACCATGAGTGGGACGCAAGGCTTTCCTACGATACATTTGTGTATAATTCGTCAAGGCATGACACCGCCGGCTACTCTCCGTTCCTTCTTCTGTACAACCGCAACACTGCGTCGCCATTCGACACACTCCTTCCTTCTGATACTATCCAATCAACGATGTATGCTCAGGACGTTGCTTCTCGAGCCCGCGTTGCCAAATCGTGCACACTGGGCTCTGTGTTTCTCAGGCCTCACAAAAAGTCCGCTACAATGACTAGCACCGAGACTTCGATTACCCTCCTGACTCTCTTGTCCTACTTTGGACGCCGTATCGACGTGAAGGCTTGTGCAAGAAGCTCCTCCCATGATACTGAGGGCCCTACAAAGTTCTCCGCAAGGTCACTGACGTTGACTACATCTTCACTCCCGTTAAACCACGCCCATCTTCTGCTACACCACCTACTGATGTTGTTCATGTATCGCGCCTAAAATGCTACTGTACTGCTAGTCCTGACTGACTTAGGGGTGTTGCGACGGGGCTTCGTCCGCCTGGGGTGATGTTAAGAGGCAGTGGGCATGGCTACACCGTCGTAGACGAATTGACAAAAAAGAAGTGGACTTGCCGCGCGAGATACTGGCAGCCCTGGGGTGTCACCCCTACCTGTAAATATTGCAAATATACTCATTTCTCTCTTTCGTGCATTTGTAATCCTCGTGACAATATACAGCAAAAATTTCATTTGCCTAGGCTACAGATTAATACAACTTCTTTTTCAAATCCCATCTCCTCTTGCGCCAAGTGCAAAAGAAAACTTATACTTTACAGGTCGGCACACCGTTAGAGCAATTAAAATCGCCCACCAATGAAGGACTCGTGATGTAAGCATTCACCAAAGTTGCCTTTAGCAGGCAATACACCAGCACTTTACAAACTTTGCACCTGCACCGCAAACGCTCGCAACAATACTTTCTGCTGTGCTCCTTTCACATACGGATAAAACTCAACTAAACAATACCTCCTTTTACCAAGTTCCAATGTAGTGAAGAAACTTTAATTCCCAAACAAGTACAATGCTGTCAAACCTAAATATTACTAAGGTAACTTGGCTACCAAACCCAATGTAACGAAGTCTTTCTTAGGCAGATGAGTAATATTTCCTTTAATTTTTAACACACACCACTAGTTCTTCAACAGTCTCTTCAAATGTTATTTTGTTATAACTAGGAGTGTGTGAATATTAAAAATTTAAAATATTTGCTTAATAGCACTTGCTATTCAATTTTATTTACACTAGAATTTTTACTATTTGAACTATTCAAACTTATCAAACTTATCAAAGACAAATGCGGTCATCGTCCAATTAAAAGTGACCCCTTCAGACTTGTATTATGCTTCACCTAATAAAATTTTTGTTTTATGGGAAAGCTGCCTTTCAGCTTGTACAGTCACAAATGTATTGACTCAAAAAAAAAACAAAAAAAAAACACTGGTTCCGACATGAAGATGATAGATGTGAAAGAGGTGGGACTCAATGCTGTTTTTGGACTTGAATTTAGGGCAGGAAATCCGAAAAATCGGGCGTCAAAGATTTTTACCTTTTTTTTGATTGTATAAACTTGTCAATCTAACTAAACAATTCAAGCATGGTTGTCACTTTGTTAAATCGTGTTTAAACTATTTCGGGTGCAAAGCTAATTCATATGTTTAGGTGAGAGTCTAAATCAAATATTTTTGAAATATTTATCAATATTATTCTAATACTTCAAAGCGATATAGCGGAGAGACAATGCAGAGACAATATCCAGAATGAGGCAATGCAAGAGGCCGAATTGTATTTATGTACATGGCTTGGCTCAACCAATGTGTTGCCGACAACACTTACTACGTGAAAGGTCACGATACTATTCCTCAGTCTCTCCTCTTTTAAAATTCTCTAGATGCCCAACTGATATGGCGAACAAGAATGTGCTCTTTTTAAGTCCGGAGTATGCCTTGCAGATGTCAACATACCAGAACATTGAAAATTCTGGATGTAAAATTTTCGGCGTTCAATTTTTCAGACTTTATGCCTGAATATCAGGGCCCAAAGATCATTGAGCTCCCACCACATCTATCATCTCCATGTTGGAACCAGCATTTTCTTGGGTCAATATAATTGCGACCGTAGTGCAGCCTGAAAAGCAGCTTTGCCGCCATATGGTTACAGAATGAGGTGAAGCATTTGAAAATCAGAAGGGGCTTGTTCTAATCTGACATTGACTGTATTTTTCTTCAACCATTCAACCATAGCAAAACTTGTCAGGCAGCTTTGCCACAGCACGATACTATAATGCAGTGAAGAATGTTAAAACTTTGAATAGGACACTTCTAAACAGACGATGACTGTATTTGTCTAAAAAATTTGACCGAAGCGGAGCTTTAACTACAACTTTGCCGCAATTCAATACTGTGATGAGGTGAAGCATACTAAAAATCTGAAGGGGCCATTTTTAATTGGATGTTGGACGTGGGCTGTAAGTTCAAATAGTTTGAATAGCAAAATTTCAGGGCAAATCAAATCGAATAGCGAACACTATCGTGAAAATATTGAAATTTCGAATATTCACACATTCCTACTTTAGGCTATACTTTTCTGACTACTACTTGCATTTTAATGCAATATTTCCTACAAATAGAATAATTCTCATGAAGTGTTTGATTGTCACGCATTGCTGTGTAGTGTAAAGCAGCCGCACGTGATCTGGGCATCAGTGCTGGAGTAAACATGCCCGTCTTGTGGGTGTGTATTTGTACTGGCATCACTTAGTAAGCCTCTCTTTTGTTTCGTTGGTGTGTCATGCCATTGAAATGTAGCACGATTGATCCAGAGAACGTACAATCTCGACAATACGAACACTGCTGAAAAAAAATTCAGTCCAATATGAATTTGTGAAATTCCCCGGTCAATTTTCATTTTGTATAGTTGGCCAAAATTTGGATGTTTCGAACATTTTTTCATGTTTCAATGGATTACAGGAACTTGGGTGCCAAGCAACTTCCAACAGGGACGTGCTCCGGAAGCACATGCAGCCAGCGCACATGGAGTCGATGATACTGCTCTTACAGTTTGCCAAAACTGCTGTAAAAAAAGCCTGTGGTCACTTTCAACATGATCATGTATTGTGACAAAGAAGTTGGAAGTACACATGCATCCGACCCTCACTGAGTTGAAGCAATGCTGCTTGCCGCAGACGCTGCTGACCACAACATGGTGGGTCTGATCATAGCAATGCCAACAATTTGAAGGCACGCGAGTGTGCCTTCACAGTTTTGCCTACAATCATCTTGAAGTGACATGAAAGGTGGAAGGCCAGCTGCACCATTTGTTTGTCTGTTCAGCACTCTTCTCGTTGCTCTAACAGTCTGAAGTCTTAATGTTGCAAAATTTGCACTGAATTTATAGCAGCCATGATGGCCATCCCATTAGAATAACACCAACACTTGAACCTTTTACATACTCTAAAATTAATAGGTTTCAAAATCCAGTGTATTAAATAGCTCTAACCTTGTTATAACAAGGTCACATCTGCCACAAAAATTCTTCATTATATCAAAAAATTCATTATATATAAACAATTGTTTATAACACTGCATCTATGGCAAAGATATTGGTCAATTATTTTATTATAACCAATTATTCATTATATAAGAATATTTTAAATCGTGCTTTGAGCGTATGCTTCAAAAACAGTCATATCACACTGAGCCACCAAGGAGTGCAGTCAGCGATTTGCATTCTGTACCGTATGCTAGCACTCACAGGGACTCTGCAGCGACAACACGAGGTGCCAGGCCAAAAAGATTTTCCGGGCTGGTAAGGTCCACCAGTGTAGACAGCTGTGGAACCTGGATCTGGAAATTATTCACGCATTGTAGCAATGGCACAGATTACTCACTGGTCAGAAGAGAAAGCTTAATATTACTTCAAGTTCAATTGATGGCTGAGAATGACACACTGTGTATTAATACTACTTGCCTAGAAAAATACGTAAAAAAAAAGCAAGAGAGTAATTAGCAGTGATCAGAACACTGTGACAAACTATCGGCCCTCAATTTAGAGCCTTCACCAATAAATTCATGAACTTCCCCTACCTGCTTTGCATGCACTTGATAATTTAGACCATGTTTTAAAAGACCCATACAATGCGTGCATAGATGATGGCATTGATTTCCTAACACCTGACATTTTTTTGTATGCCACATGTACTAATGAAATATTTACCTTCATGCGAATAGTACTTCATGTGTTCACCAGAATTCCTTAGATCCTTAAATGCACACCTCAGCATGGGTAATGTACCTGTATATTTGATGCATTTGTCGAGCACGTAAAAAATATAGTTAATACATATCAATGCTCATTTGAGGGCATGCCCTTGGCAAACCTCTTAAGATGGCATCGCAACTGCTTCAGCAGTAAAGGCGGCATGATGTTTCTGATTTCACATGTTGCTACGGTTGGATGCAATGTTATAAAAGAGAGAAAATAACCCAAGCTAATGTTGTCATAATGGTACTAAGTCTATGTTTAAAATTCTGTTCTTTTAAAGGTAGATTAATTATGTAAATGCCAAGTTATTTTTTGTTACTAGTAAAAATTTGCCCTCTCCAAAAGACACTGTCATGTCATTAAATGTAGCTATACAGAAAGGCATCAATGACTGAGTGGCATTCATGAGGCACAAGTCTAGAGGAATGTTAAAACCCCTTTCATAACATACTACTAAAGAAATTAAAAGGTTTTCAAAAGACTAAAAAGCATACTTTTAAATTTCAAAGGTTTTGAATGACTTGTACACACACTTGACATGTCGGTCAAGCGGGTGCTAAAAAAAAAAATGCCCCGTATCTGCATGTTACACTGCAAATGTTCTCGAAAGTCAATAGTCTTGCATCTGGAGAGAATGAACAAAACGTTTATTTGATGTTCTGTGCAAGAAAATCGGTCAATGATATTCTGGAGGCGCTGCGTTAAGAGTGCCACGAGCGTGCAGTGGAGGCGAACGAGTGCATCAAGTCAAGTCACACGTGAGACATGAGCGCTGTCTGGTAGTTATCTTGGAAACGAAGTGCGCATGCCCTGTGCGCCGTCTCGGAGGTAATAAGGTATAGAACGCAAGGCGACGGGTAGGTGCCACCACCCGTGTTGTCTTAGCAAAGCGTTGGAAACACTTCCCTTTTCGTGCAAGCGTTGCAAGGTCAGCGCAACGTGATAAACGCTACGGTCCTTAGAATTACTTATGTATGCCTTTTCTAGTAAGAGACACACATACAGAATATTGACGTGTTGCTATGGTGCCTCAGATATGTGCAATAATTGCTTTTTAATTGTAAACAGTAACAATTGTGCAGTGCGAGGGGTCATTTTTTTAAATCAGAAAACTCACTGACACACGATGCCTGTGTTTGTGGTGAGAGGTGGTAGGAGAGCAGAGCGAGAGGAAGGAGATGCACACACGCAGTAAAGATGGTCACACTGCACACTGTATTGAAATCAACTATAAGATGCTTCGCATCTGATAAAGGCACATGAAGAAACCTAGTAGTGGGAGTGGATGTAAGCAATGTGATATCATAGGTTAACCCCCTTATGGGGGGACCCACCTTAGAGCTGGGCTCTTGCCCTTCACCATCAGGGCTCTCACAGAGGTCCTCACGGATCTTCTGAAGTGCCTTCTGAGCCTTGATGCTGAGACAGTTCTCCCGGAAGTCACTCTGCATCAGCGAACTCACCATGTCATAAATTTAACACACCAGGCGCCACCTTTCCGATTCACAGGCAAAGATTGTACGTCTCTACATTATAACAAAGGGCCTACACAAGCCTGTCTCCTTCCCATTTATTTTTGCAAGCATCTGGTTATTTTGGCTTCAGTGTGCATCATTCCCTCGAGATGGTATTTCGTCTAATACTGAGATACTTGTGCAACTCACACCAACATGCATAGATCAGATGAAAACATCATGCTATAAGCATGAATGGCAGCCGTTCAAACTTTTTCTTCTTAATTTAAAGCATTCCTAATAAACCACATTAAGAACAGTGCATACTACTAGAAGACTTTGCACTTGGTCATGATTAGCAGTAAATCGTACAGTTGATTGCTATTTTTCTGTCATGTCATTAAAATGTTTTGTTTTGCTGAATTGTCATCTCAGTCTGGGAGCTTTTCACAGAAAAAATGTTCGTAGCTGCTCTAGACCAGTGCTACCTTGAGCACTCGAGAGCCCCTCTGCACAGCATTGTGCAGAAAAACATAAACACTTCTGAAAGTGGACAGTCACAAGGAAAGACCGCACATACCCTAGTCATATAAACAAAATAATCTTGTTTCTTTTTCTGTAATTCATAAGGAAAGACCACACATACCCTAGTCATATAAACAAAATAATCTTGTTTCTTTTTCTGTAATTTCCTTCGAGAAGATTATTGCCTGTCCATGATGCGTTTACTTTGTTTACGACATAAGCAGCAAGCATACTAATATGGAGCACATGCAAGTTGCTCAACACCACAAGCTCGGCATATAGAGCTACCAGTGAAATCCAATGCACACATCCAAATCGTGAAAACTAAGAAGAGACCTACTTCTCTAACCTCTTATGCATTAGAAGCACATTATTTCCAAGCACATAAAAAAACTGAGCCACAAGTTACAATAGCACGCAAAACGCTAGAAGAACACATGACATGAGGAAGTACACAGGACAGTCGCTGAACTAGGAACTGTTGGATTTATTGTGTGGAAAGGAATAATTACGTGTAGTCCACGCATTGTCACATTACAGACACTTGTCACTTTTTCCGAGCAGGCTAAATTTGCGATCATGAAGACAGACAAATAAGATGGAAATGCAGACATTGTGGTTGATTCTAATGTGAAAAGCCTCTACAATTTCACATGATCTTTTATCAACATGCCTCAAGATGACATATGCGCTATGAAACAATGGTTTGTAAGCATGGAAGCAACAATGCGATGACATATGTGAAGTAGGAGTGCTTTTTAATGTGTTGTTGTGCTAGTGTAGTTTCCCATGCAGATTCAGTACTTCAACACCGCTAAGCAAATTCATGCATGAAATATGTATTAACCTTAAGACAGGCATCCACCTTGATTTCTCAGATAGATTTCTAGCCTTCTCGACAATTATCAATATGCGTCACCTAACAGAGCACTTGCATTTTAAAAGGCACATGGCAGAGCTGCCTTCTGGAGTACAACATGCCCAGCTCACTTACTGTCTTAATTCTTATAAATGATTTGTTTCGTACACGCCCTGCAATAGACATGTCTATGCTGAAAACTGCATATTATGTAGGTCAAAAGAAGTTTTGCTTAATGACCATTTACACCTTCAAAAAAAATTTTTTCCTGATTGTAGCTGTTGGTGTGCTACATGGCAAATGACACTTAACATCTGTAAAACTATTATGACATTTGCTAATAAAACGATACCATCCGTTTTTCTTACAAAACTAAACCCTTTCAGAGCATGATTGAGTATAAATACACTTGTATACGTTGCACTACGTCTCATTCTAAACACATAGCTTTCATAACCTAAAAGGCTACGAAAATATTTATTATTATTATGTTGGTTTTAATAGTGCAAGGGCCATGCTTGAACAAAGAGCACCATGGAAATTGATAAAAGAGTAACAATGGTCGGTGTTTTACGATGGTATGTAGGGATGTGGGCTATGACAATGTTATGTGGCAGTATGGGGGGCCTAAAATTCTGCACCCCAAAGCAGGTAATACACAGGTATTAAAATCATCAGAGTGACAAAACGTTTGCAGTGAGGATGAATGACAAGTGGCCATGGTAATGAAATTATAGAAGGATGACAACAGCACAAATGCCTCATCAACAGCCCTTGTGTCCAACGGCCGCCAGACAGATGCTTCTTTAATGTAGTTACTGCAGCAGCAACCTCCATTCAGAGTTCGTGCAATGGGTTGCCTGGAAAGATGATCTAAAAACTATTTGCATCCCTTAAAATTGCCAACAATGATTTGTACCTAACAAGCAGTTCTCTACCTATGAATATAGATGGAGGCAATGGTATTTAATGTCTGCGGGGAAGTAGAAAGTGTTCATGTTTATTAGCATCCAATTACTTGCATTCAATTAAAATACGAAGTGCACTTAGTGAGTACCGCATCTGTCACACACAAGTGAATAACCACGAGAAAGGAGGCAAGAATGTGTGCTTTGTATGTGTCCTATTTGTAGCCTGGTAAGTGTTACTTGAGTGTGGCATGACATTGATACTAGTGACCAAGTTTCAAGGCTCGGTTGGAAAACATGTTTATTTCATGTTTGATTATCCTATAAATGCTGCCAATAAGCCCTGAGCTTTTGTTTTAGAAGGTGTTTCAGTTCAAGTGCAGCAACAGCTATGGAGCCTTTTGCAACAGCACTGTCATGAGCGAGGCGGCTAGTTGGTCCGCCAACACATTTCCTCCGATCTCGCGGTGTTCTGGTGCCGAGCACACCCCAACATGTTGTTTAAACGTGTAGCTGGTGCATAAAAAAAGTAAAACAAAAAAAAGACATGAATGATTTTTATGTTTTTTCAAGATTTTCAAAGCTTTTATGATGCTCAGAGAGTCTGTGTATATTACTGGACATTTCAATTTAAAATTTTTAATGTGTTTAGGGGCCACAAGTATCGCGAAGGCTTCTACTGTCAATATATTTGAATTAAAATTCAGAATACTGAAATCCAAAAAAGATGAACCAAAAGCAGCATAGAACACACTAGCATGAGACTCTGATGCATCCGTCAAGAATTCAGGGCAGTTGTATTTATGCGGCAGTTTGAAAAAGTGTGTGTGTATATGAGCATAATTTATATGGGTATAGCGCACCACGACAAGGACACAAAAAGAGACGCACACACACACAGTGCTAAGTTGCAACTAATGTTTTATTTGCGATCACACATGCTATTCATACAATAACAGTAGACTGATAAAACCTGGAAAATATCATGTTAAGACATAGCACAGCTCATGCATGCGTCATTGCCCATTGCGACAATCTGCACATGCCAATGTCAAAGTTAAGATTCTAGATGCTTCTTTTCTTTAGCTGACAAGGCTATGGAAGCCACACTCACACATTTTTCTTTCATTTTGTCAATTTCAAAGGCTTCAACGATTTCTCGCGTAGTTCTGTCACGAGCCATAAAGAAAACATGCTAAGGGCGTGTGCTTCGTTACTTCTACAAAGAATGCATCACAGTTTATGAGCTACCACTGCCACGGCAAGAGACATGGTGTATCGGGTATGTGTGCCGATTGTATCGGCGGGAATGCACGTCAGTGATACGCAGTCTGTTCAAGTGCGTTCCCCGCTGCCTTTATAAGCTGAGCCCCAATAAACACCGTTGTATTTCTTGCACCGACCATGCTGCTGTCAGCGTCGCCCATATGCTCATGGCACTAGCCATACATGGTGTCAGAAGCGGCCGCTTGACCCCAGAGGAAACCGTCCTCGCGTCTGCTACTTCATGGATCTCCTGAAAACTCCGGAGCCATTGCAGCTGTCCGGTAATGTCACGAAAAGCTGGAAGCGGTTTAAGCAGAAATTCGAATTATTTTTGCAGGCAACGGCGGCAGCGGAACAGCCGAAAACAGAAGCATTGAATGCAGCGCTACTTCTGAGCATTGCCGGCGACGACGCGTTGGACGTCTTCAACAACTTCCAGTTCGGGCCGAATGAGGACAAGAACGACTACAGCACCGTGATGAGCAAGTTTGATGCCTGTACTGTTGCGCTGAAGTTAGCAATGAAGTGCACGAGAGATATGTATTCCGTTCAAGAAAGCAGGTGGAAGGGGAACGATTTGAAAGATTTGTTCGTGACTTGAAAAAGCAAGCAGACCAGTGTAACTTGAGCATATTGCAGAACTCGATGATAAGAGACCAAATTGTATTCGGCACGCACAATCCTAGACTACGCGAAAAAATGCTATGGGACAACCAGTTGACATTGCAAAAAGCAAAGGAAATATGCAGGGCAGCGGAAACAGTAGCAAAGCAAAACGAAGTGTGGCGAAAAAGCGAAGACAGGGTGGACGTGGTCTCTAGGTGCCCGTCAACCCCAAAGGAAGGAAAACAGGTGAAAGAACAACATCGCTGTCGCCGGTGCAACTGCTGGCACAAACCAAAACAGTGCCCAGCATTTAGAAGGAAATGTCGATTGTGTCATCAGCCTAACCACTTCGGAAGTTGCTGTTTCGTCAGCTGTAGTAAGTGAAGTTGGCAAACGACAAGAAGAGGACTTTGATATCCTCGAGATTGCAACAGCAAGATGCAGAGGGATTGGATGGTTAAGGCTGAAGTTAGCAACTGCAAAATAAAATTCAAAGTTGACACCGGATCACAAGCAAGCTTGTTTCCTATGTCAATTTACCGAAAACTGCACAGAGCAGGCAAATAGAAACCGACGAACTCTGTACTGCGGGCATATACCGGTGGTACCATATCTTGTTTTGGAACGTGTACGCACGAGGTGAAACTTGTGAATGCTACAGCTATCGTCACATTTTTCATTGTGAAAAATGGTCGGCAGGCTTTGCTCGGACTCGAAGCAAGTGAAGCCCTGGGACAAGTCAAGCGTAATGTTTGCCTCGTTGATAAGACTGCAAGGGACGAACTTTTCAACAGATTTAAACATGTGTTTGAAGGGCTTCGTTGTTTGCAACAGGCATACAGCATGGTCCTGAAACATGAAACAGTGCCAGTCATGCAACCAGCTCGTCGGGTTTTGGCGCCTAAAAAAGGAACTTGAAAGAATGGTACGTGCTGGCATCATTGTTAAAACCAACCGACTGGGCCAGCCCTTTAGTTCTGGCAAAGAAGAAAGACTGTTCGCTAAGGGTGTGCATGAACCCCAAAGCTGTCAACAAGTACATAAGACGGCAGCACTTCCCGCTTCCTAAATGGGAAGATTTGGAAGCATGTCTAACCAATGCCACATACTTCAGCTGTCTTGATGCGAACTCGGGCTATCACCAGATACCACTTGACGAACGAACTTCTAAGACCTGCACATTCTTGTCCCCGTTTGGGAGGTACCGCTTTCTCCATTTGCCTTTCGGCATTTCTTCCGCACCAAAATATTTCAGAAAAACATGAGTCAAGTGTTTGACGGCCTACCGGGTGTACTTGTGTACTTTGACGACATCTTAGTATGGGGTTCTAGCAAGCAAGAACACGATGAGTGGTTAATAGCAGTGCTGAAAGCTGCCGAGAAAGCAGGCTTGACTTTCATTGCGCAAAAATGCAGGATAGGGTTGAAAGAAGTGAAGTTGCTCGGTGATGTCATCAGCCAAACAGGCATATCGCCTGACCCGAAACTAATCAAGAGCTTGACGGAAATGCTGACGCCAACGTCTAAAAATGACGTCCAGTGCATGCCGGGGCTGCTTAATTACTTCGTAAAATTCGTGCCCTGGTTGTCCAAGCGAACGATGCTTTCACGCGAGCTTATCAGGTCTCGGTCAGAGTTCCAATGGACAGCGAATCATGCACAAGAGTGGAAACTATTGACGCAAGTTTTGACCACCGCTCCTTTGCTTGCCATGCTTGATCTCCAGAGAGATACCAAGATAAGCTGCGACGCATCGAAAGACGGTATCGGCGCAGCGTTATTGCAAAGTTACAATGATGAATGGCGGCCTGTAGCGTATGCATCTCGGGTCTTAACAGTTGCGAAAAAAAAACTACGTGCAAATTCAAAAAGAAGCCCTGGCGATATGTTTTGGCTGTGAGAAGTTTCACGAATTCATGTACAGACGAACAGTGCAGATCAAAACGGACCACAAGCCGCTGGTAGCTATCGCACGAAAAGAAATTGCAGACATGCTGCCGCGGGTGTAAAGATTTTTTTTTGAGATTGCAAAGATATGACTTTGTGTTGCAGTACATTCCCGTAAAGCAGCTTGTTCTCGCCGACATGCTGTCACAGGCAACAGTGGATCCTAGACACGACAAAGTTGACTCCAACAATGACGCCGAGGTTTATGCGGCGGGGTCCTTGGGCTACATAGTGACGCCGAAAAAACGCAGCGGCTGCTACAGTTGGAAACATCTCAAGATAGCCACCTCCAGTCTGTAATGACAAGTTTGGCAAGTGGGCAACCGGTAACAGGTAAACTCAAGCCATTTTCAAAAGAACTGTCTGTCGTTATTGGAGTGATCTTTAAGGGTCCTAAATTTTTAATACCACAGAGTATGCGTCAGTGCATGCTGAAGAGAGTTCATGCTGGTCACCTTGGGCTGCAGAAGTGTAAAGAGAGGGCTCGAATGGCGACATCACAGCACTGGTTGACAGCTGCGCAACGTGCGGAAAATACGCATACGGGCAGCCACAGGAACCGCTACTAATGCGAAAAGTACCCAAATGTGCCTGGTACAGGGTCGGAGTTGATATATTTTATTATGCTAGAACGTCGTACGTTGTTGCCTACGACGCCTTTTCAAATTTTCCCGTGGTCGAAAAGCTCGAAGACACAACCACGGCAACCACGATCACCGCTTTTAGCGCTATGTTCGCCCGGTATGGGGCACCAGTAGAAGGTTGTACAGATAACGGGACCCCAGTTTTATAGCCACGAATTTACCAGCTTTGCTAAGAGGTACGACTTTAAGCGTGTAACCTCAGGCCCCCGTTACGCACAGTCGAACGGCTTGGCGGTGGAGGGTGTGCAAATCGTAAAGCAAATCCTGACAAAAACTGTAGAAGCAAAGGAAGACTTCTGGCTGGGTCTCCTAGCCTATTGATCAGCACCCCTAAAAGGCGGGTTTCTCCGGGTGAACTTCTGCAACGAAGGAGACTTCGTTCTAACCTGCCCGACTTTCGCAGGGTGTCCCGGACAAATGTGACGAAGCACCGCCAAGACAAAGCTGGCAAGCCTTTGGGAGTACTACAGAAGGGCTCAACTGTCCGGCTTCAGGATGCTGCTGGCTGGTCACAAAGGGGGAAGGTGGTCACAGAAACTACTCCATGGTCCTACCTGGTAAAAACTCTGGATCGTCGCATGCTGCGACGAAATCGCTGACATCTCTTCAGGACAAAGGAATGGTGTAGCAGTGACAATGATGGCTACGAGAGTCCCACAAATATAGACTCTCATTCACCGGGTCTTACCGCAGCCTCAGAATTAATTGCTCAAGCAGGTGAAGCGACATCTCCAGAACCACTCGAGGGAACAACACTACTAGCCAGCAATGATGGTTCTTTGCCGGGCATCTCGTCGCTGCCAGCTCCCAGAAGGTCGACGCGTGCCACCCGTTCCCCACAGAGACTGCGTTATGACGAACACTTTAATCAAGTGCCACAAGCTGTGGCGAATGTTTCTTAATTCAAGTGTTTCTTTTGTTTTGTGCCACGAGAGAGGATGTATCGGGCACGTGTGCTGATTGTATCAGCGCGAATGCGCATCAGTGATGCGCAGTCTGTTCAAGTGCGTTCGCCGGTGCCTTTATAAGCTGAGCCCCAATAAACACCATTGTCTTTCTTGCACTGACCATGCTGCTGTTAGCTTCGTCCATATGCTCATGGCACTAGCCATACAACGTGCAGCAGTAGCCATCAGACGGAGTTGAAGAAGTGGCAAAACCGTTTTCTCAGCAAGGCTCCTCACATGAAGTGGGTAGGCCTTTTGAAACGAAGGCTGGTTATCAAAGAGTTTAGAACTGGATAAGTCATTGATTGTTGCATGTGAAGGGTGTTCTTTTACTCCGTCCGCTCTTAAATAATACATAAACGACATGCAAGTTCTCTGCAGGTGCAATGACCACTCATTCAATTGAACTCGGAGGCTTTCCATAGGACTACTGTGAAAAACACCTGTAGAAACACGGATGCTCAAATGGTGGACCAAGTTGAAAATTTTCAAAGAACGTGGTGTCACAGACTGGTATATTATTGCCCCATAATCTAGGCGCGTCTATATAAGGCTTTTATCGAGATTGATCAAACAATCTCGGTCACTCCCCCACGCAGTGCATGAGAGTACTTTTATATTTTCATTGTTTTTATAGTATTGTTTTTATTATACTTGATGTAGGATAGAAATGTGAGTTTACAGTTCAAAATTAGACCTAAAAATTTATGCTCTGCCTCAACAGGTAACCGCTGGCGATGCAAGTCCATTTTGGGATTTGGAGGGAAGCTTCTCTTTCTAGAAAAGAGTAAACATCTGCTCTTTTCTGGCCTGAGCCCGCTTCTGTCGGCCCACTTTGATCATACATAGCTGAACATGCCGCTCACACACTGCAAGATTACATTACTTGAACCCTACATGGACATGATCCTACTACGCAGAATAGAATGTATTATGTGGGATGGAGAGTCGTAGTGAATTCATTTTTATAACAAAAAGGGTGCAACTCAGGACACCAGCCTGCGCTGAATAAATGGCCTGGACAATACTTTTCGAACACAAACTTGGAATGTTCACTCGGATAAATATCTTTTTATAATCTGCCACATGTTACCATAGATACCAATGTATGACAGATCACTGAGGACGCAGTAATGTCATGTGGTGTCATATGCTTTTTCCATGTCGAGAAACACACAATGATAAAATTGTTTGTGGATAA
This sequence comes from Rhipicephalus microplus, assembly GCF_043290135.1. Classification (NCBI taxonomy): domain Eukaryota; kingdom Metazoa; phylum Arthropoda; class Arachnida; order Ixodida; family Ixodidae; genus Rhipicephalus; species Rhipicephalus microplus. Next base: position 62,934,350 of record NC_134700.1, on the reverse strand, counting down.
CCACATCGTGGATGTACGTATGCTTCAATGCGTATAAGATGGTCACTAGTAGACCGCCCCTCTCTGAAACCACACTGATAAGGATCAAGCAGTTTGTTGGTTCTTAGAAAATGCATGCATTTCGTTTATTATTATTATTTTTTCGAACACCTTGTGCAAGCAGCTTGTAAGAGCTATTGGACTGTAGCTTGTAATGAAGAGGGGTCTTTGCCTGAGTTTAAAATAGGGACAACAATAGTGTCTTTCCTCGTGAACGGCAGGTACACAGCAGCCCAGATAGTGTTAAACAGAGCAAGTAAAGTGATCTCTGTGTCATCGTGAAGGTGCTTGAGCACATCATACATAATTCTGTCGGGTCTCTATGCTGTGCTGTGGCAGACATTCAAGGCCGCCCTAAGCTCGGCAATATTAAATGGAGTGTTATATCGTTCGTTTGTTTTAGACATACAGTCAAGTGTTCTGTCATTTCTTAATATTTTACGAAAAATTTTGAGTAGTGTGCAAAACTGAAAACCCGCACAAAGTGCTCGCCAAGGGCGTTGACCTGGTCCTCCAGTGTGTTTTCTTGACGCGCCAAAGGCAGGGGATGTGCTTGCTGCCCCTTCAGACTTCTGAGGCCACTCTAGACTTTCTTCTCATGGGTGTAGGAGTTTATGTCAGAAAGGAACTTGACCCAACTCTCCCTTCTTGCCTGATGTCGTGTTCACCTACCCAGTAAATTCAGTTTTTTAATTCCATGAGGTTTTCCAGCATTCGAATATTGGCGAAGGATACCCCAGGCTTTAGTTTGCTTTTTACGTGCATTCTTACAGTCCTCGTTCCAGCGGGGAACAGGTGTTTTACACGAGTGACCATTTGTTTGCAGGATAAACTTTTCAGCAGCATCAAGAATAAAAGCCCTGAAAAACGCAGCTGCATCCTGAATGTTACGACTTGTAATAAAATCACGAGATAAAAGTGTTTATTCTTTAAATTTCTCCCAGTCAGTGGATGCTATTTTCATTTGGGGATTATGAGGAGGGAATTATTTGTGCAGCGTTGCAAAGTTTGGGATAGCAGAAAAGTGGTCACTACCATACAGACTCTTGATCACATTCCATTCTAACTTGGTGAAAGGAGAGAGAGAGAGCCAAGTATATCGATCAATATGAGTTATGATGGACGCTGTAATAGGTGCGCTATTTTTTATTAAAGAGGCATGCTCTGGAACAAGGTAGGAATTGTCCTAGCAGACGGCCTCTCACATCGCAGTGGGTGCGCCCCCACAGACTGCTGTCAGCACTGAAATCACCAAAAACATTGTAGGGTGCCGGGAGCTGATCAGTGAGGTGATGAAAATTTGTTCTTAAGTATATAGTCTGGTTGTATGTATAGTGAGCCCACAGTGACTAGTTTGTCATAAAGAATGTTGCATACTGACACTTCTTCCAGAGCCATCTCAATCATAAGAGATTGGCAAGGCACAAATTTTTCTACTAGTGTATTGCACTGCCCGTTTCCTATTCTCACTTTTTTTCATTATATTTTCACCGGCAAAGCCTGTCAGGAATGCTCAGCGAAAACTGCACCTCACTGTTCGTGAGGGCTTGCGATCATTGTAGGCTGTTCCGTCACGATTGCCCGCAAAACGCCAACACTTGAGCTTATTCTAGAGCTTGCGGGATGACCAGTGATAAGGCTGGAATATTCAACGGCACATGTATCAATGCCAATGAGCTTCACCATTTGACAGTTGATTGATGGCTGATGCTCAGTTCACTGCTATCAGTGCCAGTGGGCAATCGGACTGTCCATTTACTGGCCACAAGTTTTGCCAAATAAACAGTTTCTTCTGAACATCGAGTCTGCTCCGAACGCCCACGTCACGACCCCGTGACACTATTATACCTACACCACCAGACAAAGCAGTTGCCTCATCCCGGTCCTTGCAAAGCATAGCATATTATCGCAGAAAGTTTGTTTGTGATGACTTCAAATGTGCCTCTTGGATGCACAGCACCTTGGGACTGTATTTAAATAACAGTTCTGTAACATCATTAGGATTGTGGAGAAGACCCCTAACATTATATTGCACTATTTGTGTAGCCATTTTAAGTGTGTTTTTGTGCTGTGCATCTAAATAGACAACTTTAGCTTAGACAGCCTTTTCGAACCCCCTAATGGACGGTTTTTCTTTTTTGACGGGCTCCATATCCATAGAGCCACTCCAATCTTCGCCTTGTGTCCGTCATCTCGGCAAAGATGCCGGATGCTTTCTCGCAATGTCCGCGAACAGGTGTGAGTCTTAGGGCTCTCTGCCTAACCAGATGGCCCGGGAACTGCAGACCCAGAGGCCTCCATGCTCATTGGCGGCAGAGCAGCGTGGGCTGCTTCCGCTGTAGGTGTGGATGATGTTGCGGGGGTAGAGGTTGCTCGCGCACCAACGCGCCTGAACAGCGCAGCTGCAAAATGTTGTGGCATCACCCCCACACGTGCCACATCGGCATAAGATGGTTGAACGAATGAAAATCAATTGTGTGCTTCATTATAGGTAAACGTTTATGTTATGATATTCTTCTCTCTCTTCCACACAGGGCAAGAGTGAGGTACACAGGATGATCTCCATTGCAGTTGGAACAGTGCGTATCAGAGGTACGATCCTCGATTAGTAAAACTTGCTCTTAGGCATGTTAGTGCATGTTACAAGAAAATGGGACGACACAAACCACTGGGGACCACCTTTTGCCTGTTCTTCCCTGGCAGTTCGTGTCGTCTTATTTTATAGTGCTTGTGCAATTCTCAACTGCACGTTCTTGAGAACCACATTTTGCACTTGACGTGCGGCCACGGCAGCTCTGTGAGCTGTGAACAAACTTCTGACACTTAAAGCACCTGCGAAGGCTTGGTATAAACGGTTAGATGCGCACCTTTATGTAGCCCGCTTAGATTTTTTCTGGGAATGTGGCAGTGTCATAAGTGTTTAGTGTGTAGTGTCATAAGTGTTTAGTGTGTTTAGCAGTGTCATAAGGACTAAGTGTTTAGTGTGTACCTCTTGGTCATTACGCTTTATTTTGATTCTTTGCACTTGGGCAACAATCTGGTCTTTTATACTGTCAGGAAGCTCACTCTCAGTGAGGCTAAAGAGGTCACTGCCAGATATCGCACCACGGACTGTGTTCAAGGAACAGTAAGCTGTTAGTTATAGGAGTCAGAGATTTCAGATTTTTATACTAGGCGTTGTGCTGAAGTTCTAAGAGAATGTCTCCACAGGCCATTCTTGTCGCTTTGTAACCTACTCTAATGGTGTCATTAAGACACTTTGAAACTAAGGAAAGGGAACACTGCTCTAGCTGTTATATTAGGTTATTCAGTGTGAATAATGTAAAAACATAAAAAAACTCTTAATGTTCTTTGCATGAAACTGGAAGTTTGCCTCATTGCACCCTCTTTTAGAAAGAGGGCAATTGGGGAAGTACAAGAAAGAGGTTGAACCCAGGAAAAATTCCTTGCTTTCAGTAGCGAGGTCAGCCACCCACCATCGAGCCCAACACGGGGACGCTAAAGAAACCCACAGGTATCGCAGACGCCACCTGTGCGAAGCTACCATAACCTGATAAAGCATCCCCAAGGTTGGATACTGTACACCAAATTAGCCTTTGTCACCAGAAAAAATGAAAATAACTAAAAGGAGGAGCGGACAATAAAGATTAAAAAGAGAGAGAAAGACGAAGATGTGGGGAGAGGAAGTGATATTACGAGGCGACTGCCGATTTCCCCTGGGTGGGTTAGCCCAGGAATGCCAACTACGTGAAGCTGGGGCCAAAGGGGTTGTGCTGCCTCTTAAAGACCCAATCACTTGGCATTGGCTCAGCCCCCAGGATCCCCTTTTTCCCGGACATGGCTTAGCCATGCATGGCAAAGCATGGGAGAAAGTTGAAACTACCCCCCATTACCTCGGCTCCATGGTGTCGTCACACACCGAAGGCCTGCTCGTGCAGACGCTCCTGTGGGAGGCAATGAAAAAGAAAGCTAGGCTCTCTGTACAGTGGATCAACTAGAGTGCCTAAACCAATAAATTACTAATAAATTACTAATGAATAAATCAATAATCCAGATGTAATTATGAAATCCTCACAAACAATGCATTATTAATCAAAATGATGCTATCTGAAAAAAGACATTGGCTTTATTATATTCCCCAGACTTGTTAGGGACGTTACTCTTGCTATACCATAACACTACAAGCCACCATCACCTAAACTATGTGCCTCATTTTGCTGGTATGAACAATCGTGAATACAATTGATTTATTTACAGTACAGTGTAGGAAAGCATGTGCACGCATGATTCCTTTAACATTTTACAGCAGCTTGACAGCCTAGTTGCGAGAAAATGTCTGTCCCTTCGACAAATGAGAGACAATGCAGCCTCTTTCGAAGGGAGTGGTTACCTCGTGGCCGGCACACGTTATTCCCCTTTCCTGGCTCACGAAACGAGTTACCCTCCCTCAGCGAAGGAACCAACCCTCGTTGAAGAGAGGAAAACTGGGAGGTTGGTCAAAACGAGCGTACAGAGAGCGACAAGATCTCTCTTACGCCAGCCACCATATGGAGGACAACCCCCAAATACCCCCTGCGAGCCAAAAAGATCAATGATGACGAAAAGCGTGTCTACCATTTTGCTATTTTGCTAGGGCGGACAGTCCCTCTACGTGACATTTACACGTTTTTGCTAACGAACCAATAAAGTGTTGTTTTTTTTTACCTAGCCTGTTGCCTTATTTGCCCAAACCCGTGTAGCTGTGATGACTCGAGCTACAAAAAGGGGACGTTAATCGTGCACCGTACGACTGTGTGCAGCTGAAACATTAGCTAGGCTTCTCCACCAGTTATGCATAGGGCAAACTCCCTTTTACATAAAAGAAAAAAAAAACTTCGAGCGCACAACAGCTTCACCTTCAAGGGTAGAATGCCATAGGTAAATAGGGAACCATGCGCATCACCTTCTCAATTGCAAACCTGGCTTCAGTTTTAAGTGCATGCCTGCACTGTGCAGTAAGAAAACAAACAACTGCACGTGTAACATGGGCTGTTTCAAACTATCCCAGAATGCGTACTGCAAGAACAATTGTTAAGAACCTACTATGCTATAATTGTTTTTTTTGCGAGCCAGAGAAGGTGCCACTGCACGTATATAAGGAAATACACAAACATATGTTTGAGCCCTTTGTAATGATTGAGCCTTTGAAGTACTCCCCCATTGTGCAATTGATGCCTGGTCTGATTCTGCCAGGCAACATTATGCGAGTTAAAGAGACTCCTTCCCTACATGACATAAAGCATTTTTGAGCAATAGCATGGCTCTGTGGTAAAACACTTTCTTGCCACAAGGACGGCCTGGATTCGATTATCACTTTGACTGAAGTTTTTATTATTTATTCTCTTTGAATTTTTTTTTCATTTTTCGATCCCGAGCAAGATGATTTTTGCTCACAACTAACGATGATAACGCTGATGCTATATTTTTGCGAAATGAGTTTTTTAAAGCTTTTGCATAAAAGCACAGTATCTGTGCAGCTGTATGATGATAACGTTGGGGAATACAGGCAGAATAAATGACTACTATTATTACGAAAGACCCTCTAAGTATGCCCCACCCCTTCTTTATTTTTTTACAAGAGCAGCAAAGCCAAACAAGCAAGACAAGTTGCTTTGTAATATCATAAGGACTCACCATTTCCTTGGCGAAGAATATGTACACCTGAAAAGAGCATGAGAAGCATTATTTTCACAACTCAAGCAGAAATGAGGAAACAGGTAAATCATTTAGTAGCCAATGAAGTAAAGGACCTTAGAACAGCAAAAAGTTAAGCTAGTTGGTAAAGGGTTCGTGATAATCGAGCAAAGGCATGTAAACACTCTAAACACTTACACATTAAAGGAGATAAAACACTTACACAAAAGAGGAGATAGAAACAACACAAAAGCAGTATTTATGTTGTCTTGAGTTTTTCTCTTGTGCAAGTGCTTGTGTGCCTGCTTTCTTTTATTCGTACAGAACCTTCCAAGTCAATCACCGGTGGTCAAAAGGCCCTATACTAGCACTATAGCACTTTGCGTGCATATATATATTAGAAAAAAATGAAATTGCCAAATGGCAACCTTTCTAAGATCCTTTCTTCCACCTTTTTCCCAATCTTCTTTTATAAGTTTCAGTGAATTATTTTTACTCCTTAATCTTGTCCTAACCACCGACACTAGCCTTACATATATTGAACATTCCATCACGTGTACAGGACTTTCGAAGCTGCACTACTGAATATCTCACACCCAAATTATAGAAAGTACGCCAGCTCTTCCCAGTGAGCTTAATTTATTACCACAGTTATTTACTGTAATGTTTCAATCTGAAGCACACTAAGCATGGACTGATAGGCCCTTAAAATGTTATGTCTTTAAGAAGGCACCTGCTGACGCACATTAAATTGCACACATCCCTGTTAATGAAATATTTATAGCATCATAGTCGCACAAATGCTTAACACAGTTATTTAAAACAGCTGCTGTTTTTTACAGGAAAAGCTGTATATGGCTAAGCAAAACAGAAAATCGTTCGTCAGGAGAAATGCTAAACATGTCCATTGGATGCCTCGTCAGTTGCATCGTTTTTTGTCACACCTAAGCGTGCACGCCATTGGGAGCGCCATCAGTGATGGCGTTCATTTATTCGTGGCCATGCTGCCGAGCCCACATGCAGCAGTTTCAACAAAGTAGCTGTGAAAGACAGAAAAATGAAGAATGTCATGTAAATTCTACAAAGTGTCCAGCGAACGTGTGTGCCCATTGAGATGAAATTGGTCAGAAGGGAATGTGGTATGCGTGTCTGGCTCCTTTCATGATTGGGCACACAGGGCAAAGCCACACTCGCAAGCGAAGTGCCAGTGCTAAAGAGTTTGACACGAGGCGAGACAGACGCTTATGGCATCCGTTGGCACGCACCCAGTCACCACCTGGCACTGCATTAGGGCACACACTGAGGGATGGATGGCCTTGAGCATGATACAATAAGGCCTTCGCCTTAAATGTACAGCACCGTCCCCCAGTGGAGGCCACCTCAACAGTGCTGCACCGCAGTGGAGAGTGGGAGAGGATGGAATGCAGGATAGAAGAGAAAGACAGATTACGAAACGGGAGGTAGTTTGGTAATACCCTGTCCGTGCACGCACGTTGCCTCTTAGCCACGGAAAGCCATCAAGCAGAAGCATATCGACAGGCAAAGGAGGGATGTAAACCAACATTATGTGATGGGCTCACATGCGTGAAGAGCTCAGCGTTGCAGGAAGGTTCAACTTACAACTTCTACATGGAGAGGGCATGAATCTTGTGTATTCTCGAACAGCAGACAACTTTCCAAGAACAATGCTGACAGCTGATTCGTGACAGAATTCATGTCTCCGATTCATGTGTGCAGTGCGTGCGTTAAGTGAGTGCCCCGGAAAAGTTTGTGACACTAAAAATAAAAAAACAAGCAGTTCATGTACAAACAAAAACTGGGTGATGACGACGTCAAGGAACATCAGCGCGAGGGCGCAACGTCAACAACATAGGAGGAAAGTGGCCAAACCAGGAGTTACCACGAAAATTTCAAGGGCCAATCACTTGTTGACGTGGCAACCCAGAAAGCCCCAATGAGAAGCCGACAGGTTGAGAAGAGGAGTGCCACGGCAGTCGGCAAGGGGCTTCTAGTTTGTTCAGGTAGGAGAAGCAGGGTGGCGACAGTTCGCCAGCGTCGGGGTCGTAGTTTGCCCGAGTGCCTGGCAGAGGTGAAGAGTCTGAGCAGCCTGCTTTACTTTACCTCAAGCTTCGATGGTCCATGGAGCCGCAGCCACCAGGTACAAGTCTGACATAGGCTCGAATGCTTCGCTGTGGTCTCTGGTCAGTGTGTGCGAGGAGAAGACTGCCCGACTTTGTCGACCCCGTCTTCGACACCTTCCGGCTCCGTCAGTGGATACACCTGAGCGTTGCTCTGCTCTTCGCCTAGTTCCTTCTCCGACGGCATCCCAATGCTCGTGTCTGCCCTCTGTGGATGTCCCCGACACCTCAGTAGTATAGCACTCACCGGTGAAACTTTCAGTCAAGTTTGGGACTAGACTTGTTTTTGCGACTGCTTAGAACTTTGTACACAGGTCGTAACAAGTTTTGTAACCTTTAGTGCGTGTCGTGTGTTTTGTGTTCATGTAATCTTTTTGTAAAGTGAGAAAAAAACAGAAAGCAGCCTCGCGGTCTTTCTTACGAATGTTGTGGTCAACAATGCAACGAAATCTGTCTAATTCAAGTATTCCGAAGAGCCCCACCACAATGTCCTCTGAGCCGACGCAACAGTCCGGGCATAACAGGCCCAGGTGGCAAAGCGCAATCCTAGAACTGCAAACCGAGAATCTGGCAGCCTTCCGAGCCGAATGCAAGCGAAAGTAGCGAGATGAGAAAACGGTGTTGTACGCAGAGCGTCAACAAGGCAACGATGAAAGTGCGTTCGCTGGGGCCAATGCCTGCCTTCAGCGAGAGTTTCTCGAGCGGCTTTGGCTGTGACGTCTGCAACTGCCTGTGGTTGCAAGTTCCAGCTTTGCGGGTTAACTATCTGTACGAAGTGCTTGGGCAGTGTTTTTTCTCTGTTGGACCATGGCGATTTCACAAGCCTGATTCCACAAGCCTGAAGTGGCGATGACTTTACCGAAAAAGGAAAATTATATTCCTTCTTCTGATGAAGAAGAAACTTAGAAACCTGATTGGAGGAGTGCTTTTGTGGCAGTGATCACAAGAACAGTAGAGTAGACGGCTGCCTAAAAACCTCTGGCTTCAACCTGGGGGAACGCATTAAATTATTTGATTGATATGTGGGGTTTAAAGCCCTGATTATGAGAGACGCCGTAGTGGAGGGCTCCGGAAATTTCGACCACCTGGGGTTCTTTAACGTGCACCGAAATCTGAGCACACGGGCCTACAACATTTCCGCCTCCATCGGAAATGCAGCCGCCGCAGCCAGGATTCGAACCCGCGACCTGCGGGTCAGCAGCCGAGTAGAACGCATTGAATGGTACCACACCTTTTTAAAATACTGCTCAAGGAATGGAACAGACAAGGATGAACTGGAAGTAAATGATCTCTGAAGTAACTGATATCTGAGTGTTATTCAAATGGACAGGTGGTAATGTGGCTGCAGCAATGAAACGCTTGCATTATCTGTCACGACTGCAATATACATATGACATGACTAGCAAGAAAACTTTTCTCTGATATTTCGGCTGACAGGATATTTCGGGCGACACATTTATTTCTCATAGGACATTGAATGGGGCCACCAGTGATGCCATGAATCAAAGCCATAACGGCACAGCTATGGAGCAGATAAACACCTCTTCGGAGCATCAAATGAGTCTTTGAAGAAGTTTGCAGTTCCACAATTACAAATGCAAATATTTACATTTCTTGTGTGGGGCAGTTGTACCACATTTAATGAAATGTATGCACACCTGAATGCATGTTTATTTATATTATTGCACAAAATGAAATTAACTTGCTGATCTTCATTTGCTTGTGCTCCACCCTCTGACAGTTGGTAACCTCCCATCAGTCTGCAATACAGTTGATATCAATAAATGAATTAGGCTTTCTCCGATGCTTTAGTAACTGCAAGGAAGCACGAATTGCATAAATATTTCATGCAATTAGCTTTTGCTGCATAAAAAAATTTTTATGAGTTCATGCTTTCAGTACAGCATTGCCCTATATTGTATGGTAAAGTAGAACATGCTGTCATGCTTCGTGGAGAGAATCGTTGGTCTGCTATTATGTGCGCAGTGAACAAAATAAAGGGTTTAATAATTCGCTGGTACTGCGTGCCGTGCTTGAATGAACAAAAAGTGCTATAAAAAAAGGCTTTGTTCGTCATTTGAGAAGTTAACACAAGCTTTGGTGGCAGTCTCCAAGCACGACGAAGGCACTAGTAGATATTCTGTGCGCTGTGAGCCTTCTGAAAAGAATTTTACAGGCCCCTGCCACAGCTAGGAATGGTGGTACTAAATCCTGACTGAAGTACTGTATTCAAACAAGTACTCTGCATGGCCTCTTCTTGATATTAATTAGAATGAATGATACTTCCAATTTTCATAGAACAAAAAAAAGAAGAAAGAAAGGTCACAGTTTTTGACACAACAGCGAAGCAATGAATGCAACAGCAAAAACTTTGAATGCCACACAGAAAACAACAAGCAGCTCGGTACTTACAGCTTCCCGCTGAAGCACAAAGGACGACGGTCGAAAAGAAAGCACAGGTACACACAGGACAAGCGTGAACTTATAAGCACCATAGTTGTTGCACCTCTGTGTTGGAGCAACGCGCCACAAGTGTCGACAGCGCAGAACCTGATGCTCGTAGACATTTGTTTTTATTTTAAAGTGCAGCATGCGGAAAGACCTCTCCACCTCTCTTGCCACGCAGTGGCGTCGGATGCAAGGTGTGCGCGGTGTTCTTTTTTTTTCTTCTTCTTTTTTAGGAGCAAGCTTTTAAAGTTCTCACCATGACTATTTTTGTCGTAGGCCCCTGGCTTGTCGAGACACAGGTGTTATGCAGATGATCTACAAAGTGTATACAGCGCACATATGGTTTAAAAATAGATCGTACTTTGTCCATGTATCTGTCTGTCTATCCGTATGCCCATGCGTTCGTCGATCCCACATCTGTCCATCTGACTGCCCGTGCATCTGTCTGTACATCCGTACATTGCTATGTAAATCAATCCATCCGTCTGTGCATGCGTCTGTCTGTCCGTCCATCCATGCATGTATCCATTCATGCATGCGTCCGTCCATCCTTTCATCCTTTGCACTAGCAGGCGACTTCAACGTAGACATTATGAACCTGAGGACCTAGCTTTGCTCCATCATCAGGATTCACTTCATGTATCTGCATTCATTTTTTCTTTACACATCACGTGTGGGTACATCTCTCAAGCTTCTCTGAGATCTGCATACTGCCAATGGTAAATGGTGAAGCAGGACTGATAGTTGGGCTAGTCGGTGATACATTATGGGCAGTAACAGTGCACAAACTCACGGGACAAAGAGTAGAGACACAAACAAGCGCTGCTATGGGCAGTAACAGCGCACAAACTCACGGGACAAAGAACAGCGCTTGTTTGTGTCTCTTCTCTTCGTCCCGTGAGTTTGTGCGCTGTCACATTGCCCATAAGGTATATGGTGTTTACAAATAGCCAATATTATGCCTGCGCATGCATGGTGTGTAGTCCACCACAGTGTGCTGCGGAGCGAGGAGTCGATAGTTTTAATTCCCGGACGGTGCGTCAAACACACACAAGTAACGCACACACACCTGGAGCAGGAAGGCAACAGCAATGACAAAAATCAGCAGACAGAGTCCACAATGCAACCAAAAAAATAATAACAAAAATTATATGTCAAAGCTTGTACACATATTGGTCACTGCAATTGATGAAATCAATCTAGTAAAAGGCTGCCATCCTAAGAAAACTTGTAATTGTACTAATTTCATGCACTGTATTACTTTTATCTAACACTAAGGAAGTTAAAAACTATGTCTGCTTGATTTATTAAGGTAGAACGGTATCGTACTACTTAGGACAAGTTTATTTGCACAGTCAAGGTACACTGAAACCTTGTTATAAGAAAGTTGAATCTTACACGAAAATAAGTTTGTTATATCCAAAAATTCGTTATAAAGGTATAGTTTTAGCACTATATCTGTTGGAAGAATATTATTCATTTACTTCGTGATAAGCAATATTTTGTAGTATCAGGGTTCGTTATATCGAGGTTTGAGTGTAGTTGCATTTCTTGGCAGCGGTGCCTACACTTTAACACCTAGAATTACCGCTGAATAGATTTCGCAGTCCTGCACAACTTTAGACGACAGCGGCCATCTTAACACAGGCTGGTTTTAATACTTCAATTATGTCCATCTATTCTATCCTACTTTATTAAACAAGTTAAATATTTCACACTCAATATACCTTTATGAAATGTGCATGTGGGTTGAATCTGAAATGCCTTTTATTCATAGGAGTCTCATGATATAAAACAGTTGTCATCATAATTCTTTTTTCTAGCATAAATCTAAATATGCATATCAGATATTACTGGGAGCAGGATACTAAACTTGTGCATGCATAGTTTTTGTGTATATGCTTTTATTGCAGCCAAGAAAAAGTCACACTGAATTTTCATTATTTTTGCAGAATGAATAAATAAATTAATTATAATTCAATTCCAAAATGTTAACAGCAATGCACTTATTACCCATTCCACTAAAGCTATCAAATAATATAATCCCTTTCGGCTAAGCTGAGTAAGTTTTTTTCCCTACTTTTTCCAGAAACAAGATTGATTTCGATTGATTTGTGGGGTTTAATGTCCTAAAACCACGATATGTTTACGAGAGATGCCGCAGTGGAGGGCTCCAGAAATTTCAACCACCTGGGGTCCTTTAAGATGGTAGGCCACCTACAAAAGTCTTTTTTTTTTTTTGCGAAATAAATCTTAGGGTTTTGTTTTCTTGCTCGCTCAACCTTTTACATATATGTTGCAACAAAAATTATCCTCCTAACGTCATTAGTTTGCGAGTTACAGCAAGTTTTCTATGCCCTACGCTCCTATAGCAAAACTGAAACCACATTTCAAAGTGTGGTTTCGGTGTGGTTTCGGTTTCGAAAAATCGCTTTCGAAAGCAAGTGTTGTTTCGTCTATATTAATGCTATTCAAAATACTTTACGCATTTTATTGTGACTGTTATATAAGATGATGTCATTAAATACAACTTTGTGTTTAAAAGTCTTCGTTATTCTCTAACAACAGCCACAAGGGGGACGCACGATGCTCGTCAGAATTTTTGTAGTTTGCCTTTGTCAGGCTACGTCAGGCTTCGTTCTGCATTTGTTCCACGTGTCAACGCTACTACGGCTGTATCCTTAGACCACCTGGACCATATTACGACCAGCATGGGGAAGTGCAGAACACAGAAGACGATGAAGCGCAAGCTTGCTGGAAATCGTTACACGACGACAAGGCTGCCTACTGACACAGACGCCGGTGTCAAAACATCACTTTGGAAAACTTTTTCCAAAGTGATGAACATGCCTGCTCCTCCACGTCACTCTGCCTACAACAAATTGTCATCTTGGCTTTCTGCACCGACGGGAGAAGTGGCGTCGAAGTCGATGACTGATGCTGCTGTGGAAGTTCGTCGTGTTGTGGGGAGTGCTGAGTGTTGTGTTTCAGGTGATGGCACGTGGCAGAAGCGTGGCCATTCATCTTTGAACGGTTGTGTGTCTGTGATTTCTGTTGACACGGGAAAGGTTATTGATGTTGAGCCCCTTTTTAGTTCGTGTAAGTCTTGTTAAACCAAAAGCAAGTTGAGGCAAGATAGTGCTTCGTACCAGGAATGGAAGGCAAACCACACTTGCTGTCAAGCAAACCATGAAGGAAGTGCTGGTAGTATGGAGGTGGTTGGTCTATACCACTATTCGAAAGGTCGAAAAACAAAAGAGATTTGAAGTACCTGCAGTACTATGGCGATGGTGATTCCAAGAGCTATGCCACTGTCAAAGACATGTATGGAAAGGACAGTGTGCAGAAACTGGAATGTATTGGACATGTCCAGAAGCGTGTTGGTTGCCGCCTCAGAAAACTGAAGAAGACAGTGCGTGGACTCGGTGGTAAGGGAAAGCTCACTGATGCGCTCATTGACCACCTGCAAAACTACTATGGTATCGCCATGAGGGCTAATGTGGGGAACCTTTCTGCAATGAAAAAGGCTACCCTTGCCAGTCTTTTTCATTGCAGCTCTACCGACAAGCAGCCGAGAAATAGCCTGTGTCCACTTGGACCGAAAAGCTGGTGCGGATACCAAAGGGTCGAAGCACTCGGCCAAGGTAAATATGTACACAAAGAAGGACTTCCAAATGATGTGCTCAACAAAGTTAAAACTGTCTACAGTGATCTGTGCTCTGATGAACTTCTAATAAAGTGCCTTCATGGAAAGACTCAAAATGCTAATGTGTGTTTCAATGGTCTAATATGGCAGCGGGCACCCAAAGAGGTAGACGTAAGCTTGCCTACAGTAATGTTTGCCTTGCATGATGCTGTGGCACACGTTAATAATGGCAGTGTAAGCACCCTAGATATTCTGAGGCAAGCTGGCATAGAACCAGTGTACCACACGACAAAAGCTTGCATCGCCAGTGATCACCTGCGCATGCAGAATGCTAAGCGAAAGTCAGCGGATGGGACAAAACAGGCCAGGAAGAAAAGAAAAGAAAAGACGAGCAGCCACCCGAACAAAAGGAGACAATATTGCTTCCGCAGAAGGGCCCAGCTATGAATCTGGTGCATTTTAGGCCTGCATGCGAAGATTGCGACCCTTTTTACAAGCTCGAAAATCTTTGTTTACATTTTTCTGAAAATAACAATTTGCTCCAAATGTTGCGATGCAAGCTTTCATAACGTATTTCTCAGCGCATACTTTGAAATGAAATTTTGCACAATGATTTACAACATATATATCTGTGCAGTGAACTAGAATAAAAGAAATCCATCGAATATTTTTCAGTTCACAGCCGAATTCTCCGACAGGTTCAGTCTAAATTGGCTCTTTTTGCCCGTTTTTCTTGGTTTTTTTAGCATTACTTCCTTGATATTCACTGCATAATATTTATTCTTGTTCACTGCATAGCTTCCAGCCATTAGTTACACAAATGTCAAAGCTTTACTGAATAAAGCCACCCATTAGTCACGTATCACAGCTGGCGTGTCTAGCAGTTTTAATGCAATTTTTGACAAAGATTACCTCCCAATAAATAAATAATCAATATTTTGCACTGTAAATAGCTGGGTAAATTAAATCGGACATGCTGGTTTTGAGGAAAAGTTATTTCAACCCTGCCTGCCCTTAAAAAAATTTTTGTTTTTGAGTGGCCTACCACCTAAACGTGCACCCAAATCTGAGCACACGAGCCTACAACACTTCCGCCTCCATCGAAAATGCAGCCGACTCAGCCAGGATTCAATCCCGCGACCTGCGGGTCAGCAGCCGAGTACTTTAGCCACTAGACCACCGCGACGGGGCTCCGGAAACAAGAGCAGAAGCCTTGTCTATTTCCTGCATTTATTGACCCACAAGAAAAATTGCTGCACATTATGTTTAAAACTGGTGTGAAACATGAATACAACTCGTCGTTTTGAGACAAGAACGGCCACGTATTACATGTACTAATGGTGACGTGGTGCTGTGTGTGGACCCGTGCTTTAAGGAATACCCCACTCTGAACATTTTGCAGTTCCAAGTAATGCTAACACTATAAAAACTATTCCCCCTTTTGTTTTTTTACAATTTCTTCCAGACTTTACCCATTCCTTTAAAGCAATTTTACCACTCAAGAAACTTTTTTTCAAAAAAGTTCGACACTCAAAGAATTAAGCCATGTCATATAAAATTGCATGTAACACGCTAATGTGGTGGAAGTAATGAATAGGTCAACTTTAAAGTGTCACTGGCTTATCGCTCCTGTCCCCAGCCTGATTCTCAGCATGCTGAAACCACATCAGTGGCTTTACAGTATCCTGGCATAGATTCTAGAGTTCCTCACGGCCAATAACTTTGGGCAAAATCTCTTCAATCTTTAGTGACAAACAAATGACTGAATCGATTTACCAACACCAGAGGCAAGTAATACACAGAAGCCACCAACAAAGCCGAAGATGCCGCTAGGACCCAAGGACTCCTAGATGCCATTTAAAAGGAAGAATATAGTAACTTCTCCAACGCTCGCCATTTCCATTGAAGCTGTTTCTCCTCACATAACGATGTTCTCATCAATACCTTATTTCTAGGTTTGTCCCAATGAGCCTCTCATCTGCTGAGATGTGCCCTTCGTCACAGGCCAAGCACTCACCGCGTAGAGGTAGTAGTTGAACAGTTGCGACATGCACAGGAACACATCAAAGGCAATGGTGTGCAGCACATCCATCATCTTCATGTACTTCCCTGCACGTGAAATGCAAAAGCACCATAGTAAGCCGCACTTCTCAGACATTCACAGCCTATTCCTTAACAGTTTAATGCCTGAATTATGAAACTGCCGAAGAAAATCAAAATTGTTTTCATTCTACAGCTCTAAATAGAGACCATTAAAGAATTTTACAGTTAAACTATCCAAGATGCATCTTTATTGCATACTTTTATGTATGTCGTGAATTCTTCACATGCCACAGAAATGTGGACCTTGCAATAAAAAGCGTACTTCAAAACTACGCAACATCTCACGTGCCACGTCTTGAGCACATACACACCAAATGAAGGAAATTATTGAAGATAGAACTTGCATCAGCCAGGTGAGAAAGAACGAGGAAGTGAGTGCTCTTGCATGTGCTTCGCGCCTTTGCCATCAGCTACAAAACAATTGATTCTAGCATGAAATACATTCACAAGATAGCATTATATTTTTCGCGCTGAAAGCTACATTCCCCGTGAGTATTCGACAGCGGGCAATAAAGACAGCATGCCTTTTAAGACATGCTTGTTCGAAGTTTTTCGGTATGTCGTTAATTCGCAACATTAGGCAGTAAAGGGTAAGGCCTCTAAACAGGTATTGTAGTGTTGTAGTGAAAAAATATATATACATAAAGAGGTTCCATTCTCGCTAAGCGTGTGACAATAGATGTGTGCACTAAAATATGCCGGCCACAAGGCATAACAAGACATGCTTCAAAGAAGAATAGAAGGGCCCTGTCATATTCTACATATGTTTATGTATTTTGTGCAACACAATTGACATGAAAGTCAAAAACTTCGCTGAAGAACTCCAAGGCGTTGACCATGTCCTGAAGAGACTTTAGTGCCAGCGTGAGTACTGGCCCATTTCTATGAATGATAACTCGCAAGCATGGTAAGCGAATTCCATTAACTGAGCCATGCTACTGTTTGCCCAGAATATTTTAACATGATAACGTTAGAGAGCTCGTGCCGCAGAAATTCCGCCGTCGGCGTCGGCATCGTTGTTTGTGAGCGAAAAATCGTCTGTGAGCGAAAAAAATTGAGAAAGAAGCAAATAAAATAAAGAATAAAATTCTTGGTCCCATTGAGAATCGAACCCGGGCCATTCGCGTAGCAAGCAGGTGTCCTACCACAAAGCCACAATGTTACTTGCAGCTGTTTCGGGAAAAGTACTACATAAATGTCATGTAGTGGAGGGAGTCTCCTTAACGCATTTTGTTTGACAGGTGTCGCGATGAAAACAAGCCCATTCAGCGATTTGTAGGCGCATTTGGGAGGTCATCAAACTACGTCGAAAAAGGCGGGATAGTGCAGCCATCGCCGCAAAAACACACAGGAACTTTCAAACAGCTCTAAACGTGGACAACTATGTCCATCTGGCGGAAAACATATCATGCCTTTCAAGAGGCATTGATCAAGCAAACAGCAAACGCTAGATAATGTGCTGCCATCTGTCAGGTATTGTGAGACTTTCTATGGCCTCCGACATGGCGAGCGTGCGGCGTATACCTTGGAGGCCATGCGACTCTTGCTTTAGATAAAAAAAACCTGTATGTACCATTCGCGCACGCGCTCGCATGTGTGTGTTTGTGTGCTATCTGTGAGACAATGTCAAAAAACGTGTCTCGATTACGGCAGAGCGCCATTTCAACAGCAAGATGCAGCCACACTGCACAGTCACTGCATTACTATAAACACGTCGCACTTGTACACGCACACATTTGTGTGCGTGCATGCATGTGTCTGTAACAAAGCATATTAATAAGTATGCACTTAGCAGTTGAAGGGCACACTAGGGGCCGAATTTCGCTATCGCTTTCACTTTCAACGCTTGAAGGCGAAGCTTAAGAGTCCCCCAATTTTTTTCTTTTCTTTTGACTGCGCATGATCCACTGGCACCAGGTGCGATGCCCACATTTCTCTGCCAGGGGCTCATCCAGGGTCAGTGGCGGTGTACACATAAGCCTATGCTGATGAAATTTCGAAAAAAAAAAAAAAAAACATGGAAGCCTTCACTACTCGGTGAAGGCTTCTATGATAAAAGCTTCCTTCAGCAATCAAAGCAGCCTGGCTGATATGAAGGCTTCCTTACTGAGGCAGGAGTTGAAGTGGCAGAGAGTAGCTAAAAAAAGTGCATGAAGTACAAGTTGTAGATTTCCATTTTAAAGCATAGTAAGCTTACCTGCATGAGTCTTCTAACTCTACCGAATGGTTGACGCACATCGCTGTTGGGTGATGACAGGTGTGTCATTTTCCCACCTCTTCCGGAGCCAAACAGCAAATATAATTCCTCATTTATGCAACAAAAGCAAGTGCACTGGTGCTAATGGGACAAGCAATCTCATTTTTACCACAATCCAAAAGACTTTTACAAGTAGACAGTCCCTTTAAAACCTGTACATTCCCCACAGCAGGACTGAGGAACTCATGACAGCGTGCACAGGAACTCATGACAGCGTGCACAAGACCTTTTGCAGGAGTCTTAGCTTCGAATATCTCTGGTCTGCCCTCCAAAGTGAACGTTACATTACGACACGGCATTAGGAACAACATAGCAAAACTGCACAGGTAATGGGATAAAAAACACGCAGCAGTGTGTCCTATGTGTTTTTAATCCCATTATAAAAATGATATAGTCTTTCTTGGAATACTTGGATGCAGAAATTTTGGTCTGTCTGTCTGTCACACAATTCAGCCACCTGGCTAAAGTTTAAGTAGTTGCTGAACACCCAGCAGTTTTTAACTGATGGCTGCGTTCATACTTGTGAACACTTGTGTGTCAATCAAAAAGCAAACATTACGCATACCTGAGATGCAACTTCAATACGTAAGCATAAGTGGCGTGTTCTGCCAACAATCTGGTGCTGCCACTTGAAAGTAGCTCTGGGTTCTGCACAAGCTCATGTTTGTTGACGGCACTGCCAGATGGCGCCTTATATCTCACACAGTACCTCCTCTAGTTTATCAATGCCATCCAGATGGAGCTGATTCAACATAAAGGAGGCACTGTCTGCGACAAGGCGAAACATAAATGGTCACTTAATCGGCAGAAGACTATCCTATTTCAATGGCATTTGTAACGAAGCACAGAGAAACGCGGCCAATTTTTCGCTACATTGTTGATGAACCAACTAGTCTGCCTAAGAACTCTTGAGCATTAGGGTGAGTTGTTCTGTGCTGTCACTAGTACGACTAGTACCCTTTCAGAGATGGTCACATGAATGAATGCCATTGACAACAATTGCAAGAGTACTCACCGAACTGACGCAAAACATTGAGGCTCGTGTTCGTGACAAAAGGGCTGCTACTGTTGGCTGCCCGAGTGGTGGGTTTGTGGTGCCTGCGTCAAGACAAGGCAATGGGTAAACAAATACTTTGAAGGGCTAGTTTGTTTGAATTCTGTTCATTGAATACTTGTGAGCAAACAGATAGATTCCTAAGTCAGTGAAGTTTACCTTGATCAAAACTCGCTGAAAGCACTTCACTGACACCCGCCACAGTAGTTCAGCAGGCTGAGGTTGTGCGCTGTTAGCTTGAGGTTGCGTGCTTGATTTTCGGCCATTTCGATGAGAGCGAAATGCAATAACACCCACTAACTTAGATTTGAGTGGAGTTAAAAAACTCCAGAAGGTGAAAATTTATCTGGAGTGCCCCACTACAGTGCAGGGCTGGGCAGTACTGTGGATACATGTATCTTAGTGTTAACACGCTCAGAATTGCCAGGGTATTATGTCCATTCACGTACACTTAGATACTATCTAGATACTATCTACTTAGATACTATCTTAGATACTCTTCAGGTTATCTTGTATTTGTATCGCGATGTGTCTAGCAAAATGAGTATCTGTATTTCTGATATATTTAATATTATGTTGTTACGGCCTACATATACATGATACATGTGATACATGATATTGTCACAATATCATGTATCTTAAGATACAAGATCTGCCAGTTGAAACTCCACCAAGTAAAATAACGAACATCTGCTCAACGTTGATTCTTAAGTTGATACAGTAGACACTAAGCCACCACAAGAGAATTAGCAACTGTGACATTCCTTTCTCTTCTTGTCAGAGTGCTTCAGTGAGCATAGGCGATTAGGTCTATACGTGTATCTACAGGTGAAGCAGAGTCACACGATGCTGTTCTAGCCACCTCAAGAAAAACAACTGGGTGAACATCTACGTACAGCTGACCTTTTGTTTCTAGATTTTTTTTCTTTCTTCCTAACTGTGTCAGTGCCATGAACTTTGTGTGTCGCCACGGCGCTCTGCTGCCTACTCCAATGCACAAAGGGCGTGGTGTCTTTCAGTTAAATTCGAATGTGGCTACAGTTAAATTTGAATGTTGCTACAGTATCGTTATCGAAGTTTGTCTTGCATGACGCTTCGCAGCAAAGTCTCAAGAATGCAAGGACGGGGTTGCTTTGTGTCTTGCTTCTTTCACACAGAGATCTGACAAACCTCGTGGATGTAAGCTTTACTTACACATAATGAGACTGACTTACAGTATACAAGTCAGATTCTGTAGCATAGCCATGGTGTGCGCATAGCAGCGCCGGACCAGCAATGTGTCACATAGTCAGCAGAATGAAAAGACCCTTTATTCAAAAGTGTATAACGTATTTATAGGCAGCGTAGTGTTAGCCGGATAACGATGCGCACGTGGTAGTAGCAAAAGTCCGATGTGGTGCAGGCGGCCAGCTGAGGCGTCAACAGGTGCGCGCGCACACACACACAGAAACTGCGAAGACACAACATTCCTTCCCCCTTAGAATTGAAAGCGTTGTACTGTCTTGCAGTCTCTTGTTGAACGCCTGAGGGCTTGTTGGGCGACACCAGTACTCATCGGGACGGCCATGATCTTCGGTGATGCACGTTGTGCAAAACCAGCATCATTAGGAATGAGCCGAGAAGACATGCCTGCATTCGAGCTTACTGCTTCTGGAGGCGATGGTTCCGTTGCTGGGTCTGACTCACTGGGACTTGTGGCAGTTGTTACTGGTGGCGAGTCCTGTCGCGGGCGAATTGATCAACATGCCGCTGGACGACCCCGTCCAGAGTGTTCACGGTCACCATTCTCGCTCCAGACGTCGCCTTCACATTGCCAGGCGTCCATTTGCTCCCCGCACCATAATTGCGGGCGTATACGTCACTTCCTGGTAGCGGCAGCCAGTCCTCTTGGTCTTCTTTTGATCCTGTAAGGGCTGGAGGAAAACATGTGTCCAGCCGTGAGCGTATTTGGTAACCCAAGAGCAACTCTGCTGGGGATTTACCGCACTTTTGTGGCGTCCTCCGATAGTTAAACAGCAAGCGTATCAGATTCTCCTCTAGCTTTCCTCTCCTCATTTTTCGAAGGCCATCTTTTATAGTACGCACTGCCCTTTCCGCTGCACCATTAGACTGGGGGTGGTAGGGCGCACATCGGAGGTGCACTATGTTGTTGTTTGCTACGAATTCCTCAAAATCATGGCTGGAAAACTGAGTCCCGTTGTCGGACACGATTGTGCGTGGTACCCCAAACCTGCTGAAAATGGCACATAAGCAGTTAATGGTGGTTTCCGTTGAAGCATGTGACAGAGGTACGGCTTCGAGCCATTTCGTGTGGGCGTCAACTATGACGAGTATCATTTTTCCGCCGATCGGCCCCGCATAGTCAATGTGAATGCGGGACCACCTTTCGCCGGTTTCCGGCCACTTGACAATGGGCGCTGCGGTTGGCATCGGCAAATTTTGAACACAGTTCTGGCACTGAGTAGACACCTCTTCAATATTTCTGTCTAGGCCTGGCCACCAAAACAAAGAGCGCGCGACAGATTTCATTGCCGGTGAACCCTGGTGAGTCTCATGCAAAAGCTGCAGCACTTGCACTCTTGCTTCGGCTGGTATTATGACCCTATTGCCCCAATAAACAAGGTCATGTGCAACGGATAGCTCTAGCTTACGGTCAAAAAATGGCAGTATGTCCCTTGCCAGCCCGTTGGCGTGTCTGGGCCACCCATGTAATATGTACCGTTTGACTTCTGCCAGGAAAGGATCCAAAGCGGTGAAAGCCTTCAGCTCACGCGTTGTCACGACACCGTTGTTCAGCTGGTTTAGCGAGAGTACATATTCGGGTGGCTCACCGTCTTCGTCAGTTTCCGTAGTTTGCCGCGGCGGGCGGCTTAAGGCATCAGGATTCAGCATCTGTCGTCCTGGCGGGTACTGCAGCTGGTACCGGTAGGCCCCCAGCTGAAGCGCCCAACGTTGGATCCGGGCAGTGGCCATTGTGGGCGTCTGCCTGTCTGACCTCAACAGGCCCAGCAACGGTTGGTGGTCAGTCACCAAGGTAAATTCCCGACCTAGAAGGTAGTCGCGGAATTTAGTTACGCCAAATACCAGTGCCAGTGCCTCTCGCTCGAGCTGTGAATAGTTGCGCTCCACCTGTGTCAACGTACGCGAGCGAAAGCCGATCGGCCTGTGGATGTTTCCTATCGTGTGAAACAAGACCGCGCCCACTCCGTATGGCGACGCGTCGCACTCAAGTTTTAGTTCCTTCGAAGGGTCGAAATGGACGAGAACCTTGGCTGCTTTGAGGCTTTGCTTAGCAACCTTAAACGCAAGCTCTTGAGGCTGTTCCCAGTGCCAGCGCGCATTCTTTTCCAGCAGCTGATACAAAGGAAAAAGTGTGGTCGACATGTTAGGAAGAAACCTCGCGTAGAACGTGATCATTCCCAAAAAAGACCGCAGTTCGCTGACATTACGGGGGCTCTGCGCCTGCATGATAGCATCGAGGTTTTTCTCTGTCGGATGCAGCCCATCGCGATCGATGCGATGCCCGAGATAGGTAACTGCTGGGCTGCGCAGCTTGCACTTATCGTGTCTCAACTTTACGCCTCTCTCTCGAAACCGCTCCAAAACGTTTTTCAGCCTTTCACCACTGTCGCTTGATTTTTCAGAAATGAGCACGTCGTCAAGGTAAGCTTGTGCAACCACCAGACCAGCTATAACCTCATCCATTTTTCTTTGGAATATCGCGGGTGCAGAGGCTATTCCGAAAGGCAGTCGGTTGTAGCAAAAAAGCCCTTTTGGTGTGTTAATGACGCAAATTTTCTTTGCCGACTCATCCAGTGCCACTTGATTGTATGCGTCCCGTAAATCCAGTGTGCTGAAACAATCCCCATCGTGTAGTTGCGCAAACATATCTTCAATGATAGGCAAGGGATATTGTTCAGTGGCGCATGCGGGATTCACTGTGGCCTTGAAATCACCGCAGATTCTCACTGCGCCGTCTTTTTTTAAGAACTACGACTATAGGTGACGCCCATTCCGAGTGTGCCACCGGTGATAACATGCCTAAGGACACTAACCGATCAAGTTCAAGTGACACGCGGTCGCGTAGCGCATATGGAATGGGTCTGGACTTACAGAACTTAGGTGGGGCGCCTTCTTTTAGGTGCAGACTGACCGGAGGGCCTGTGATGAGCCCCAGTTCCTTGGAAAACACGTCGTTGAAGTCGTTGAATATGCTATTCACACTGGACTTGCCCGTTTGTTCTGTGGGCTCAGAGTCTCCTGCAACGCGAACCACCGGAGCACCAGCGGCGTTCAGCAGCTGAATTAAATCTCGACCACAGAGGCTTGGTTCCGCACAGTCTAACACGGTCAGCGCACACTCCGCCGTCACTCCCTTATGAGAAACACTCAGCGCAAGCTCCCCAAGCACTGGCAGTCGTCCTGTGTAGCAGGATAATTTCACACTGGATGGTCTCAGTTTCGGCCATTGGTCGCGGTGCTTCTCGTACAGTTGACGTGGCATAACACAAACGGGCGACCCAGTATCAACTTCCATGGTAAGCTGCACACCACACCAAGAGAACGTTCGGCGAATCAGTGGCACCAGACAACTCTTCCGTTCCGAGGCCAAGGCCCAGATGTGCGCTGCTTCGTGTTCGTCGTCTGTCGAACCTTCCGTCCCCGTGAGAATGTTGGTTTGTGCCCTGCTTGCTGTTCCTTGCTCGTGAGGACCGCGGCTTCGGCATTTCCTCGCAAGGTGACCGCGTCCTCCACAGCGATAACAGCGAGCATCAGACCAGGTGCAACCGCTCTCATTGTGCTTTGCACTACCGCACCTTGAGCATTCTTGACGTGTAGCCCTCCGTCTCTCGTCTTGCGGTGTTTTCTGCTGATACGCTTGTACTTTTAACACTGGTGTCAATCCAGATCTGTTCATGTTTTTCACGCCACTATCTGCAGCTTCCGCTGAAAGGACCATCGCTTCAGCGTCTTCTAATGTTAATTCCCGCTTCGCAAGTAGCTGCTTCTGTAGTGCACTTGACCGGACACCACACACAATGCGATCTCGTAGCATGCGATTTAATGCACTGCCAAAATTGCAATTATCAGCTATTCGGCGAATGTCGACCAGGAATTCATTAATGGGCTCACCCTCCGCTTGACACCGACTGAAAAACTTGTAACTTTCTGTGATTTCGTGTCGCTTGGGGTCGTAATGCTCACTCAACACTGCCACGACTTCTTCATAAGTCAGCGCATTCGGCTTGCGTGGAGCCACCTTCCCTGCCAGCACTTGTATCGTGTGCGTGCTTAAGGCAGCAACCAGCAATGCTCTTTTCTTAGTTGAATCTTCAATGGCATTCGCTTCAAAGTATGCTTCGACTTTGATAAGGTATGGCGTCCACTTATCTTAGCTCTCTTCGAAGTCCGGAAGCTGGTGGTGAGCCATGATCGCCTTGGTTGCTCGATTTTTCGTAGTGTCAGGTTCAGGGTCGTCTTTCACTGCATGGGTGGTGAACATCCTCGTCGCCACTGTAGCATAGCCATGGTGTGCGCATAGCAGCGCCGGACCAGCAATGTGTCACGTAGACAGCAGAATGAAAAGACCCTTTATTCAAAAGTGTATAACGTATTTATAGGCAGCGTAGTGTTAGCCAGATAACGATGCGCACGTGGTAGTAGCAAAAGTCCGATGTGGTGCAGGCGGCCAGCTGAGGCGTCAACAGGTGCGCGCGCACACACACACAGAAACCGCGAAGACACAACAGATTCTAACAACCGTCTTACCACCTTTGTCAATCGTAGATGCAACAAGAAAAGCACTTAAGTAAGAGATGATATTTCAGAGTACTACGCCTTTCTTCTTTGTTCTAAATTATGCAACAGCTTTTTTGATAATAACTTGATTGTTAGCTCAAGTTCTCTTTTTGCTGTATTCCGTTTGCATCCCCCACATTACCTAGGCCTCTGTGTAGTTCTTTTCCCGTTTGTGAACTGTAACATGTCTTTTGTAGCATCCTCCTATATTCCTTCTCTTACATTTAATTGTCTGCATCCTCGCTACTATTTACATGTCTATATTCAGAGTGAGTTTGCTGTTCAGACAATGCTGAGGCCCATGGTAAAACTATCTAAGAGTGCTGACAGTAACAAAAATTCTATTTACGATTTAATGAAACAGCGAAATTGAGTTCACATTATAATAAAGCAAATCATAACAACAAATCTTACAGTCGTTAGAAAAGGAACTGTATAAATATAATACAGTCGATCCTGAATATATCGAACTCGGATATATCGAATTATTCGTTACGTTGAACAGTTAATAAGTCCGCTTCAACATCCCATGCAAAATTAAGCAACTGTTGCACATGTATATCAAACTCCCATAGAGTGTATCATCCGATATATCGAATGCTGCGCAAGGCTAAAGCCCAGAAAGTGCATTTATTCTGACAAAGATTGCTCATTTGCTCAAAGTTGTAACAAGTAAGATTGCTCAAGGTTATAATAAATTTCGATACCTCCTCATGCGCAGGTGACAAAAAGGTGGTGTAATTTGTTGGCTGCACAGCGTTTGTGAGAGCTCTGACATGTGATGAGCGAGCTGCTGTAGGTTGTAACGCGTGGGCAAAGTGTTTCTGAAGGGGCCAATTGCCGAGGGCACCGAAATCACATGAATGCAAAGTGACTTAGCGGCCTCCTTTCGATGTGCGCATTCCCTTCCTTGTTTGCTCACGCATGATAATGTGCGGGCCCGAGAAGTGCGGCCTTTAAGATTCACAACTTAATGACATATTTTTTGCGTTTTTGGTTTTAGAGTACACATCTAAGAGGCTAGTTTTTTCTTGCTTTTCGCTTGCTGCTACTAAGTCCCTTGTGTCATTGCCAAGATACCAATGGTTAATGGTGAGGTGCATGGTCATTTGTTGTTTGTGCACAGCGTTGTTAGTGTTGTCACTTTCAACTTGTGCATTTCAGTAGTTCTCGCTTCATTACTGATGGCTGGTGCTTGGAATGACATCAAGCAAAACAATGTCGTGCACACTTTCCTCGTGGGCTTTGGTGACAGTTGACAACTACTAGTGCGGCATCTCAGCTGACAACGGCATACGATGCTCAGTCAATTTTGCTGCTTACCGCATTTACTCGTGCAATGAACACCAACTTCAGTCGTGAAAATCTTGATTTTTTTTTTTGCCTCCCGTGCAATAAGTGCACCCTCTACATCATCCACTGCAGTCCCGCTAACCGACACCTGCGCCTCCTTGCCTGTTCGATCTCTTTTGTTTTTCATGCTTATGCTGACCCCCCCAACCTCGCCCGCTAATGCTATGCACAATGGGTTTCAAAGTATCTAATAGTTATCTTCTCTAAATCTCTGCAAGATGGTCAAGTTATGGATGACTTGGTAACTGTAAAAATGAAGTTCCTACATAAAAGTAGAAATTCCCAGTATGTAACTAGCTATCACCAAATCTCATTAATTTCAACTTCCTGTAAACTGCTTGACCATACAATCCATAGGTATCTTTCTGAATTCCTACATAAGCACAATATTGTGTCAGGTTCACAACACGGATTCAGGAAAGGATTTTCAACTTATACTCAGTCAGTAACTACAGCTCATGACTTTGCACTAGCTATAAATTCCAGAAAACAGGTAGATGCAATTTTAATGGATTTTGCTAAAGCTTTCAATACACTCTCTCACAATAAGTTGCTATTCAAATTGAATTTAATTCTTAAAAATACTCAGCTTCTATATTAGGTTTCTCTTATGTTTCAAATCAGAAACAATATTATGCCTTTTTCAACGATCATTGTTCCCATGCAGCACCGGTTGACTCGACTGTTCCCCGAGGATCAAGGCTTGGGCCACTCCTGTTTTTGCTACTTATAAACAATATATCACATGGTATACCTGTAAACGTCAAGTTATATGCTGATGACTGCATCCTGTACAGACCAAATCCTTTTGAATGTTGCATTTCAAAATGTCATTCGTTGATGCAATAAATAGCAGATGTCAGTGAATTTAAAAAAAGACCGTGTTTATGAAAGTTGCTCAAATAGGTAACCCTCTTCATTTCACATATTCTGCCAATAATGTTTTTGGAGGAGGCACAACGTTACAAGTTCCTTCGTCTTCGCATTTCACATGACCTTGCCTAGATGAGACATAGGTATAAAAACTGTAATAAGCTTGTGCAATTACAAACTCTTTTATCTTACAAGACCTCTCAAGCTTTCCACTCCAGCCGTTTGCCTTAGTGCATTCAAGGCAATTGTTCAACCTACGTGCGTCTATAACTTATGCGTCTATAACTTGGTACCCTCACATTATGCGTCTATAACTTGGTACCCTCACATTAAAAAGAATGTCTACGAAATCGAAAAATTTATAATAAAGCTATTAGATTTACTTATAACAGTTTTGGCCGTACCTAAATAACAAGTTTATTAAATAAAAAAAAAAAGCCAGCCTCCCAACTCCGACACAGAGAAACAAAGTATCGAGAGTGAAATTTTTGTTTCAGATTGTTAAAGGTTACTTTAGGCTAGAAAATTCACAGATACTTCATTTTCTAACGAAATATGCCACAAGGCAGAGGCACGTCTTCACACTGACTCTATTCTCCACCCTTAATAATAACACATTCAAATATTTGTTTTTTCTCCGGACAAATACCAAATGTAATAATCTTATAACCATGTTGTTTTGCACTCATCCTTGAATCTTTGTGCTACGCAGCTTCAGCAGAGAGTGTGCAAACTCTTATTACACACACTGGTGCTGTTTATTTTAGTCACTGTAGTGTATATTCTATGCTGTTGGTTATATCGAATGCAGCGCTGATATTATTTTATTATATGCCTTTATGTCTGTTTATTGAAATCATAGTCTCTTTGTTTTTATCTTCTGAAAGCCTGCCTGTACATACTTTATCCATTTTATTTTTATTTTGTTTGCCAATTTGCGAACTTAACAAATGTATATCCACTCAGATGAAACACTATTTGAGAGTTGCAGTATCGATAAATAAATAAATAAAATAAACAAAATACTCCAAGCCCAAGCATCTTGTATCGTATCAGAATACGATTCTAAAGTATCTTCTCCCAGCGCTGCTACAGTGAGCTTCCTAAACATACCATGGGGTTCTTACCATGAGAAAAGTGAACAAACGTTATTGTAAACAAAGGCTCTACCCAAAGGCAGTGCCGCTGAAATAGCCAAGTTCTTCGTTGAGAACATCGTCTTACATCACGATGCCCAAGAGGTTCTCATCACCGACAGAGGTACGTCATTCATTTACTGCCAACCTAACTCGGGCGATCTTGGCATACCGCCACACAAGTCACCACCGGATGACAGCATTCCACCCCCAGATCAATGTCTTTTCCGAACGACTAAACAAGACCATCGCCGACATGCTCGTCATGTACGTGAACATCAAACACGAGACGTGGGACGCCCCATTCTTTTGTACGTGACCTTTGCATACAACACTGCCATGCAGGAGATGATGAAGATGTCTCCATACAAGTTTGTCTACAGAAGGAACCGGGAAACGAAGCTCAACACCATGCTGTCTAATGTCACTGATGAAAAAAACCTTGACGTCACCATTTACCTTCAGTACACAGAAGAAGCCCGGCAACTCGCCTGCTTTCGCATCAAGAACCAACAGACGACCCACAGCCGACGTTACAATCTTCGACGAAAATTTGCGGAATACAGGAACGGTGACCGTGTTTGGGTATGAACGCCAATACGTCATTGTGAATTCAGTGTAAAGCTTCTGTGACAGTACTTCGGACCATACAGAGTAGTTCGACGTCTCGGGCCACTTGACTATGAGGTTGTCCCCGATGGCATAACGAACTCTGAACGGCATCGTACATAAACTGAAGTGCAGTATCATGCACGTTAGCGAACATGTGTGTGCATTCTTGCTTGTGCTTACTGTTCATTGTACATTCTTGCTTTATTATTGTTATTTATTGTTGCATGCATTTTCCTCCACATTTTGCTTTATGCATCTAGACGATGCTTGTAAAGATAAAGCAGTGCCACACGTGTCTTATTTTCACTCTTGCTGTATTCGGTTTCCCACAAAGACAGTCAGCGACAGTCAGTGCAAACCACGACTCAGTGTTCTAGAAGCTTCACAATTGTAGTAGATCATTTTGTTAAGATTGTGAGCACAACGCGAACATTACAGATTCTTTTGAAACTTTGTGGCCGCTTGGGTTAATGCTGAAATGTACGATGGCCCATGTATAAATTTCGACGCCCTTTGCTGCTTGTCAGTTGATCGACGGCAGATGCTCTATTCACCGCTATCGGTGCCAGTGTGTATTGCTATAATCTGATTTTCTGTTCACCGGCCACAAGTTGGGCCAAATGAAGAGTTTCATCTTCGTCGTATAGTGTGCTGCCTTCAAGATCATCACGACCACGTGACAATATGATTATAATGTGGTTCAAAGTGTTTGATGAATGTCTGGAAATTTGTAAAAGAAAGAGAAAAACTGTGCAAATGTTTTTTTTTGGTCATTTACTCAAGCACATATGTTCTGTTAGAACGAAAGACACGTAAGAAAAATGAAGTAAACAAGACTGTCTGTCTTACGGGTCTTTCACTTTTGCAGAAGTTATGGATCAGCACAGTACTTACAAACATTTATTGTCTAGCTGTGCGAGACCCACTAAAATGTCAGAAAAGATAACTTTCAGTTTTTTTGATATCATTAGTTGTACAATTGAATGCCATAAATATTGCATGAAGATAAAAACACGTGCCATTTGTGTATTTTCCAACCAAGCTTATGATCATAATACGTATTGCTGTTATACTGTTTGTGGTGCTCAATAAACGAGACTGTTAAATTGCAGGAGGACTTATTTGATTTGTGCTGACAGACAGATCAGGTGCACATCTACAAAAAAGCATGACAAATGCACATAAGTGTGCTGTGCATTATGTGCACACACAGTGATAAAAAGTGGCAACAGCGTAACAAATAGCATAAAGCCATAAACATGACAAAGGCCATGGGTATCCGGGGGAGCAGTGTCGGCTTTGCAAATATAAAAGCAAAATGAAGTGCCTTAGCTCGGCTATGCCAAGATATACGTAGTGTCAGCTACAGACGGACAGATAGATGGTTGGACAGATGAATGTATAGACCAGCGAGCGAGGTCACGCAATTCAAGCACCAGCCCACTTCACGAACTTCCAGGCCTTCTCCGGCCGAACATTAGTGCGCTGTGTAGTGTCACTACTCCTCGTGCATGCACAGCACGCACAGCTCTCAATAAGCCGCGAGAAACTGTTGAGCCTAATTTGTAGTGAAGCTTGTACTACAAAGTATTAAGAAGTGAACAGGCAAGGGTTCATTTTGGAGGGCCTCGTGCATCTGGTTTTCGCCACCATTCACCATAGGCGGCGCCACCGGTACAGTTAAAGGTAGCAGCCCATGAGGCAGACAAAGGATGGAGTAGCCACAATGAATAAAGACAAGGCACTTGTGCTTCTTCCGAACTTTCCATGAAACTGAGAAAGACATAGTGGGCATTATTTGTAGCTTTTAACTATTGCGCAGTACATGCCACTTGCATACCAAGTTATTAAAGCGGGCAAAAAAATGACTTGCCATTCCTTGGGACTGAGCCTAATGCAGCTGATGCTCAACCAACCGTGCTAGTGGTTGCCCTCCATTATTGGATATTTCTGAGTGTGTTGACTACTAAACACGGCTGGTAGCCACGACAGATGCTTTATTTCGCGAGCTGGCATCACAAAGGCCGGCCCCTACCAACAGTAAGCTGTTTTTCCATCCACTGTGATCCCACTTCGTTTTTTACATTATAAAGCTAAGAAGACTCGTAAATGCTTATAGTGCAGGACAGGCTACAATGTGGTCTTTTCTGACTCCCATTTATCATACAATGGAAATCCACATTTCTTAAGCAATGCATTCAGTTCTGAGAAAACAACAGCCTTGCTTTTTTTCTTCGCAGAATTTGCCCTATCCACCAGAAGCAGTTAGTCCGTCGGTCATCCCCATTTTCGTCCCTATTGAGACCTTCACGGTCACATTAATAATGTTCACTGCACACAAATTTAATAGCATGTTCCTCATTTTCTTGTCATTGCCAATGTGGCCAAGAAGCAACAGATGCATTCCATTACACTCACTTATGCTGGGGAGCATCTCCAGTCATTTCATCGACGAAGTCCCGCTTCAGCTCTTCAGCAATGTCTGAATCATCAGAGTCCACCTCAGCACTGCCAGGTCCATCCTGAATAAGCAAAGCAGAGCTGCAATATTGCAACGTGTCGCTTTTTCATGTATGCTGCTGTCCATTTTCACCATAACATTAACGTTAACATATTAACTCATTATACAGGACATGACTTCTACATCTTAAACTTCACAAGCATTGACAGTTCTGTAATATGTTACGTTTTAGAATTTGCTATACTTAAAGCATATAAGCTGGAATAACAAGCTTTTAAACTGAAACAAAAAACAAAACAGAAACATGTATCAGTGTGAGGGTGATATCTTCACTTGACCTTAAAGTGGGGCTTCATGGTAGTTTAGAAGTGAGGCAGTTTGGGCTAGTTGGTATGACAGGATGATAGTCATAGAGCGAGAACAAAACGACGGCAAAAAGACAAGAAGGCAATGAGCGCAAACGTCCAACTGAGTTTATTAGGCAGAGCGCGAAAACATATAGAGGAGACAGTAAACCATCTGACAAAAACCATGTGACAGAAAGAGCAATGCATGAGTAAGGAGAAAAAACAAAAGCAAGGAAAAAGGCCAAGAAAAATCTATAAGGAAACGAAACAGAAAAGTAAAGGTAAAAGTACTATAACTATGCTATGCTTCTTTTTTCTTCCGCTCACAGCAAGTTAATAAAGCGAGACATAGCACGGACCTGCCTTGAGAATGCCTTGAACAGGTCGTGCTTTCACAACATCTCTGCGAGCTTCAATGCTCAAGTGTCTTGGCTTATGGCTTCGGGCTTTTCCGAGGCGTTTATAGCATCTGCGGCTGAGACTATCCTGTGGACCAATAGGGCAGAGCAGAGGCAGGGACAGGATCCGAGCAACACGGATACAGACGGTGAAAGAATAGCCATTGTTCCGTACAAACACTAGATATCACACAGGCTCCAGAAATTCGGAAAACGCGTGGGAGTTCGTGTGCTGTTCTCTGCACCGTCTAAATTAATCAGCCTCACCAAATCTACAAACCCCCTGAAAACGCAGTCATCGACAGAATGTAGAGTTCAGCATAGAAACAGGTATGTGGCATGCTCCCTGGAAGTTGTCTATGGGACCCCCCTTTCCTGCGGTGCTTGTTATGTCGGAACGACTGGAAGGTGTCTGAACGATCGACTGAGAAAACACGCTAACAATGTTAGAAACGGGAAAGATGGTTTTCTTGCTCAGCACTGCATTGAGTGCAACTGTGTGCCCCTTTTTAAGGACACAGTGATGCTGTATAAGCACAGGGATGAGCGCACTTGAGTAATCGTCGAGGCCGCGCAGATGGCACGCGAACAGGTGTCATGCATTAGCAAGCCTTCCGTGTCTCCGTGTCCGAGAAGGAACTAAGGTTCTTTGAAGGTTTCGGTGCGCGCAAGTATCATATTTACTCGCGTAATCCTCACAATCGCATAATTCTCGCACCCCCCACATCGCCCAAGAAAAATACAATTTCTTTTTTCCTTGAGTAATTACCGCACCCCCCAAAACTGCCGCAATAATGTTGTCTGCTTGTTCTAGCCACTGATGATGATAGTGCATGCCATCTGGCGCCATCTCTTAAGCATCAAGCGTACTATTGCACGCAGATTCAATTCAATCCAAGCCAAGCCGAAGTTCTTGGCACGTTATGGGGTGATACTGAAGCTACACGGCTGCTTCAAGTTGCAAGTGATAGATCATGCACTAAACGACGGCAACAGGGCCGCCAGTAGGCCCTTCGGAGTCTATGAGTTTTGTGTTCGCTACTGGTGACGGCAGCTGAAAGCCACAAAGACGCGTTGGGCCTGCCGTGGGACTAAAACTGGGGTTCATGGTAAACTTTATTTCTTCAGAAAGAAACTGCGGACGATTCTGTTAAATAGCCATCAGCCCAATACTGACGTCCTACGCTTACCTTTTGAGGGCTCCAGTTGAGCAATGAACGAACGCTACTGCACGCCCGCAACGCCCACAAGCTTTGCGTATGGTATTCCAATTCTCGACTATTTGCATGCACTTTTTGTGTCTCAAATAAATCTTGCCTTGTGTTGATGCTGTGCTTTTATAGTTGAGGTAAGTTCTAATGAGAACTCCTTAAAGCTTGCTGTAGGTTGCTGGTGTAAGAATCCCGATTTGCGGCTACTAAGTTTTCATTTTCGCTCTGTACGTTTTTGTGGAAAGTTTTCCCCGCGTAATTCTTGCACCCCCCAACTTTGCATCAGTTTTCTGGCAAAAAAAGTGCGAGGATTATGGGAGTAAATACGGTAGTTATAGTACTTTTACTTTTCTGTTTCTGTTTCGTTTCCTTATAGATATTTCTTGGCCTTTTTCTTTGCTTTTGTTTTTTTCCCCAATTCATGCATGGCTCTTTCTGTCACATGGTTTTTTTCAGATGGTTTACTGTCTTCTCTATATGTTTTCGAGCTCAGCGCAATGAACACAGTTGGAGTTAGCGCTCGTCTCTTTTTTTGTCTATTTGTCGTTGTTCTGTTCTCGTGCTATATAACTATCTCATATTTTCATGGTAATGCGAATTTTTCTTGGATACTTGTTTTCATGGCTTAGCATCACTTCACTGCAGTGAAACCATTTCTAAAAAATTACATGCGAACTGTTATACCCTTGTAAAAATTTTTTCACCGCTTAGCACCCCCTACATTGCAGTGAAACCACATTTACAAGGTGTAACATGCTATTTGCTTGTTTTGAATAATTGAAAATTTTCAATATTTTAAATTTCATTTGAAGTGAATTCAAATACTGCATTATTCGCTCAAATATTCAAAGCAGTCGAATATTCAAAGCAGCTGAATATTCGCTAAGCTTAACGACAGTGAGGAAAAGAAGCTGAACTAAGATCTAGTCAGATAAACAAACAAAAATAATGGCACTGGGTGAAGAACGATATCAAGAAAAGAGAAAAATGAGAAAATGAATCAGAAAAACAATACAAAAGAAAAGAAATTAACTGCTTTCAAACTTTTCATGCCTCATGAAAGCTTTCAAGGGTTCAGTGCAAGGTTGTCCAATTGTCAACTCCACATTCATGGCTGCGACAAACATGGCAGTAATAAAATTCTTATAGAATGTACAAGTATTGATGTAAGGTTGTTCCAAGTATTACTTTGAACAAAAACTGCTTAGAAATATGTTTTTCAGTTGCTTTCACTGCGCAGAGTGTATGTAGGAAACCAAGGTTTAACTTTTACGTGACAAAACATTATCGCAGTTAACCCTTTTTGAATTCATGGCTTCTTGCATTCCAAGGTACTGTTTGGCTCATTGTTGGTGGTCATAACTTTGAAGAATGGCGCCAAAGACTGTAGTAATGCAAAAGCTGACTACTAAGCTTCATGCTGCCTCTTGATGTTTTTTTTCTGCCTCTAGCTAAATGACTAAAAATTGAATGACCTTGCTTGCAGTTTCCCAATTCTCTATGTTTGGTGCTCATCAGTCTGAGATATCTGTGCCATAACTAAACTGGAGTGGTCTATGGAAAATCATGCACCTCTCTCGTGCTTTACATGACGAGTTTTGAATTTTTTTTTTTTATACTCTATGTGTGCCATATTTTTACCAAAACCTTGCACGCAGCTTTTGTTGTAAAAGCAGGACAATTTACAAAGTGTTTAATTCTGAATGCAGTTTTAATGGATAGCATAATAACATGTTTGTGCACTGAAATGTGTTTACAATGACCTCTAAATTGTTGTGTCTGAGATAGTTAAAAATTGGTTTGACTGTATCTCAATTTATTATAGCGAGGAAGTATTTCAAACCCCACTTTCAGCTTGTTACGACAAGGTTCAAAAGGTAATCGAGCAAGCAGGCCCTTTGACACATCATCTTTTTTGCTGTTGGCAAGTGAGTGGAATATATTCCAAAAAAGAGCTCACTGCAGGACTGGAGGCCACAGCGTCGAACAGATCTTCCTCTTCTTCTTCTGGCTGCAGGACGAATGGCTGGCAGGAGGCATCAAACAGGCACAGCCCATCAGCACTGGCCAGGCGCAAAGACGCCTCTGGCCGGCTGCCACTAGGTGACCCTGGCGGCACACTAGTTCTCGCCGGTGACCTCAGAAACCGTAGCTCCTGCAGCTCCCAACAAAATTTTTCTGTTGCGTGCCACAAGGTCAAAATGTGGTCTTCTAAAATGATACTATGGTAGATCATTTTGCACAATAGTAACACAAGCATGAGTACTGTAACAAGAAATATCATGCTTCTACGGCAAAGAGTCCGGCTTACCCAAAATCTGAGGATAGCACCTTTATCTAAGAAATAACCTTGCTTTGTGCTGATCAAATTTTGCTGCAAAAGGGCTACAAATCACATGGGCCAAAAAATTTGTGCACAAAAGCTATGCCACACAGACTGTGGGAAGCACCTACCAAGCAATCAACATATTAAACAAATTCAAACAAGCGTCTAACATCAGTTGTCCTCAAGAAGCTTTGAGGTTATAACCAATAACATAGTACGTAAGATATGTGAGACACAGGACAAGGGAAAGAACAAAGGGGAGCACTTACTTCGAACAAAATTTATTTTGAAGAGCGTACAAAGTGCAAAAATAGGAACCCACAATTGCCATTCACGAAAATCTTACAATGACAGGAAGGACAATTTTTTTTGACAAAGACCGAGAGAGAGCGTAGTGACGCAGTTCAGCCCTAATCTACTAATACTCTCTGCCTCGATGATCTCCCTTGTCATTTTCTTTGTTCATACCAACAATGATGTATAATGAAAAAGTGGTTTGCAGCCACACGAGCTGCAATGCAGTGCCAAAGAACCATCCTGATCATTTCTAACGTTACAAGCATGTTCACGGAGTCTACCATTTTTACAGTGGCCAGTTTGTCCTATGAAGTGCTTGCCACATGAAAGAGGTATCTGATAGATTATATTTTCTGCACATGTGACAAACAGAGTTTTGTGCCTTTTAGAACAACTTGGTTCGTGAAACAACCCTCATACGCAAGTACGAGAGCTTTTTCGGGCAGGTCAAACCACCTTTACATTGGCCCGCTCCCCAAGCTTTTTCAAGTTGTGGGAGAATCCATGTAGATGAGAAACTACAGCAAACTTCCGAGGCCTTACTGGCTCAACATGAGGGAGGGCTTGTTCCAAGGTCTGAAACTTGTGGGGATCTGAGGTGCACCCGCGACTATTTCTGAAATGTTATGCCACCAAGCTTGTCAATGCACTCTTCTACACAACTAAGAATTGATTCACGCGGCAACAAATAATACAGGTCTTTTACATTCATGAAAAAATCACACATGCGCCGTTTAGAGCGGGGTCGGATGAAATCAAGAACTTGACCAGAATTATTCATGAGAAACGAGTCGTTTACTGCTAAAAGGCCAAGCTTACTTTGTGAAAACAAGGCAACACTTTTTTACCACGTGCCATTTCCTGAAATGATTACAAGAAATGGTTTATCAGGCTTATGTGTTTTCACACTTTCTTGCTATTTCCTATGCCACCAATGAGTTTACTGAGGTTAAGCTTTTTACACAACTTTTCTGCCTGACATTTAACTTTAGAAACAACAATGTTGTCGTTGCTTTTGAAAACTGATGAGACAGCTTCACTTGCTTTGGAAATAAAAAGCTTGTAAAAAAAAAAACGGCAAACCCTCCTTCCTGGTCAGCGGGAAGGGCATTGTCCTTGAGGTAGGCCTCCACTTTTCTCAGCGGCAACCTGGAAGAGCGTTGCTTTGAATGGATGAGCCCGCCAACACCAGCTGAAACACATCGATCGTGTTCCAAGTCAGTTGCCTTCCCAGAAATTTAGCGGACCAAGGAAAGTTTGCTGTTGAGTCGAGGCTTTCCATGTCTGAAAGGCATGGAAAGCCTCGACTCAACAGCAAACTTTGGTCCAACGAAAGGGTTTATGCCACATCCAGTGGCAACTGTGACGGCTCCAGCTTGTGAACGCTGCTCTTGCAATTTTCATCCTGCCTTAGTCCTCATTTGGCCTCACTTCGCAGATGTGCTAAATCACAAGCCCAATGGCATCTGTTGCCTGGTGAATGATGCGCTTAAGTTCATGAAGCTTTCTTCATCCCTTGGCATCGTCCCCTCTTCTCAGAACTTGAAGCGACAACCACTGCCCGAGCAGTCGCACTTGCCTTCTGAACTCAGTCCTCAAAACCTTGCACACTCTTATGCCTTGTCCGACAGAAAGGGTAAATCCATCAAAGAGCATTCTAACTTCTTGAGAGAAAATTTTCTCTCACATGTAGAACGAAACTCTACTCGCACAGCAAGTGGTGAGGGCTATCAACGCAGCCGTCGCAGAAAGGTTAGGAGGAGAACAGATAAAACGGCCCGTTGTACTAGAAAAGATAGTTGACAAGAGTTTGAAGTCGGGCGTGTTGGTAAGACATAACTAATGACGTAGCACGTAAAATATGTGAGACACAAGACAAGGGAAGGAATAAAGGGGAGCAAAGTGTTTTCAGAGGGGCCAACAATTTCCGAGGGCACCAAAATCACATGAACGCGCAGCAACTTGGCGGCCTCGTCGTGATGTGCGCATTCCATTTCTTGTTTGCTCGTGCATATTGGCATGCGGGCCCGAAAAGCATGGCCTTCGAGGTCCACAAACAAGTAACGCATATTTGACATTATTGGTTATAAAAACACATCTAAAAGGCTATGCTTCTCTTGCTTTTCGCTTGCTGCTGCAAAGCCCCTGTGCCATCCCTGAGATGTCAATGGTGGGGCACATGGCTTATGCACTTCAGCAGTGCTCGCTTTGTTACGGGTGAATCTTACATCGGGAGTTGAACACAACATTGTGTCACTCGTAGCGATAAAAAGACATGTAGCGATAAAAAGACATGACTGGTGCTTGGAATGGCGTCAAGCAAGGCACTGTCGTGCAGTTTTCTCATGGGCTTTGGTGACAAGTAATATCTTACTGTCCATCACCTTAGCTGACAATGGTGCACGGTGCCTCAGTGAATTTTACTGCTTATTAGCATTTCCGGGTGCCACCTCGGACGGGAGTACAGTCAAACCTCATTAGTGTGTACCTACTTTAAGCGTATGAACAATTAAAACGTAGTTGCAACAAATCCCCGGCCAAGTCTCATAGAGACTATAATGCATTCACAAACCGCTTAAGCCGTAGTGTTTGGCCTATGCCAACCGGTTAATGCATACTAACTGCGTACCGCGATAACATTTCGCGCAACAAAATTTTACTGCTCTGTTAAACTTGTAGACGCCACAATGTGCCGTGAACGGTTTTCCAACATGTTGATAAGTGCGAAGATCAGCCGGTAAGTTATTTTGAGTTCCGGGTCATTGCAGCGATGGCGCTACAAGTAACCATCGGGGAAAAAAAAATTGGCCTTGTATCTGCATGTTACACCGCAAATGTCGTCGAAAGACGATAGTCTTGCACCTGGAGAGAGTGAACGAAAGGTTGATTTGATGTTCTGCGCAAGAAAATTGGTGAATGATATTCTGGAGGCGCTGCGCTAGATTGCCTCAAGTGTGCAGCGGAGGCAAAAGAGTGCATCAAGTCACGTCACACGTGAGACATGAGCGCTATATGGCAGTTAGGCTGGAAAACAGGGCGCGCGCTGGGCGCACCCGTCTCTGGGGTAATAAAGTACAGAACACAAGGCGACGGGTAGGTGCCACCACAGTGTTATTTTAGCAAAGCGTTGGAAACACTTGCCGTTTCGTGCAAGTGTTGCATAGCCAGCGCAGCATTATAAAGGCTACGATCATTAAAATTACTTACATATGTCTTTTCTAGTAAAAAATACACATACATAATATTGACGCATTGTTATAGTGCCTCAGATGTGTGCAATATTGCTTTTTAATTGACAATCGCACAAGTATGAACGCTGAACCTTGAGCAATATTGGTGGGCGCTGCGGATGGGGTCGGCCGTTTGGATTATCGTTTGGTCACTTTGATGCAGTTTAGGGTACCGTTAAGCATGGATAAATAGACAAATGTACAGACAAACAGACGGACAGATTAAAATTTTTGCATTGAAGGTCCCCAAGAAAGACTACAGTCTTTAAAAACGAGGGCTAGGTGCCGACCACCGGCAAACACGCTGGTATGACTTATTGCCGTCGAAAAGCCTTATCACAGTAAGCATCCCCCGTTATCTCCTCAGGCATGCAGGTGGTGTAGCGTACCCTTAGGCCTACTGCATGTTTTTAGTGGGCAGCTATGTGAACGAGCTGGTCCGTCGATCGCTGCCGCTTCATTTTGCAAGAATCGTGTTCAAGCACGCACTACTTTACAGAAATGCAAGCAGCTCGCTGTCACGAAGTTCTGCGTTGTGGATCGCGGGCACCGAGAAACCTTGCTGTATTATGCCAACACGCGCACCGGAGAGCGAGCGTAGCGCTGTTGTTACCATGCTGCACTTTTCTTTAGTGGCAGCCGAAATGCGCCTCTGTCCGCTGCCAGGACTGCTAGAGCATCGCGGAGAACACATTACTTGCGGAAAGCTCTTCGGCACCGCGTTAACCCAGCAGGCTACTTGCCAAATCTGTACAGCAAGCGGATCGGCAGTCATGGTGTGCGCAGAGTGAGCGAAGTGCTGTATGCAACTAGCTATGCAGTAAACAATTTGGTTCTCTGCAACTGTACCGCGTTTTAAAGAAGAAAACTGCATCAGTTTTTACTTAGAAGCAGACCATGGAACAACTGTATCACAGACAGTCGATTGTGTCCGTTCGGTCCACGCAGAAAGGAAGGTTGTTTCCTTCCTCCATGGTTCTGTCGCTGTACCACACTGCATATGTCGGATTCTACGGTGGTTTCGAAATGCTTATCGGTGTCACCATCGCGTGCTATCGGGCACTTCTTCGAGAGTAAGAAATTTTTTGTACCTTGGCAAAAAAAAAGAAATGACTTTGCATTGAGCACTTTAGGCAATATCTCCCGCTGCACTGCGTTTCTTCTTTTGTTGGCGATGATGGCGCATGTCAGGGGATGCAAATTTGTAGGCGGTGTTTATTGCGTAGTACGTTCATGCGTAGTTATATGCTGCCATCCCCGGCAGGTACGTACTAGTGGGGTTTCACTGTACAAAAAGCAGCTTCATCGGTGCCGCTGAGGAAATCACTGTTTCTGACTGTGTCGATGCTGATATCGTGGCTGACATTGCCCATGTCGTAGAACTGGGCCTGCGCCATTATGAAGATGCTAACACTGCTGCAAAACTGCATTTTACCGGGCTACAGAGCTTGCATCGGCACTCACTGTCAATCACCGGTGTTGTGGCTGAAGGGGCTGAATTCGCTTAATTTGAAAGCTTTATTGCTCAATTCATGAGGATTACTTAATGAACATGAGAGCACACAAAGGGCAAGAAGGGCAAGTCTACAGACTATTTTCATGTGAAATAAACTGCGGTAACTTGCAAAAGATGTTGCCACCTTTTTCTTAAGCATACTGTGAGCAAGTCATCATGTTAAAGAGACTGCCTACCGTCCTTCACTGATTTTTCTGTTCTGTGTCACAATAAAAGCATACCATCTGAAGTGTCTAACCTTGCAGCAGTTTCTCTGGAATGTTTGTAGAAATTTTTACAACAGGATTTTTTTATCTGTGTTCAG
This sequence comes from Rhipicephalus microplus, assembly GCF_043290135.1. Taxonomy (NCBI): domain Eukaryota; kingdom Metazoa; phylum Arthropoda; class Arachnida; order Ixodida; family Ixodidae; genus Rhipicephalus; species Rhipicephalus microplus. Next base: position 62,893,129 of record NC_134700.1, on the reverse strand, counting down.
TCTCCTTCCGTCGGTGGGATCAATGCCCACAAGGCTGGTCAGTGGAGGCGATGACAATTGCATTGCTAGTCAGAGTCAAAAACTTAAACTGTGTGCAGTTTTCACAGGCATCACCAAGTTTTGTTTATTATTAAAAAAAATATCTTAGTGGTTGCTTAATACACACAAACATTTTTTTTATTGTTTCTTTGAGTGGCAGCCAATTCCGTGCTTGCATTTCTCTGCCGTTTGCAGGCAGGTGTGCAGGCAAGAGAACACACCGCCGGCAGTGCCACAAGGCGCCTCATTGAGCGTGGGAGAAAAAAAAGCAAAAATTAGTCTTGTGCAGCCTCAAGCTGTGTCAAGTGCTTAATATATACAATTTCAGATTATATGTACATGCTTATTTATAAGCAAAATAAGTCTACCTGCGAGGATTTCTTGTCCTACCAGTGGATTGATCACCTCGCTGTTGGGTGACGCTAGCAGTCATTTCTTGCTGACTTTCAACATAAAGTTATAATCATAATTCCTTTGTTATGGGACCGACGCATGCTCGTTGGCACCGACGTAATGAGCGATCTTCTCATTTATCCACAATCAAAAAAAGTTTTTCGAGTGGTTGACAGTCCCTTCAACGCTAATGGGGAACCAGCGCTGGAGTTTCCGCAAACGTGGAGCGCCGACCTGTTGAGCGCGGCTGGAAACATTCGGGCATACAAACAAATACTAACGTGAACCCTGCCACCGTGCACAATGATCGGACGAGAAAAAAGTAGCTTCGAGACCGGTGTTTCTGTTGCACTCACGAATGCCACAACCACAAAGAGTGTTTAATAAGTCGAAAAATGATCCAGAGCATGCATAGTTGACTTCCTCCGGGGTCGATTTCCACCGAGACACAGTGGTTGGCGCTCTTGAAGATATCACATGTCTTTTAATTAAAACTTGTCTTGATAATGTTCAAGGAAGCACATGAAAACTTCGGTTGTGTAAACGTCATGCCGTATACAGTTAAACCTCTTTATAAGAGGCATGCTCCAGACAGAAATCTTGTTTTTTATATGTGGTGTTCGTTATAAGCAGGGTACCTCGTATGCATTTTCTTATTCACCCGTAGTTTACTGTGGGCTCAGTGATGTCCCTTATACTCATTGGTCTCTTATATCAGTGCCTCTTATAAAGCGGTTTAACTGTATTTCACACTGTATTTATTCGAATGTAGCATGACCACGACTGTAACGCAAGAGGTGACACTTCAATACATTTAGGAAGAAAAAAAATTGAATTTTGGTTCTCGGTGCGTGAGGGTCGACTTTAGTAGCAAAAATCTGAAAGAAAAAAAACTTCGCGTCACATTCGAGTAAATACAGTATCATATTTGACTGTCACGTGCACAGTTCTAGACCAGTTACAAGACGATGTCTGCTACAAAAACTGTGATGATCTATGCATGTCACATTACTGACCACATAATGCATGTCAACCACAAAACCACCAGAAAGTCAATTAATACCGAGTTGTTCAAAGGCATTCTTTTTTTTTTTTAGGTATCATGTTTAGACGATAGCCAATCGCAAGCTTGTGAACGGTCTGCAGACAACGGGAAGTCGACTTCGTTAAAGAACGACCGCTGCAACACGTTTGCATTTCTGCTAACACCGCTAATCTCTGCTTTACACTGGCCTTTTACAGACATTCATTGCATAATTCATCGTGAGCTTAAACATTTATATTGCCCGCCGCGGTGGTCTAGTGGCTAAGGTACTCGGCTGCTGACCCGCAGGTCGCGGGTTCAAATCCCGGCTGCGGCGGCTGCATTTCCGATAGAGGCGGAAATGTTGTAGGCCCGTGTACTCAGATTTGGGTGCACGTTAAAGAACCCCAGGTGGTCGAAATTTCCGGAGCCCTTCACTACGGCGTCTCTCATAATGATATGGTGGTTTTGGGACGTTAAACCCCACATATCAATCAAATTAAACATTTATTTTAAAGACTGCGACACGAGCATTCTGTGTGTTCATGCTAGCCGTTGAACGCACCATAAATGAAAGTGCGTGGCGAAACAGCTTCTGTAATATATAGTGCAAGAACTGCCAACTATGTAAATGTGATGTTCTCGCTCAAAACAGCTGTCATTGGCCCGAATGCTGCCTCAGAAACTACCAATTTTACTTCAAAGCTAGTGTGTAACAAGCGACTTTCACGCTACGTCGAGCTTCGCAAGAGCTGTCGGAACACACTTACCTGTAAGTTTACACCCTACAATGCTTGGCACTACGTCGAAAGATAGCACTTTCTTCCGCATCATAGACGTACTTCACATCGGACCGTGTCTGTCCTCTCAACAACACAGTCTCGCGAAAGTATCCGACCACACGTACCACATCGCTGAAACCACAATGGAGAACAATCGCTGGCATTGCTGCTCGCTCGCTGTGTCACAGTTTTCAGCTAAGAGTCTAATTCTTCGCTGGTCTAGCGCATTCAAAAGTACCTACAATCCGATGCACATTGGGCAAAGCCAGGGGTAGTGCCGCACTACGTTCAACATGCATTTCAGCGCGCAAGACACGTACAAGAGTTACATTAAAACGTGCCCGTAGTACACCTTGCAGTGGCTCTGTGCTACTAACTGGTTCTCAGCCAGCTCGCCAGGGCGGCCAATGTGTAAGTTTTAGGCGCGCACGGAGAAAAAGTAGGCGCGTTCCCTGCACGGCGCTGGCTTCCCACTATGATTTCCGTCAGCCATTTCGAGAGTTGCAATGAATTAGCATAAGCCTTAGATACGCATATTTCTCATATCAAATTATTTATATATCGAACTAATTTGCGATCCCCTTCAAATTCCAGAACAAGAAGGAAACACTTAGAACAGACAGGTGCAAAAGTTCTTCGTGTTCTTGGTTGCCCAAGTACATTACACCAAGATGCCTACATCGAGCTCCTCCTGCTTCAAACAGTGCAGATGCCCAGCACACTGGCATGCCTCAACCCCTGTTCCTGCTCACTGCATGCGGTCTAAACAGAAGTGAGGTGCATATTCACCTGCAGTTGCAAAATGGAGAATGAGGGTTTCACAGGCACGAGCTCCCAGCTCTCATTCTCCAGGAACATCCGCAGCTCTTCCATGCAGCTCCTGCAGCAGTAGGCTCACTCAGTGCTTGACAAGGCACCACCTAGCCACTGTCCCTGACGTGCAGCACAATAAAATGCAGTCTGACAGCGCATACTTTAGATCGAATGAAGGTGTACCAGAGAGTGTGCACGATTTGTGGAAAGTACTAAGGTGCTGGCTCACAGCCTCGATACTACACCTTTTTCCAATATGCAGCGCTGCATATTCTCCAGCTGGTGAGATTTGATAGGAAGCCAGCAAATGTCTGCAAATGTAAACTGGAATGCAAGGACGTCATGATGAATTGTATTTTTTTTTTTTCTGAATTTCTGGGCTATCTTTGTGCAGTGGTCGATTGGGAAACTCTAGGGTCAGAGCTGTGGCAGGCATTTCTTGAGTATTTTGCAGTCATCTTGCAAGAGCACAAAAAAGGTGTCCAACAGGTCTTCTATACCAAAGGCTTCACTTTACTGCCATGTAAATGATATATTAGGCTTCCAACTTGGTGCAACCACAGCAGAAAAATGTAACTGAGCAGCCTTTTCTTCACAAATAAAGCAGTTAACTATGTTTAGAGCAATGCTGAATGCTTTGAACCATAATATGCAGATCTCATACAAGTCCTGACATTTTTTTTTAAATATCTATTGTTTTGAATAGAGTAGCTTAAAGATGGCTTGTGTGAATATTTGAACAAGTATCAAAGTATTTGAATTTCATTCAAATTGAGTTCAAATCATAACGGATTTTTGATTATTTCAAACGAACAAATAGATGTACAGTACAGTCCACTGTTAGAGGGAACACATGAGTGCGTGGCCGGTGGTCTGCGGGGCGCCACCTGCTGGCGAGATTTCGAAATGCGGAGCATGCACGCAGAATCGCAAGGGCGATACTTGCCCCCGTCGTCTGCTACTTTCCTGCCCTACGCTCGGCACACGCTAGCGACAAGCTTGCTATGCTCGCTTCATCGACCATCGATTCCTATGTCGCCCCGCCACACTGGTCTAGTGGCTAAGGTACTCGGCTGCCGACCCACAGGTCACAGAATCGAATCCTGGCTGCGGCGGCTGCATTTCCAATGGAGGCGGAAATGTTGTAGGCCCGTCTGCTCAGATTTGGGTGCATGTTAAAGAGCCTCAAGTGGTCAAAATTACCGGAACCCTCCACTACGGTGTCTCTCATATACATATGGTGGTTTTGAGACGTTAAACCCCACATATCAATCAATCGATTCCTTTGTCTGTTATCAAAAACGACTGGCTAGTTCGAACAGCGTTTGGAACGCTTACAATTACATTTTTGGTGGGCACAAACACCATGCATGTGGACCATGCAGGCTACGCGAGTGATGGGCTTCGTTATCATTTTTACAGACTGCCACAGCTGGGGCGTATATACTCGCTGATCGCATTTTCTGCATAGCTAGTTTTTAGAAGCCGCATGTCTTAGAGTACCTGAGGATGAAAGGCTTCAAATAGTCGAGCTGTACATTAAAAAATAGAGCCAGCTTGCTGTCACTGCCATCACGAAAGGCCGCTTTCCCATTACCAGCGCAATCATCAGCATTACGAATGTTTTTTTTTTTTTTTTTCAGTGCCTAGTTCTGTCACACGTAGTCCTAACTTGTTTGCACGTATCTGCATTTTACTTTCTGTCTCACCGGGCAGAGATGTGTTTCATTACCTCTGCACTATTCAAATGCTTCGAGGCTACAGATTTGACCTCACTCGACCTGTCTGTGAAAAAGGTTTTAGGAATAAATTTTTCTTTGTTTACTCCGTAGTGTTCTCTGTAGTCCATTTTTCAGCGCGCGTGTTGCTGAAACGTAATGATTTTTGGAAAAGTCAACGCTATCGCATATTTCAAATAAGGAGCTTCTAGCGTTTTTGCTTCAATGAAGAAAACAAAATGTAATGCAAGTTATAACTAACACTTGCTGGGTATTGCAATCCACAATAATTATATCATTTTGTGTCCCGCCGTAGTGCTATACATTGAAGTATTCTCAAACACGTGTTTTCTTTACATTTTTCTGAATACTATTGGCACATGGCTTTTTTTTCATTTATTCTGTATTCTGAAATTGGCTGCTGTGGCCATGAATGGAATCGCAACAAAGCTGCCGAGAAAGCGCAAGAACAAACGAACGGCACTTTTTTTTCTGCGCGCTGATTACTCGGGGAGGAGCAGGGAAAGTGGCGGGGACATGAATCGCACCGCGGAAAAGCGAACGCAGTATCCAGTGCACTGCAAGCGTCGGAGAGAAAAGTAGCAGATGAAGCATGGCAAGCCTCACCCTTTCGCGTCTATGCGCATGCACTGTGTTTACAAGTCTCGCCGCCAGTTTGCACCACGCGGGCCGCCAACCACGCGTTGCCGTGTTCCCTCCAAGAGTGGACCATACTGTACATTAGTCCACTGTCAAGGTAGTTTCACTGCACTAAAGGGGTGCTAGCTATACTATGAATACATCTATCCAAAGAAACCCGCACTGCCGTGAAGCCCCGCTTCATAGCTAAATGAAGATATGGGCTCCCATCGATTCAGCCTTTTTTTAAGTATAAAAGCTAGTTATACTGGCTTATATGCTCAAGGTATAATAAATTTTAAGACATATCTTCAAGATTAGGTTATCCCTCGCGTTCTACCGAAAGTAAACTCCTGCAACTATTCAAAGTTGCTTTCACTGCCCATTAAACCAAAATGATAACATTTGCACATGACTTGCTTCAGTTTCACAAAACTAGAAGATACTGTGCTCGTTAGTTTGGTCATAAAAAATGTGCTCTTTTTTCTTTGTATGTGCAATACACATTTCCATTCGATTCAAAATTATTTGGGCAAATCACTACGCACTTCGAATTCACTCTAAACTAAAACTTACAATTTACACAAGCATACCCTTAAGATTGGAGTAAGCTTGTGCTAATATTTAAATGCTTTAAATATTTGAACAATTAGTAGAGTGTTTGAATTCGCTTTGATTCAAATAAAAATTTTTGGAATTAACAAAGTATTCTCAATGAACGAATAGGTGTATGTTAATTCGCATGTAACTGCTTGTAAAGGTGGTTTCACTGCAGTGTAGTGGTGCTAAACGATGAAAGCACGTTTCCAAAAAAAAAAAATTCGCTCTGCTGCGAAGCCCCCCTTCAAATTCAAAGGGGCCCTATAACACTTATATAGCCTGGTCAGAAAACGCTGCCGATCAATTGTCGACGCTACCGAGAACACGCGAGCCAAACATTATAGCGCAGCACGTGGCCAGCCATTCACAATAAATTCTCGAAGTCAACAAAAAATTGCTCTCTTCGCTCGGCAAATGATGCCACATGCTCAAAAATCACTCGTCCCAGCCATTGTATCCGCCATTGGCTGATTTGAGCATGGCGCGCTCGGTCGTTACTGTGCCCGCCGTGGGAAGCCGGCACATATCCACGCATATATGTCGATCGCACTGAAAAGCTGCTTCTTCGAAGAAAAAAGAAAGAAAAAGTGCTCAAGGTCACGAGACGCGTGTGACGTATTTTCTTTCCCTGGGCCATCCTTTCCTGCTTAGCTTCCAGCGCTTTCGTCGGAACAAGAAGAACGAATGAAATTGCAGCGTTGACAAAACTTTGCAACTCCACTCGTACTAGACTGATTCTTAAAATTTTACAGAGGTGAATTCGTGAGGAAATAAGTTTGTTTAGCGAATCGATTTTATGGCTACTTGAACAAGTGTTGCAGGACCCCTTAAAATGAAGGTATTACTCTCAAATCAATTAATTATCTTATTAGGATTAAAAGCTTGTTATGGCGGCTTATATGCTCTCTGTATAATAAAGTTTAAGATGTTACATATTTTACAGGTTGTTACTCGCATCCTAGCGAAAGTCAAATCATGCTACTACTCACAGCTGTTTCGACTTCCTTTGAACAAAGAAAAAAGTTTTTTTTTATTTCAAGGTACCTTACAGGCCCCAGGGATGGGGGCATTGAGTAAGGGGGCGATACACTAGATACATGTACATATATATGTGAAGTTGGCAAAAATACATGAGGAAAGATACAATTGCAATATAATAAACAGAAAGCATTATGGATATAAACATGTAAAGATGAGGCACGCATGCAAACAGTAAGCGAAAGTGTGCGTTTATTGAGCACAAGAAGGGAGCGGTTATATGTCACAGCTGCAACAATCTTAAAACGAGTTCAAGTTTTACAAAATAAAAACTAATACCATGCACGATGAAGATAAAAAAAAAATGATACATTTCATAGGGGCAATACAGCGAAATGAATTTACTGCACGAGGGAAAAAAAAAAGGTGATATGCGGGATAACTGCCCGTCAGAAATAGCTCAACTGACGTAGCATACGAGAGATTTGCTTTGATGATGATGTAGTGTGAAAATGTTCCCGAAATTCATCCTTGCGCTGCAGAAAGGCAGGTTTATGAAGTGGATTGATAACATATGATGGAGTGTTTTATGATTTGTCTCGGCAGCAATGTAATCAGGCAAACTATTCCAGAGAATAATGGCATGTATGAGTGCCGACTTGTTGAACGCGTTTGTAGCGCCGTATATACAGGAATAGCCGAGATGATTGTGTAATCTACGTGAGGTGAGATATGGTTTGTGCAGACCAGTAACAGTGATTCGGGAGGAGTGGGTGATTTTATAAAAGAATGAAATCAAGGCAATGTCACGACGGATGTTCAAGAGTGGAAGTGAAAGTTGTCATTTTATACACGATATACTGGAATGGGGACTGTAGTTATTGGCGATGAAGCCGCTTGCCCTATTCTAAATTTTTTCCAATGTGTCAGTTAAGTATTTTTGATGGGGAGACCAGATCAAACAGGCATATTCTAGTTGAAGGCGAACCAAAGTTAAGTGTGATAATTTGCGAATGCTTGAAGGAGCAGCTTTCAAATTATGTCTTAAGAAACCAAGTGACCCGGAGGCGTTGGCAAAGATTGCTTTAATGTGATCGAACCACGACAGAGTAGGTGTAAGTATAATGCCCAAGTAACGATATTGCATTGCAATTGAGATAATGAACTAGTTAATGCTGTATGAAAATTCGGATCTGCTATATTCATGTGTGATTGACATTACTTTGCATTTTGAGACATTTAGAGTCATGAGCCATTACTACACCAACCATTAATTACATCGAGGTCATTTTGAAGTGACAGGAAATCTTTAAAGTTTTTGATTGGACGGTAAATAATGCAGTCGTCGGCGAATACCCAGATGCAAGAAGAGACATGTAGCGGAAGATCACTTATAAATATGAGGAAAAGTAATGGTGCGAGTACGCAGCCTCGTGGTACACCTGAAGGAACATCAGTTAGAGAAGAAGAAAAATTGTTGACTGTTGTGTACTGCTGCTGATTAGATAGAAAATTGTGAAGCCATGATAGTGTACGGGAGTCTAACTACAAGGCGGATAGTTTAGATCTCAGCCGATATTGTGCAACCCGATCAAAAGCCTTCGAATAGTCCAGGAACACACAGTCAGTTCGATAATTATTGTCCATATTTGCATGAAGATCATTGGTTAGTTCGAACAGCTGAGTCTCACACGAAAAACCCTTTCGGAAACCGTGTTGATTTTTGAAAAAGAAATCATTGGATTCCAGATGTCTGTAAATATGCAAAGCAATGATGTGTTCTAGCATTTTACAACAAATGCATGTCAGCGAAATAGGAGGGTAATTTTCACATGAGGTTTTGTTTCTACTTTTGAATATTGGTATTACTTTTGCCAACTTCCAGTCAGATGATATTATGCTAGTTTCTTAGAGGCTGCCGGAATATATAGTGTAGAATTTTGCTTGAGACCATTACTTTATTTTTTAGCACCTTAAAATTGATTCCATCTGCACCGCATGACGAAGATAACTTGAGATTTTTTATGGCTATAACTATGCCGTCTAGCTCAATGTCTATTGGTTCCATGAATTGGTAGTCAAGCTCGGCTACGTAGGGTATGTTTGTACTGTTCTCTTTCATGAAGACAGAAGTGAAAAAGGAATCATGTGCCGTTGGGCATTGGCTAGCTGGAAGAGGGACGTTGTTACAATCATTTAATGAGATGTCCTGGTTTTCGCTGGTGGGACTGATGACTTTCCAAAATTTAGCTGGGTTGTTTTTCAGTAATGTGTATCAATTGAATAATATTTTACCTTAGCCTTACTTAAAGCAGTGCAATATGCTTTTATTTAGGATTTATATTTGAGCCAACAAGAAGAACTGCCCAAGCACTTTGCATTATTATATAGCCGCTTTTTCTTATTCCACATTTTTTGAAGATTTTTAGTGAACCACGGATTTCATTTATCATTGCTAATTTTAACCAGTGGTACATATTTTTCCACTTACATACACAACATTTGCTTAAAAGGCAGCCAGTTCTCTTTGACAGATCGATTGTGGAAGCAAGGTAGGAAAGTATTTTAAAAAAACAATGCTAGTTGATAATTCATCTCCTGATAATTGCCTTTATTAGTCTCGAATTTGTTTTAATGTACACCGGCTACAGGTCGGGGTATGTTTATCTTTATTTGGAGTAGTGTGTGGTCACTGAATCCGTCCAAGTGATTCCTTTTACGTATTGTGTCCGGAGCAGTAGTTAGAATAAGATCCAGAATGTTCGCACCACGTGTGGGCTTTAGAACAGTTTGGAAGAGGTTGAAATCTAGAGTCAAGTTAAGAAAATCATTTGACATCTGACATGGTGATGACAGCGTGGCCCAGTCAATGAGGGGAAAGTTAAAGCCGCCTAATATGTAAATTATGTCTGCTTTAAAAATTTCACATGCCTTGTTGATACTGTGTCGCAGCATAATATTGAAGGAAGAAGCGAAGTCCGGCGCTCGATAGCAGCAGCCTACAAAGATTTTGGAAAAGAGGGCGGTATAGGCTACCCAAACTATTTCGAGATCAGAATTAGTGTTCACTAAAAATGAAATGATGGCTTTTTTTAAGCCAACCAAAACGCCGCCTACTCTTTTACCAGTGCCTGTAGATATGATACAAGCTAGCTGAGGTGAAGATTTCATCATCACTGATGGCAGAATTTAGCCAAGTTTCTGTGAAGGCGACAATTTCAGAACTAATGTCATCCAGAAAAGTAGAGATCAAATCCTGTTTTGACATAATGCTGCGTGTGTTTGCTAGTGACAGTGATACTAAAGTATCAGCATGCCTTGTTTGTTTTTCTGCAAGCGCGCACAACGCTGTAGCTACCTGACAGATTCGATAACTCTGTTTCTCGCACAGTCATATATGTATATCTTGGAAGCAATTCGTAGCTTGTCCACAGAGAGCTTATACGCATTTTTCTGTGTTTTCGCAAATTCGATCAGCTTACGTCGGGCGAGCCGAGTTTCTGGTGAAAAATTTTCTCGTATGGAAAATTCGGATCCTTTTAGTTTGTGTGCGGACGACATGATTTGCTCTTTATCCGTTATTTTTGTTATTATAGGCCTCCGCTTATCTGCTGTGTATTTGCCTATTCGGTGCACACGCTCAAATTGCCGTTCCGTCACAGTGACGCCTAACTTTTCCGAGCAAAAGTTTACTATTTTTTGTTCGGATTTTGCCCAGTCTCCATTAGGTTCATTGTCCATCCCAAAGAAAAGAAGGTTAGATCGCCACAGTCTATTTTAAGAGCTATTACACCGCAATGAAATTTCTGTTACCTGGCTAGACACAGCACGCAACACATCAGCACTAGCCTCTGATACGCCTGTGCTATACGGTGACGTGGAATTGCTTTCCAAGGCAGCGACTTTATCTTTAAGCAACCGAATTTCGTTGCTGGCTTCAACATGCTTCTCTTTTGCAGCTTTCAATTCGGCCAGTAAAGTAGCCTGGCCGTCTTCAAGCTTACGAATGGCATCCAGAGCTTGATCAAATGTGTCGACTTTAATTTTCGTCATAGGGCCCGGGTTAGATTCAACGTCATCAACGAGAAGCAGCAATAAAGAGCATAAAGTGCGGTATACCGTAAAAGAAATATCTACCATATGCCTTAGTTTATCTATGAATTCGGGTGGGCATGACACCGCAACTAGAACATAATTACTTGTTCTGTAGCAAATGGCACCTTTCAGGTAACTAACCAGTAAGAACAACCACCGTAAGCTTGGCATAGAGACCTGTGAAAAAATATTGGGTAAGTTGAGTTAGGTTATAATAAATATGCGCATTTATTTTTATATGTCATATAAACTACAGTACAACCTCGTTACAACAAATCCGCTTACAACAGACATTCGGTTACTACATGCTAATTTGCAGCATAATGCTGACCTCCCTATTTCTTCCATTTATTGAGCTTTGTTTACTACAGATTCTGGTACAACAGACATTCAGATATAATTGACTGCAATGTGAGGCCAGCAAGGTGGTCAGGACTCCTTTACAGCCGACTTTTCTACCGTGGACATCCCAAATTCGATAACTTTCCCATCGAAAAAATTTCCCCAGAACAACTGAAAATTTGCAATTGGACCCCATTTCGAATTTCCAATTTTATTTGCCAAAATTGGTAGTTAGAATTGAGTATTATAACATACAGAACGCAAGAAAGGAGTAGACAGAACCACCATACATTAACAACTGATTTTATGTGTCTCTAATCATATGGTGGTTTTGGGATGTTAAACTCCACATCAACAACTGATTTCTTTGAATGACACCTAGATGACCGCTCGTGTAATACTGGATCATCGCTTAAACTAAATCATCGGCCATGCAAAAGACAGAAAGGCACGAGAAAGAACTGAAGCCTTGCATTATGGGCCTCATAGGCGCATTAGTGAAGCTTTGTTGCACCTATACAAGAAAGAAGTTGTTCGTTAACTTGTCATATGCAATGTTTGATGATGCGCATGCACTCTACTGTTGTGGGAAAGAGGCATGCCAAATGAATCCACTTGAGTCTGCACTAGTACCGTCCACTTCTTTCTTCTTGTGCCCCATATGTGTAGGCGTACCTTTTAGAGTTGTGGAAATAGTGATGTTCAGGTTCAAAGTGAATAATGATTTTGAATCAAGTTTGAGTAGCATATATAACATATTATAAAAAAATGGACACATTTGCCGTAACCTATTTAACCTGAACTATATTTTTCTGAATATTGAAACAAGGCCTGTGCAAATGCCTTTTTTTTTTTCACTTCAAAAAAAAATAGAAACAACTTTGAACGACAGCAGGATTTGCCTTTCGTTATAATGGTAGTAATAACCTGTAAAATATGATACATTTAAAAATGATTATACTTTGGGCATATAAGCCAGTATAACAAGCTTTTAAACTTAAAAACAATTTGACGTGAAGATGATTTGTGCATTTACCCTGAAAATAAGCTTTGTTGCAGTGTTAATTTCTCCTGATTAGGTGTTTTCAGTGTTTGGCTTTTCTTTGTTGCAGTGAAACCATCTTTACGAAACATTATATGCGAATTAGTATATTGTAGATGTTTTCACGGTTTAACAATCCTTCAAGTAATGAAAACATTTTTACAGGGGATTACACGCAGACTAACACACAGCTATTCATTTATTTCAAATACTTAAAAATTTTCAGTATTTTAGTTCTAATTGAAGTGAATTGGAATACTCTGATATTCATTCGAACATTCAAAGCATCCGAATATCTGTACAAGACTAATAGTTTTAAGTTTTCCATGCCTTACCAACTAGCATCTCTCCATACCCTCCGTGAGAAAATAGCACTCGCTGCAGGAGCAGGTATTTACTAATTTAAATAATTTACAAATTTCACTGACTTTGTTATATCAAGGTACAACTGCATTTAGTAGTTAAAAGTAGTTCGTAGTGATAAGTGATTTCGACAAATCAAGATTGAAATCAGCATTGTCTTTGTAGCTTCTACAGAAATTTGTCTGCCAGATCAGTAATGGCTTCCACACAGAGCGCACTTCAGAGAACACAGTTGCAGCCATAGAGTTTCCCAACTCTGGCGCTAGTGTCTATAGGAGCTGCAACGCATGGCGCTTCAGCAAGCATGGAAATTATGGGTATGACATGGATTTGCCTAGTACTCCTACTTTAAGTTCGTTTAGTTTTCACATGGCTTGAAGCTGCTTTGTGATGAAACAACAATAGCTAAATCTTTGGCAGCTACCCTTCACCACCTTAATCTTTTAGGCTTATTACTTCAAACAGGGTCACGTAGTGAGGAACAGTTTGTTTTTTTCTTCAAAACAAAACCAAAACACAGCAATAAGTGAAGCCACAAGTGCGTTCGCTGTTTTCAAGCACGTAGACTGGGCTAATTCATGTCATACCCATAGCTCCCATGATAGCTGAACGATCGCAGCACCAGAGTCTCCTCTAGTTAATTTTAGGAAACTCAATGATTGCAGCCCTTAGCTAGTCTCCACCACAACGTTGGCAGAATGCATCACGAGAAACAAGAACAAGAAACTATAGGTGAATTATACGTGTAGCTGCAAGTTTTCCATTTAAATGACACACTGCACTTACTCATGTAATGATATCACTTCTTTTTTTTTCTTAGAAGACTGAAATTTATTTGGGAATGCGATCACGTGGGGTGAGACTTCCTGAGATATTGTTATAATGCAAGAACATTCAAGTCTGAGCTTTTGCAATGCCTACCAAGACAATACTAGAGATCAAGTTTAACAATGTTCCAACATACAGAAATAATTTACAAATTTCGCTGGCTTTGTCATATCAACGTACAACTGCATTTAGTAGTTAAAAGTAGTTCTTATAGATAAGTGATTTCAACAAATCAAGATTAAAATCAGATTTGTAAACATGGCTTCATGCACAGTAAAAGAACAAAAGGGGAGAAATAAAAAGAATGTGGTTACAGACCTGTGGTAATCCTTAAAATAGTTGAAACTCTGTTGCCGCAAAGACTGCTGTAGCTCTTCAGACTGGCTTCCGCAGAAGTCCTGCCCAATGTCCATCAATCTACATAAAGAGAGAAAATCAACACTTATTGGTGCAAAGGAATTACTTGTTTCACTACAGGCAGGCAGCCACTGAGCAAAAATAAGTACAGTAGAACTTTGTTAACATGTAGCTGTTTGGCATATTTTTCCCCAGCACCAGTGTTCATGACTGTGAACACCTAAGTAAACCTACCCAAGCCAAGATCCCTTTCAAAGCTCTGGCAGTGCCCCTTGCTACAAAGTGATGAAGACACTACGTCACCCAAGCGGGATCCTGTGCTACGCTGTCCAGATTTCGAAGTACAACTATGCGTAGTGGAAAGGCTAGGCCTACCTGTCCCATCGTGGTAGTGGCCTGCTGCATGCTAATCCACGCCATAGGTCGACAAACTCGCTCATGAATAAACTGATTCTTTACTCAGATCAAGCCGGGAGTCTGATCACTAAGAGAATAAGCACTGAAAATCGACGAGCCCCAAGTCCTTTTTTAGTGCTTATTATTGAATGATGTGAATGGCCAACTAGACCAGCTAACGTGGGTCTGAGTGGGTTCGGATGAGGCAATATTTTTGTGAGTCTGAGTGAGTTCCACTGAGCAAAATATTGATGAGCTTGAGTTCAAGAAAGCTTTTCCTATATGTGTGTGTGTTTTTTTGTTTTCTCCTGCGTGCACAAGCTTTTTTCTCTCTCTCTCTCCCTATACCCTCTTATTTTTGCCCCTATTTCCCTCCCCCGAGTGCTAGGTAGCAAACAAGATGCTAATAACTGCTCCCGGCCCTCCTCTTCATCTCTCTCTTGGGTGAGTCTGAGTGAGCTCCACTTTTTCATTGCTGGCATATGATACTATCAGCATTGCTATCAGCCTTATATTGGCTCAGGTTTGTACTCAAGTCCACTCACTTGGCACACTAGCGTTCATAAGCTACCACAATGTTTATTGACAAGAGATGTGAGTTAGAAGGGCAGGGCCAAGGCCTCCACCCAACAAATTTTTTCACGAGACATTCTTGCTAGAAGTATCTCATGTGAGTCACATAATTCACAATAACATCTTTGATGGATTGCAACCACTGATAACTTGTATCTGAAGCTAAAAGATCAAAGGGCATATTGTAGAGCAGTGATTATGAGTAGCCTTGTACAAATAGTGAATTTTAGGTTGGAAGCGAATATTGATTTTGGTCTTATAATTCGGAGTCGAATTCAAATAGTAGATATGACATATAAAGAAAAATGGGCATATTTATCATGACCTAAGTAACCTGCACAATATTTTTTAAAATAGAGAAGGCCTCTATGTTAATGCTACCTTTTTATCATTCAAAGGAAGTCAAAACAAGTTTGAGTAGTCGCACGATTTAACTTTTGCTAGGATGCGAGTGATAACATGTAAAATACAAAACATTTAAAAATTTATTATACTCATGCCATATAAGCCATCATAGAAAGCTTTTCAACCTAATAAAATGATGAATTAATTTGAGGGTAATATGTTCATCTATAGGAGCACATCGACACTTCTTTAGTAGCCACAGAATGGATTCCCTAAAGAAGCTCACCGCTTGACGAATTTATCGACACAAAAATTTTAGAATCAGTTCAAAATGAGCAGAGTTCCAGACTTGTCGCACGCTGCAATTGCATTCTCTCTTCTCGTCCCAATCAAAGTTCTGGAAGCTAAGCAGGCAGGAATGGCCCGAAAAAAGAAAATATGCCACGTGTGCCTCGTGGCCTTGAGCACTTTTTTTTTCATTTTTTTCTTCAAATACGCGGCTTTTCAGTGTGATTGCGCACATAGGCGTGGACAAATAACAGCCACGCGCGGTAGCCTCAGCAACGACCGAGTGCGCTGTGCTAAAATAAGCCAGTGGCTGATGCAATGACTGTGATGAGTGATTTTCGAGCTTGTAGCAGCCTTTGTCGAGGGAAGAGACCAATTTTTAGCCGACTCTCAGAATTGATTGTGAATTGCAGGCCGCATGCTGCGCTATAATATTTGGCTCGCGTGTTCTCGGTAGCCTCGACTACCGATTGGCAGCGTTTTCTGACCATGCTCAAAAAGTGCTGCAGAACATCTTTATATTTGAAGAAAAACTTCGCGGCACAGCAAATTTCCCCTGGACAGAAGTTTTCACGGCTTAGCATCTTACACTGCAGTGAAACCACCTTTACAAGTGGTTACATGCGCATTATCATACACCTATTCGTCCATTGCGAATACTTCAATATTTCAGAAAATTTAAATTTAAATCGAAGTGAATTCAAATAGTCTACTTGTCATTGGAATATTCGAAGCATTCAAACATCCGCACAAGCCTAATTATAAAAGATGTTGGGATTAGAAAGCATCGACACCCTAACCAGAAAAGCTAACTTTAAGCCAGTGCACTCACGAGCCAACTCACTTAGGCTCGGGTCAAGCCATGAGTATGAGCAAGTTCGGCTCGCAATTATGCTGCTGAGCTTAATTTTAAGCGAGTCTGGCTGAGAAAAATTTAAGTGGTTATGAGTCCAAGTGAGTTGTGTAGAGGAAAATTTCAGCAAGCCTGAGTGTGAGTAAGCTCACAGAGCAAAATCTATTTCTTGACTGAGCCTGAATAAGTTTAATTTTTTTTTGACGACTAATGGTTCCCGTCCTGACCGACCTTAATAGTTATTTCATTCCACTTATTTGTCAATGCATTCCCTGAAAGCACAGTTTTGCACCACCACTGCACGGATTATCAGCAAACTACAATCCGATGCTAAAATCTTTTCTAGCAGCTACATCACATGTGCAACCGAAAGATGGCGTAAAGTGCATGTGTGTGGGAGCAGCAGCCGGCCACCATCACAGCTTGCCCAGCTACTCACCCGCATGCGACATGAGAAAGCACTGGTGCATCCTCATCTCGCAGTAGTAAATTACCACTCTGGCTAGTGACGGCCACGTTCATGCCTATCGTCATCAATCCTATCGCGACGAGTGCAATATTCAAGGCACTTGAGCAGTATTGCAGTGCAACTGAAAGTGTACTGCAAACTTTTAATGGACAATAACTACAAAGCACAGTGGTGTCTCTATGCACCTGTTTGAGTAAAATTGATTGAAGCGTGCATTTCATGCAAAAATCAAAGCAGGTCCTAGCAAGTCCCTTCAAAGGGACACCGTCCTTGGCAGTCCGAAAGTTGAGAGAAAAAAATTGATGTTTTGAAACCACTGGTTTCAACATCTGCAATTCATGCTCCATGAAACAATTTAGCCAAAAATATGCTGTAAGAGCTAGAAAAAAAGTATTTTTGCTAGTGTCACAGCAGGCATACAGAACTGCACCATAAAAGACTTCCATGAATGCACAGCTCAACAGGTACACCACGGCAGACAAGCACCACTATGGTGACCCCGCTACTCACCGTAGCGGATGATCACCGCGGGTTCACACTTAGCGAGCCCCAGGGTCGCGACTCCGTCACTTACTCGCGTGTAGCGCACCTCTCTGCGTGCGCTCAACTAATAAGGTGTTTAGCAGACAGTGTTCCAATACAAAACACACAACACTTTATTGCTTTTGGCGGCACCCCGAACAACAGTACAACGTCCGCTCCAGGGACGCGGGGAGCAAAGGCACCCGCACGCGGACGTTCACAATAAGGGGAAACCGCGAGCACGTGGCAGCTGGCAATGGCGAGCTTTGACACGCCGGTTGAGAAATGGTCCCTCACGGCTATGCTGCGCACTCTCACGGTGGCCACTGGGGACTGGTCGCGAGTGTTAGGGCAAACCTCGAACGTGTAGGCCTATGGCAAGTGCGGCTCGGTGTGGTACGACCACTTCAAGCACTAGGCACCGTTGTGGGCTAAGTACGGTACCGAAGCTAGCACTCAAGCAAACACGTCTGCCGAGGTGCCAAGGCCACCCCAGGCAGGCTACAGTCCGGCGATTCTGAAAGGGGACGCGGACGAAGGAAAACACGTGCTTACCCGGCACCGACCACGGAGGAAAGACAGCTCCCTCGACACGCACGTACCGCATGCCGTGCGCGCACGTGGCGCCATCTAGAGCAGAAAGAGCAAATCTAGAGCGTCGTTCCCAGAGCAGAAAGAGCAAAATGGTGTGGCCGTGCGGCGGAATGCCCGTGAAATGGTTGCGGGCGTGCCTCAGATCCCCACATCCTCCTCTCCTTAATTCACCCTATATACCGGTCTGCAAGGGCAGCCAGTCGTCGCCCATTCATTGAAAGACGTCATGCAATGGGCAACAGCTAGCCTCAGTTTCGCTCTGCAACTGCTGCTGAAGAAAAAAAAATAGAACAACGCAAGAATACACTTGAGAAATACAATGGTGCCGCGGAAGAGGGGTAACGGGAGTTCACGATGCTCACGCAAGAGTGCATCCACGGCTCGGAGGGGAAGCGTCAAGTAATGTTTGGCTTGGGTGACTGGGTGGATGCAAGAGTGCAAGGCGAGAGTTCTGGTTGAGGCCCTCATGCGAGGAACGGGCTCACCTTCGTCTCATCGATGTTGACGACAGCCCTGCGAGTCCGACGAACGCTGCCTCAGCGGAGGTTCGGAAGGACCTCGCTGCGACAGCCGGCACTTCTGCTGGAATCATGGTCGCCAAATCCACTGGCTGCGAGGCGTACTGTGACGTCGGACGAGTCGTGCACAGCATCTGCAACAGCTGGCTTCGTGCAGGAGCCCTGATAGAAAGGCCAGCAGAGCTTATCAGCGGCAGTCGGTAGCAGGGCAAGACCGGGCTGCCGAACGACCGCAGGTCTCCGAACACCTCCAGAGTCCAAGGTGGTGTAGGGGTCGGTGACTTCTTCAGTTGTCGCCACACACACGTACACACGCACACATACTACCGATGGTCAGGTCTCTCCAAACCCGCCCCGCAAAGAAAGGCGCAAAGTGTCCTTTGTCCCTCTCCTCATGCTAAAGCACCAATTCACGATCGCCTCCTTCAGCGAGGAGAAAAAAAAAGAAAACACGAAAAAAAAACATCAAGTGAACAAGAACACTCAAATGAAAATCAGCAGCAGTAACTGGGCGGAACCGACTTCTATGAATGCACTGGCTGTAGAGAAGTTAGCTAACTGAGACTAGACAGTAAAAATGAGGGCCTTCGGTTGCGGAAATAAGCCCGCCGTCCGGCGCGAAATCACTCAGGTGACCGCTTCCTCAGATTATACGAGTGTGCTGTCCGAATGCGGTCCGCCGCGCCGGGTGTGCGCCGTTGCTTGCGCGAAGAGCTACTGAGCGCTGGCACAGGCTCGTCAGACCTTGACGCAAAGGCTTTCAGGTCTGCGATGTGGGCATGGCTGAGTTTTCCCGAAAGCAGGTCTTTCAGCAAGTACGCGAGTGGAGTCCAAGCTCCATTGAGCCAGTTTACCATCTCCACTCGGTACGGACCAAGCCACTTTGGAGCGAGCGAAGTTGAGAAACCCTTGCTCGCATCGCTAAGGGCGTGCTTGCGCTTCAGGACGAAGTCACCTACTTTAAATGAAAGGTGGCGACGTTTTCGGTCGTACTGGGCCTTTTGCTCGGCCCTGGCCGATGCCAAACTTTGCCTCGCTCTAGTGAGAGCTCGACAAAGCCTGTCCCGAAGTGTTGAAGCGTAAGCAGAACAGTCTGCCGGTTCTTCCTCGTCCCTAAGCTGGCATTGCATGACACTGGTCACCGAATTACCAACTCCCTTCCAAAATTAAGGAAGGCAGGAGAGAAACCAGTAGAGCGACTCTCGGAGGTTCGAATTGCAAATGCGAGTTCACTCAAATGGTCTGCCCAGTCCTTTTGATTTTCGGCAAAGGCCACCAACATCGGTTTGAGCGTACGATTGGTTCGCTCCATCAAATTGGACTGGGGATGGTAGGGCGAAGTGGTGAAGTGATCTATTCCTAGGGAACGGCACATATCACCAAACACCCGAGCGGTGAAATACGACGCGTTGTCCATGATCAATCTTTTCGGAAAGCTGAACCAACAAAACACTTCCTGTAGCCTCTCTAGCACCGCTCGCGCTGTCACTTTCCGCAGCGGAAACTACTCCACCCATTTGGAAAAATGATCAACGACTACTATCAGCTGTATGAACCCCTGCTTAATCCTGGGAAACGACCCCATTAGATCACAGGTGGCTACTTGCCACAGACGCTCACTGACCATCGGTTTCATCCAGCCGAGCGGCTTGCCACCCCTTGATTTCACCGCTTGACAGACGTGGCAGGAACGGCAATAGCGAAAAATGCCATGCTTCATGCCGAGTCAAGTCACAACCTTGCTCCGTTTCGCAAAAACTTTAGAGCCACTCAGGTGACCGGCCATGGGCTCGTCGTGAGAGGCTCGCAACAGTGCGCCTCTCAGACTTTTGGGCACAACCACCTTAAACGGGTCCACTGACTCCTCATCGGTGGCTATGTATTTCAGCAGGAGTCCATCATGGTCCAGCAAGTACGCATCCGCGGGGGACCCAGCGACACACGTCAGTTCCCGTCCCACTGCGCACGCCGCACTACCAGCAGCGTCTCGGCGCTCCGTCTCTCTGAGACCGTCGCTCAACTTGCGACAAAACGGATCATCTTGCTGGGCTTTCAGTAACTCTTGTCTGCTGAAAGCGATTCCCATTTTCCCAATGGGGAGCCTAGTATCATTCCCACTCAGGACTGCAGCCATCGCCCCCACTCGCATTGGCGTCGGGTTCGCTTCCCTTTCGTTCCCCCTCTCGCCCACTTCGCGGCGCGCTGCTTGCCTGGCCCGTCGGGTTTGCTCGTCGGCGCACTCACCCTTTTCTCCACTCGGCGGCTTCGCCGCCGTTTCGCCCGCCCCGCTCGCTTGCGCAAAGGCACCGCTAGCGGTTGTCGCACCGGGATCCAGGCTCCTGGTAGACACTGGGGCACGAGATAGCGCGTCAGCTACCATGTTAGTGCTCCCCTTCCGATACTGCACTGAAAAGTCATAATGCTGTATTAGGAGAGCCCAGCCCGCTAGCCTGCCTGCAGGCTCATGGAGCCGCATCAGCCAGCTAAGCGTGCTGTGATCTGTTTGCACCACAAATTTTGTCCCATCAAGGTAGACATCAAACTTCCGCAGTGCAAACACGAATGCGAGACACTCCCTCTCGGTCACAGAATAATTCCTTTCTGCGGGTATCAACGAGCGGCAGGCAAAGGCCAACGGCTGCAAAGCACCATCGTATTCCTGTAGGAGAACTGCTCCTAATCCCAGATCGCTTTGCGTCAGTCTGGACAACAAACGGTCTGGTCAGGTCGGGGAGCTTGAGCTGCGCCGTCTCTGCAATGGCACTAGACAGACGGCAAAATGCCTCTTGCTGCTCAGGTCCCTATCGCCACTCAGCTGACTTACCTAAGAGCTTGGTCAAGGGCGCCTGCACTTGAGCACAGGACGGAATGAACGACCGGTAAAAATTGGCCATTCCGAAAAAGCGGCGCAGGCCGCGTAGGTCTTCGGGCGCGGGGAAATCGAGAATGGAGCCTTCGCCCAGCGTGAAGCCAAATAACTGAACTCGGGTTTGCACTAGTTGGGCCTTTGCGGGATTTAACGTCATCCCGGCGGCTCTCACCCTCTCGAACACATCGGCAATGTGGGCCAAGTGCTCTTCGAAGGTTCATGAATAAATCATGATGTCGTCGAGGTAGCACATGCAGTAAGATGACTTTGCTTCCCCGAGGACGCGATCCATGAGTCTCTGGAAAGTCGCAGGAGCATTGCAAAGACCAAAGGGCACACGAGTGAACTCAAAACCCTCTGTGGGACGTGAACGCGGTCTTGCACCAGTCACGCTCATCCATCCAGACCTGTAGGTAACCTTTGGAGGCATCTAATGTGGTAAAATACCGCGCAGTGCCGAGGTTTCCTACGATGGAGCTAATCGTGGGGAGCGGATAGGCATCCTTACGAGTCACTCTGTTCAGACGGCGGTAGTCTACGCACAGGCGATGACTGCCATCTTTCTTAGGCACCAACACAATTGGAGATGCCCAGGTGCTGGACGAATGGCGAACAATGCCAGCTGAGAGCATCTCGTCCAGCAAGCCGTCAATTATTTGCCTCTTGGTCTGGCTGACGGGCCTGAAGTTACACTTCAAAGGAAGCGCGTCGCCTGTTTCGATCGAATGGCTCACCAAATCGGTACAGCCGGGTTGATCGGTGAAGAGCTCATCGTATTCGCGCCACAGTGCGGACAAACCAGCCTTCTGTGTATCATCCAATTGAGTCGCACAGGCGATCAAAGAATGCGGAGCCTTTTTGTGTTGTGCCGCTTGATCCCAATGGGGATTTTGAGCCGACGAGTGCATAGCGCAGGGGCCTGCCCCCGAAGTTTGCACGTGACACGGTATCAACGCTTCTACTGCACAGGCAACAGAAAGCGCCAGTGGGCTGATGAACGGCTTTAGCTCAAAAAAAAGGTCCATTGCAACAGCCTCCATTTGCAATGTCCACTACGATACTGGTTTTTAGGAGGAAAGTCCCAACCGAGAATCACAGGAACACTGAGCCCTGGAAGATGAACAAAACGCGCGTCTCATTCAGCCTCCCCATCTGGCAACCAATCTCGCGGCGCCCGCCGACTGGGCCACGCCCTTCGCGAGGGTGAATGTCATTCGGCTGCCCGCAAGCGCACCGAGCGCTTCTGCAAGTGAGACAACACTTGTTCGCCAAACAACGAAGCGCTTGCGCCCGTGTCCAGCAACGTCGAGAATTTGCGACCAACAATGGTGACCGAAATAAACGGCGCGTGCGCACCAGCAAGACTGCTTGCCCGGTACGCAGAGGGAAGAAGCAAGGGTTCGGCCGCTCTTGCCTTCACGAATGGCCCACGCTCCCGTTTCCCTGCCTCACAGGAGGCACAAATGCGGAGCACTCCCTTGCTATGTGCCCTCGTTGACGGCAGCGGAAGCAGCGCACTCTGTTGCGGTCCCTTTTCCGAGGCGGAGCATCGTCGAGCTGCAGGGGTCGGCTCGCCGCGTTATTAAAGAAACCGCTCTGACGACCGTCACCACCGGTGATGCGCTGGATCGAATTTCGTCCCTGCTCGGGCGCATCGACTTGCGATGCAGCACCGGCTGCACGCCTCCCGTACGTGTAAGGATCTAAAGCTCGATAGCTTATTTCCCACGTGCGCCTACCTGTAGCGGTAGCCGCAAAGGCAGCTCCGGCGGGCTGTTGCCGCTGAGGAAGGGTCATGGCCCCTCCCCACGCGCAGCGTGGTTCAATGGCCTCGCTGGCTGGCGGTGGCGGGCGATAGGCATGCGCGGCGAGAATGTCGCCTTGAATGCGCTTTGCCTCGACGGCCAATTCCTCCAAATCACGGAAGCGACTGCCGCGCAGGTACGCCGAAAAAGTTGGGTGTGCCTGCCTGATCACCCGTTCGATGCGCTCCTCGTTCGAGGCTCTGGGCTCAGCGATAGAAAAAAGGTCTTCCATCGTGCATACGTACTCCAGAAGCGACTCATCAAGAGCTTGTGTGCAATGCTCGAGCTCACGCCGCATCCTACTCTCGTAGTCAGCCGGTAAGAATTCGCGCAGGAAGGCAGCGCGGAACTCATCGAGGATTGCTGCTCGGTGACCGGAAAGCCTATGCCACCTGGCCGCCGTGTCAGTCAGTGCAGCCGGGACGACGCGTCCGAGCACTTTCTGGTCATCTAGACCCATGGCTCTCTGATAATGTGTGAGAGAGTCCAGGTAATCTCTTGCACTTTGCAGATCACCATAACCGCTGTAGGTCGGAACGGCCAACATGACAGCGGGATGAGGGCGTTTCGGAATGGCCAAAAGCATTTCGACTGCCCCTGTGAGTGCCTGGATCGTTTGGGCGGCATTTTGCAGCAGCGTCTGTGCGCCCGCTTCAAAGGAAGCTGTCAGTGCATTAGCGGCGCGGGCGAGCGATGGGGAACTGTCTCTGAGCTTGATAAGCGGCGCAGTTTCAAAATGGATACTGGCCGTCACGACATTGGGGAGCACCAGCTGTTCACAGCTGATTCTTGGGGCAGCTTCACGTGAAATTACTAGGCCGCTTGCGTGCTCGAAATGAGCTTGGCTGCTAGGTTGCGTAGCAGCCAGCGTGCAAAATTCGGCAATGACTGAGGCCGCGGTGCCGATCTGCGCCCCGGAAGCTCCACTGGGAGGCATTTCGGAGCGCTGTGACATGGAACTGCCATGCATTCCAAAGGGAGCAGTAACAATCCAATTCGCCCACGTGCACTGTTCGGGTTGCGCTATGGCCCCGGACCCAAAACACGCTACCTCTCCAGTGGGAGCTGTTACGTAGCGCCTCGTGTCATCCTGACTGGTGCTTGTGACAAGGGAGGGTGCACGATTGTGATGCTCAAGAAGGGCACTGGCCCTGTTCTCGAGCAATGCGGTATCTGCTAAAAGCGTCAGCGGACAGAACTCACGCGGAGCAGACATAATGCGGGTAAACGCGGCGAGCCTGATTTGCAAAGGCGGGCTGACTTGGCTAAGACTGATCAAAGGCTTATTGAGCCTTTGATACCGCGTTGGGCGCCAGTATGGTGACCCCGCTACTCACCGTAGCGGATGATCACCGCAGGTTCACGCTTAGCGAGCCACAGGGCCACGACTCCGTCACTTACTCGCGTGTAGCGCGCCGCTCCGCGTGCGCTCAACTAATAAGGCTTTTAGCGCGGCGCGGCCAACAGACAGTGTTCTAATACAACACATGCAACACTTTATTGCCTTTGGCGGCACCCCGAACAACAATACAACGTCCACTCCCGGGACACGTGGAGCAAAGGCACCTGCACGCGGACGTTCACAATAAAGGGAAACCGCGAGCACGTCGCAGCTGGCGATGGTGAGCTTTGACACGCTGGTTGGGAAAAAGTCCCTCGCGGCTATGCTGCGCACTCTCACGATGGCCACTGGGCCTGGTCGGGAGTGTTAGGGCAAACCTCGTACGTGTGGGCCTACGGCAAGTGCGGCTCGGTGTGGTACGACCACTTCAAGCACTAGGCACCGCTGTGGACTAAGTACGGTACCGAAGCTATCACTCAAGTAAACACGCCTGCCGAGGTGCCAACGGCCACCCCAGGCAGGCTACAGTCCGGCGATTCCCAAAGGGGACGCGAACGAAGGAAAAAACATGCTTACCCAGCGCCGACCACGGAGGAAAGACAGCTCTCTCGACGCGCACGTACCCCGTGCTGCGCCCGTACGTGGCGCCATCTATCGCCACGCGTCGTTACCAGAGCAGAAAAAGCAAAAGTGTGTGGCCGTGCAGCGGAATGCCCGTGAAATGGTCGCGGGCGCGCCTCAGATCCGCACACCACTGACAGCTAGGTGACAATAACTACGTAGTTCTTGTATTCACCATACACAACTATGTATTTCCTACATCAGTACTCACAGAAGTCACAACTAATATGCTGCCATGGTTAGCTTCTCTGATATTTTGTTCAGGGGCGTTGCAGGCCGTCAGTGTGCCAACTGATAAGAGTTTTCATACTAGCCACGATTCCACATCAATTGACATATGCAAGGCCTCTGCCAGAGGCCTTGCATATGTTTAAGTTCCAGGTGCCTTTGACATAAGCACAACACCACTGGACCCACTCAGCTTCCCCATATAAGTGCATCTATGAGAGATAGCTCTGAAAAAGATGCAGCTGGGTCTCCCTGGCCTCCTGACAGGGCTTCCATGACGTGCCTCAACTCGGAATTATTGACAGGTGCCGTTTCATTTCACTCGCTCGCTTGTCAAGGACAGCAGCATTGCTGTCAAGCTCCAGGCTGCGCATGCTTAGATGTGTGATGAACCAATTGCTTCACAAACTTCCATATTATGTCAAACTGCACCAGTCACAAGAAATATCTTCGCAGCTGTGAAAAGATTTTATATGCATTTTGTTTGTCAACAGCAGTACAAAGTAGTTTCTGATGTTTCGATTAGTTTACCATAACCTACTAGAAAATTTAAAGGGGCCCTGAAACACTTTTTCAACTAAACAAGGAATAATTCATTGGAAGAGCTTATTTTCTCAGGAATTCAACGCCGCAAAATTTTTAAGAATCTGTCCAGTGTGAGTGGAGTTACTAAGGTTTGTCGCATGCTCCAATTGCATTCTCTCTTCTCTCGTCCCGACGAAAGTGCTGAAGGCTAAGCAGGCAGGGATGGCAGGGCCACAGAGAAACATCACCCATGCCTTGTGACCTTGAGCCCTTTTTTTCTTTTTCGAATGTGCAACTTTTCCCGTGTGATCGCGCACGCACGCGTGGACAAGTGGCGGTCTCCTGTGGCGATCTCTGTAACGACCGAGCGCGCCATGTTCAAACCAGTCGATGGCTGATAGATGGGCTTGCTACGAGTGACTTTTTGGGCATATTCCGTGATTTGTCTAGACAAGAGAAAGCAATATTTAGCTGACTTTGATAATATACAGTCGCCGACCGATTTTTCGGACCTGGCGGGGACCGAAAAAAAGTACGAAAAATCGAACAGTCCGAAAAATTCGTTTTCGCCAAAAATCTGAAGTTTATTGCATCAGGCAGGTTTAAAAAAGTCCTTGATGCTGCCTTGCCTCAAACTACGCTTGGAGGCAATTTGGTTTGCCCGTATTTGCGCCAAGGTGACATCGTCGCCGTAAACGCTCGACAAAATTGTCACCGCGTTGGCGATCTCCGACGGCTGTGGGCGGTCG
Organism: Rhipicephalus microplus; assembly: GCF_043290135.1. Lineage (NCBI taxonomy): Eukaryota > Metazoa > Arthropoda > Arachnida > Ixodida > Ixodidae > Rhipicephalus > Rhipicephalus microplus. The sequence goes on along the minus strand of NC_134700.1, from coordinate 62,866,419 downwards.
TCGTTGTCATCCGACGACAACGACGACCGCCATCCGGCGTCGACCGTCATCCAGCGATATCTAGCTGCGAACGTCCACTCTCTATTAGCTTGATTATGGCAGCTTTCTTCTCCATCGTCAGGGTCATATACTTCCCACGCTTCTTCACACCACCTGGCTCCCGCGATGGCACAGATAGCGGAGCCATGGAACCGAGAACACAAAATCCGATGCCGCAGATAGCCGCTGCGAAGCACACAACGTCTCGACGCTACGCGACACAACACGTGCAGAATGGCGACTGAAAAAAGCTGCAACGACAATACAAGAATCCTTCTTTCGCCTCCTCCCCGTGCGATGTGATGACGATAGTGCTGACCGAAGACGAAAAAACGGCGTCCATCACCGCGTCTTTTAAAAAGCAAACACGGCCTCCGAAACTTAAAACATGGCGTGCGCATTCCAATCTCGGAGGCAGGAAAGGCATCTGAAGACCAAGCTTAGCCAAGCCGACAGAAAATCCAACATGGCGGCGTTCACAATGGCTTGGAGCGTGGCACAAAACGAGCGATTTAGTCCGAAAAATCGAACTTTCAGGGGTAAATTCGCCCGAAAAATTGGTCGAAACAATGCATTAGCTCTATGGAATCCCTGACGGTGCATTTATGAAGTCCGGAATATCCAACAAGTCCGAATTTTTGGAGTCCGGAAAATCGGTCGGCGACTGTATTTTGAATTCCAGGCCACATGCTGCGCTATATTATTTGGCTTCCGTGATGTCGGGAGCCTCTACTACCCATCGGCAGCGTTTTCTGACCATGCCCAAAAAGTGTGGCAGGGCACCTTTAATAAGCACTTGCATACAAAGGTCACCAATGTGAAACTGCTACAGCTGACTCTGATGCAAGCAAACCAGAAAATACCATTGCACTGTGTGAAAACAAAGAGTATTTTATGGTGTTTATCAAATGCACATTTACATACCTGCCAATCTAGCAAGCTCAAAAATGGGACGCTTCGCAAGTGTGGTCGGGGCCTGCCAGAATAACAACATAACAAGACACAGGCACATTTTCATTTTTGGCTTCTGAGATATGCAGTACTGTCATAAAGAGCTCTGAATGACTGCAGAAAAGCTTTTACATGCCAGCGACCATACCAATGCTTGCAATTATATTAGGAGCATGTAGATACATATTATACATATTCACAGGGCAAAATGTGTTTTGACCCACAAAGCTCAGTAGCCCCTTCCCACACTTTCCATGCCTAACCGCATAAGACTACATAACATTGAAGCTAACTTGCATGCGCTGCTGTGTGACGTTAGAGAGAACATACCAAACTGTAAATAAGCAAGGCCACTTAAGAACCCACCAGACTCCCTTTGTATGAAAGGGAACGTCTCGTGGTAAGAATTGCTGTCAGAGAATGTTGAGGACAGTTGCCCTTTGTTATTTTCGTTTTGGGTGAAGCTAGGGCTGTTTAGGAGACTTGCAGCTGTGCACGTACAATCAAATCAGTCATCACAGGAGGACTGGTCAGAAGAGTTGGCAGGTATGCATTCAGGAGGATTTCATTCAGAGGCTTCTCATAGAAATCTGCTTCACGAGATCTTTTGGACACATCTGTGTCTACTCTCTCCACATTACACTTCCTGTCAATTGTTTAGATGCCGCACAGCATTTCCGCGGTACTACTGGCTAACTTCACAGATGGCTCCTGCTTACCTCCACAAAACACTGGAATCACTTGCCAGAACAAATTTTCGAATCACAGCAAAACTTAAGCAGTTAGAGACATCACATTTTCAAACATGAGATCAGTCCCATGCATGTGTCAAGTTTTACCTTTGTAATGCCTTCCATCAAAAACTTTGCCTTTTAATTTTTTCACAACTCCTAAAGATTTTGAGCTCATGATCAATTTGTTTGAAAGTCGTGAAGAAACGAAAATGAAATGCTCCCATTATATTTGAAAGCACCAGTATAGTTGTTGGCATGTAAAAGCTTTTCTGCAATCATTCGGAGCTTTTTATGACCTTACTACATACCTCAGAAAAAAAGAATCGAAATGTGTCTGTATTTTTATTTTTTCTTTGTTTTTTCTGTATTCGCCCTGGCAGACGCAGTTTTTTCCGCCTGCCCCGGCTGACGCAGTTTGGACTTTGCGTTTTTTCTTTTTCCCCAGCTGTCAGCTCATGCTCTCCGAATAACCTTTAGGTTCACCTAAGTGAAGTCTTTCAAGAAACACTGAGCAAAAATTTTCCCGCCAAGCCAGATTGAAAGATTGGGTGCTGAAATTGACAGACAGAACCATTTCAGGCATAAACAATAGGAGAATAATTAATTTCATGTGTTTTTCGTAAAGTGCTGCACCATGGAAAAGAGAAGGTGATGTTTAGCTACATTTCATTCACTGGAAATGAACATGCCACCAATTACAATTGTCACCTTTGTCTCTCAACCCTGCTCAGCTCCCACTACAGTTCCCAGAACCAAAATGTACAGCACCAGCAGCAGACGATGCTCCCGGCTGAGGCAGAGCTCCTAAATGGTGAAGTACGCCTCAACGCCTTTGTGGAAGGGGGAGAAGTGGAGAGGAAGACATGACCCTGCATGTGCCGCGGCAATTGTGACATCATGGCTCACAGTGATGTGCAGCTGCTGCGTGCTCTACAGTCCGTCACAAACACAGCCATCTGCTCAAAAGTGTCTGAAATAAACTCTGTTTATCGTCATCATAGTGGAATTTTACGTTTTCACCAGTTTCTCCAGTTTTTGTTCAGCATCCCTTTAAAAGCTAGTGGGGACAATGATGAGAACCCCTACATCAAAAGAAAGGTTGGAAAAGGCGCACCTGCGCACAATGTCCAGCACTTGAATGAACTGGTTGAACTTGAAGCCAGCAATGTTGGAGGCGAGCAGGAACTGGGTGACCTTCTTCTGGATGTCCTGCCACACCCGCTGCAGACCCCCGCGCAGCTTCTCAATCACATAGCGCGCCTCAATGTCCTCGCTCAGCAGGCTCTCCCCAGCTGCACCACCAGAGAGGGAAGAGGTGGGCATTATTATTGCCTCCACCAGGGGTTCTCAAGGCGTTGGAGATCCCCAACAGGAACTGCGTGGTGCTGTGGTACCACTATTAACACGGCAAAAGTCAATACTGGCGGTGAAGGTGTAAGGTTGATTGATGACGCTTCTATTTGAATCTCCTGAACCAAATTATGTTAATGCCACTGCATTGCCTGTAATCCTCAATATAGAAGGACATCGCTGTTGAAACTCGCAGCGTGGAGCTCCTTCATGATCCACCCCGTGAGAAACTTTCCCAAAGCACTTAGCTAACATAGGCTGCATGCTTCGGACAACGTGCGCTGTAAGCATTGTGTTCAAATGAAGGAAGTGCCAGGTGTGCCAGCTTTACCTTATCGCAACAGTAATTACATACACACACGAGGTGCATTTTTGGTTTCTCTGGTGCTGTCATGTCCTGTACACAGTCCAAATTCATAACGTCTTCCCACACGGCTGTTGTACATGTGACTGAAAGTGCACAAGGGTTGCCATGAAGGGATACCAGAAGGGGAACTGTATATGGTAGGCAATTTTTGAACAAACAGGCGTGGTTGCACTACCTAACTGAAGAATGGTCAACAACACTTGCTTAAGTATGCACTGAGCTCTTGTTCCTTGATTTGCAGTGAAATTATAGTAGCCTGAAGGTCATCTAACTCTTCGGAGCAGTTGCATTTCAATGCACCAGCATTTTGTATCTATGCTAGATGAAATCCTAGGGAAGTTGACAGCTAGTCTTACTTCGTGCAACAGTCCAATCAGTGGCTGTCACATTCATGCCAAAAGAGAAATTTGCCCCGCCGCGGTGGTCTAGTGGCTAAGGTACTCGGCTGCTGACCCGCAGGGCGCGGGTTCGAATCCCGGCTGCGGCGGCTGCATTTCCGATGGAGGCGGAAATGTTGTAGGCCCGTGTGCTCAGATTTGAGTGCACGTTAAAGAACTCCAGGTGGTCTAAATTTCCGGAGCCCTCCACTACGGCGTCTCTCATAATTATATAGTGGTTTTGGGACGTTAAACCCCACATATCAATCAATCATATCAACCAAAAGAGAAAATCTAACCAGGCTCTCTGTCACGATGCCAAGTGAGCACTGCCCAGTAGCTGCACATCACCTGCCACAGTGCCTGGCAGAGGTCCACCAGGCAGCCCAGGAACCTCTCTGCAGGAATCAGCTGCAAATTCATCACATGTCTGAAGCCCACATCTAAACACATACGTGGAAAGAGGGCTACAGAAACAGAAGCATGCACCAAAGGTCTACCAAGCAGCCTTCACTAAGCATTTCTCTGCACAGACTACTCAAACATTACAAGACACTGTGCCACCTACCGAAGCCCTTTGCCCAGCCTTGGTGCTCTTAAATGATGACGCACAGCACGAAGACAGTGCAAAGCAGCAAACAATGTTTTACAGTGCATGAAGAGAAGAACCAACTAAAGTCAATGCACTGACTACACATATTTGCTCTGTGAGAAACAGTATAACCGATGGAGCCCACTGCACTGAACTGTCTCTTTGGCTGCGTCCTATCTCATAACAGCACGTCTAATTTTAGTAATGTACCACAACTGGCCCTTATGCATTTCACAATGGCATTCCTTACAACTGTCCTATATCACAAATCGTATGAAAGGAAACTACGAGTTTTCCACGAGGAAAGACCACATCTATTGTCTCTATTCTATGAGTATATATATATATATATATATATATATATATATATATATATATATATATCACATTTTATTAGAAAAATGGCCATATTTTTCATCAGCCAACTAACCTGCACAGTGTTTTTTACAAATTGATACAAGACCTGTGCAAACACCATTTTTTTTTGTTAAAAGGAAGTGGAAACAACTCTTATCTGAATAGTAGCAGGATTTGACATTCAGTAGATTGCATGTAAAAATCTTTGAAATATGTTATGTTTTAACATTTACTATACATAGAGCATATAGAAGCACATAGCAAGTTCTTAAATTTGAAAAATTATGAATCAATGAGAGGGTAATACATTTGTTTACCTTTAAGTGGGGCCTTGAGGCAATGTAAATTTTCCAAGTAAACGTTTTCCTGGCTTAGCACCTCTTAACTGCAGTGAAACCACTTTTACAGTAGGTAACACACAGATTAATATACACCTAGGAGCTTTCATGGCGTAACAGCTCTCCACTGCATTGAAACCACCTTTAGAGGTGTCACATGCAGAAAACTGGGCACATTTGTCTTGACGTAACTAATCTGCACAATATTTTTTTATTTGATACAAGGCCAGTGCAAGTGTCTTTTTTTGTTCAAAGGAAGTGGGAACAACTTTGAATAGTAGCAGAATTTGTCAGCAGAATATAAGTGATTGCCTGTAAAATATGTTTTATTTTAAAATTTAATATACATAGAGCCCATAAACCAATATAGCTAACTCGGCTAAGCCAGTATATATGTAGCATGGGCTAGCAATGAACAGAGGGACTAGCAAGCGAGCTCTAATGAGTCAGACATTAGCCCACGAGTGACACACTGTCCCAGGAGCTTCCAGACCTTGTCCGGTGCGCCAGCTGAGCGCCGTGCGACATCACTACTCCCAGAGGTCCCCTTTCAGTCTCTGACTATGGGACCTCTTTCTGTATATCATGCACATGTATTCTTCTTCATTTAGCACAATAAAACCTTCTGTTCTGTTCTAGTGCAAGCGCAGCACAGCTCTCGATAAGCCACGTGAAACTGCTCAGCTTCAGCCAGTGTCGCTTACACCACAAAAATGACGAATCATCGTGAGAGTAATCAGTTAATTTAATCTTGAAGTGGTGGGTCGAAAGGCATTGTGTGCGTAGCTTGGTGCGATGTAAAATGAGCGGTCAGTGCAATAAGGTTTCAGATGTAAGTTCAGCACTCATATGTTTACAGTGTTTATGTGCCCTCATCTTTATGCACTGTTTTTCCCAGCTAACAATGTACCAACTAGCCCAAATCAAGGTCCTGCTCTTCAAGTGGCTCTTCACCCCTGGTAATGTGTACTCATGGTACAGCACTCCTCCATTGCAGCTAAGCCACCTTTACAAAAAAAATTACATGTGATTTATATATGTTTGTATGTTTGCTTACTCGTTCTCTTCAAATACTTCGATATTTAGAATAATTTGTTTTGAAGCAAAATAAATACTGCATTATTTGTTCGAATACTTGAAGTGCTAGAATATTAGCACAAGTTGATCAGAATCGATAAATTTGTCCACGCATAGTAAGTACTATGCGCAAGTAAAACCATGCAAGCACTGGTGACGAATGCAGCTGAATCAGATATGAAACAAGCCGGCCATCCTCGTTGCACAAACGGTGCATGCTATAAAATCAGCCCGCATGCAAAACCTGCTGTCGGTTGCTACTCAAGCAGAGAAGAATCACTACGCCGGTTTTTCATTAGCTGCATGAACTGACACTAAAAGAAGGAAGGGGGAAGGCATCACTTGAGCAGCAACTGCGAACTATGCTCACAAAGGTGCGCATGCTATCTTGATTTATCCATTCGCAAACGATTGGCTAACTTTGTGTTGAGACGCAAGACAACACAAAAACCCCTCCAACTCAATGGAGTGACAATATTTCCTTACAACCGAGTTCTGCTCAGTTACATTAAATCAGATCCTAAGCATTAAACTGCTAGCCTTACTTCATATAAGATTACAATTTGTTGCTATTGCACTGATTGCTTCAACCTTGTGATGAAGCTGTAATTTTTTCACGCATCTACCAATGTGACAGAGAGCGCACCATGTGACGATCTTAGGAGCTCGCTTGGGCACGTGACAGTGGCACCAAAAACCACATGGGAGACGTTTCAGGGGAACAATGCGTTTGGTAGTAGGATGGTGCAGCAGGAGTGCACTAGTGCAACGTGGTGCAAATGCTACAGCAGTTCCAGCTCTGGTCCTTCTACGTGACTTCCATGTAAAGTTTGCATTTTGAAGCACAAAAAGAACATTCCAGCTGTGCCAAATGTGGCCTTGCCTGACCCACCTTGCAGAGCTCGACGTACTGAGCCTTATGCAGGTCAGGTGGCCTCGTGTTGTCACCGGCAACTGCATGGCTCTTCGCCACAAGCAAAGCACTATTCTGCACTGCACTCGAGAAGTGCATCAGCAGCTGGTGGGCAGCCATCTGCACTGATGCAACACAGTGCCTGCTATCACACTGAAGCAATGCACATCCTGTAGAGAGAGCTGTGTACCAAAAATACACATTTAGTGACAACACAGGAAATGTTACATAACTTTAACTCACACAACAAAATAGTTTAGAGGACCACTTGAAAGTAGAAAGGTCTTCAATATGGAAGAGGTTATCTACTTAGGTACATTAGCACTACATAGTTATTACAGATGAGGGTGAGACGAAAGAGAGAAACAGGCTCTGTAACAAAAAGGCTTGTGCGAATAGTGATCTTGATCGAATTTTGAATCAAGTTCAAATGATATGTATGACATATAATAAAAAAAAAGAATATTTATCATGACCTAACTAACCTGCACAATATTTCTTTTTAATTGAAATAGGGGCTCTAAACAAATGCCCTTTTTTTCGTTCAAAGGAAGTCGAAACAACCTTCAGTAGTAGTTTCGGTAGCATGCGAGCGATAACCTGTAAGATACTCAAGGTTTTAAAATTTGTTATACTTAGAGCATAAAAGCCATCATAACAAGCTTAATAAAATGAAGAATTGATTGGAGGGTAACATGTTCTTTTAAAGGGGCCCTGCAACACTTTTTCAAGAAGACATGGTGCCAGCAAACATGCTTATTGCCTCACAAATTTACCGCCACAAAGTTTCTAGAATTAGTCCAGTACGAGCGGAGTTCAAAATTTTGTCACATGCTGCACTTGCATTCTCTCTTCTCGTCTCGATGAAATAGCCGGAAGTTAAACAGAGAGGAATGTCAAGGCGAAAGGAAATACGTCAAACACACTTCGTGACCTTGAGCACCTCTTTTTTTTTGTTCGAATACGTGGCTTTTCAGTGTGATCGCACACGTCCTCATAGACAAGCGGCGGCCCCGGTAACGACAAGCGCGTCATGCTCAAATTAGCCAATGGCTGTGACAAGTGATTTTTGAGGTTGTAGTGTCATTTGCCGAGAGAAGAAAGCAATTTTTTAGCTTTGAAAATTTATCCTGAATTACAGGCCACGTGATGCGCTATAATATTTGCCTCGCGTATTCTCGGTAGCCTCGACTACCGATCGGCAGCGTTTTCTGACCATGTTTCAATAAGTGTTGCAGAGCCCCTTTAAATATAAAGGGGAGCTTCACAGCAAAGCAAATTTTTCCTGAAAAAATGCTTTCTCGGCTTGGCACTCCTACATTGCAGTGAAACCACCTTTACAAGCAGTGACGTGCGGATTAATATACACCTATTCGTTCATTGCGAATACTTCAAAAATATTCGATAATTTGAATTTGAATTGAGCGAATTTGAATACCCAACTATTCATTCGAATATTCGAAGCATCCGAATATTCGCACAAGCCTACCAACAAATGTAATTGAGCAGAATAATATACACAACTTCCTGCAAACTTTTCAGTAAACCAGTTAAAACACCTAATAGACGTGAATAATGAAAAGAAACTAGTGCCCTAGGACTGAACCAATAACTGCAACTGGGTGAGGCCTTACGGTCAACTAAGTTAATCAGACAAGCAAATTTTTTTAGCATAAAGGAAAAAAAGAAAAACAACGATAAAGGTATTTTTTAGCAATTGTTCTCCCATGCCACACGATCCATGCGCAATAAAGAAAAATCATGCATGTTAAAAATGGTCTTCAAAAGTGTGTGATAAGCCAGAAAAACGAGTAGGGGACTTCGTACCCAGAGTGCCCCCCCCTTTTTTTTATTACATTTAATCGCGTCATTATACAGCGGGAGTAAGACACATCGACACTGTGTCGATGCAACTGAGAACTAAGGCAGCTGTTTGCTGCTGTCGCTGTTTGTTAACTTCATGATGTCATAAAGCACTATCAATTGTGCCAGCATAGAACTACAACACCCCATATATGGCCTAACATGAAAACATGACACCCCTCTCTCCTTAGATCGAACATTATTAGCAATACGCTAATGCAAACACAAAATCGCTCAAGTTCTGTGCAAACTTGTGAACTCATGGTCAATGATTCAAGCATGGCTGCATCATAGTGAACGGTGGCTTACTAATTGCCATGGCCAGTTCACTCCCTCTATGAACTTCCTTGATGAATGCTGGTTGATGTTCGGACGCATCACTAGGACGCTGAACATCTTTCGGGTTGCTGTTCTACCACTTCTCCGGTTTCAGAATTTCCGTGGCTCTGCTAATTGATTGTGGAGGGCTCTGCAGGCTCACCTTCTAGTTGCCATACTGCCATTGCTGCTTCTAATGTCATGGTAGCCGCGCTGCTCTGACACTGATGTTGTGCGGGACGCAGGCACAGCTGGAATTCAGCACAGAGAAGCGAGTAGAATGTGCCTGAAGGACAAACAACGACTAAATTTATTTCAATGACTGTGCGGCCACTACGCCTCGATCGCACACCCTCGCACCACTTTCCTTTCCCACATGCAACTGGATAACATTTCACTGACATGGGAAAGGGTGTCTGGCTGCTGCTGTGTGACCATGAGGCTGCCACACTGAAACTGGTCTACATGATGATGAAGTGCCCGGCCATCCGGTAACATGACCTCATAGGACACTGCCACTGAGGCTCTCGATATAAGTGCTGCAGTCCATGGCAAGCTCTGACTGTAGTTACGAGTGAATTCTCGCTGGAACGTCCGCAAAATGGCCACAAGTTCTGTCTGCTGGGACGATATGTCTCTAGCCCTGTACGGATGCAGCTGGTCCAGCATAGTTGACAACCAATGGTCAATTAACAGTTTGGTCAGTGAACTACCTGTGCCTATGAGTGGGGTTCTGTGCTGCTGCAGCAAAAAATCAACCAGTCTTCTCTCCTAGTTTCCATTGATCCGTGACAGAAATTCTTTCATTGTCAACAACATTCTTTGAGCCTGCCCATCAGTGGAGGGGCGAAAAAATGCCATGTAACCTGACTGATCAAATTTGCATTAAGAAAATTCTTGAATTCGTGAAAAAGAAAATGAATTAAAGGAACGTGAACTGTGTTCCGTTATCTGAGACAACCATGTCCGGCAGTCCATGTGTTGCAAACAGCCTTCGTAAGACACCAGTCATGGTGAGTAAAGTCATTGGTGACACCCTAATGACCTTGAGCCATTTTGATTTTGAATATGAGTCAACCACCACCAGAAAGACCTGCTCTTGAAATATCCCTGCAAAATCAATATGCAGCCAGAATCATGGTGCCCGTGTGGCCTACCTATAATGAAGTGGTCTTCGGGGCATCTCCAGCGACGTCTCCTGGCACACCCTATAGCAGCGCATCTATTCTTCTATGGCAGCATTGATTCCAGGCCATGTAACTCCGAGCTAATGCCTTTATCCTGACGATTCCCGGCTCTCCTGAGTGCAAGGCTTCAAGTACACAGATACGCAACTATTCAGCGACCACCACCCTATCACCCCACAGCAGACAACACTTTTAAATTGATAGTTCATGTTGGCATGAAATGAATGCGAAAATTGGGCACTCACATGACCCTTGGCCAGCCCTTCCATTCCTAGTTCAGCACACAAGAAAGGATGCGGTCTTCACAGCACAGGTGACTATACCCACAGCATGAAGCGGGGGATCCAGAATCGTGCAACCTCTGCCCTGGCTCTGGATCATCCAGATTGTGAAAGTGCTGACACCCCCTGTAAAGTTGTTTGCCCCGCGTTTCGCGCATGTCTCGCACAAAAGCCGTATTTCGGGGGTGACAACCGCCGGACGATAGATGGCGTTGTGTTCGTGTTGAGTACCACTGTTGGTAGAGTGGTAGCGCCAGCGGTGACCCCTGGCGGAAGGCAGGTCCGGGTGGCGGGCAAGAGTTGAGTGAGCCTTTTCTGCGCGTGGCGGCTGCCACGAACGGTTGTCTCTAGCGCGGGTCCTTGGCGCGGGGAACCGCGGGCCTGCGCGTCGGGGGCCCTCATGGTCAGTCAAGCGTTGGCAACACCGCCTTGGGTGTGTTATTGTGTTTATCATGTTATTGCGTGTTTGTAGTGTTATTGTGTTTTGTCGTGGAGTGTATGAATCTTGTGTAAAGATGTCCTAGCGTATTACATAACGAGTTATGTATCATTCAACTGATGATATCGTCGTATAAATTAGTTAAATAAATGAATGTTGTTGGTTTGTACCGACCGTGTCAACGGCGTCCTTTCACTCCAAGAGCGTGGCGAGGCGCTCGGCCCGTCGAGACCCCACATGGTGCAGTTGTGGTAGGGGCAGCCTGCTGAGCATATCCACGTGAACGAGCTGCTGCCCCTATTGGTGAAGTCGACAATACTAGGCTTGTGCGAATATTCGAATGCTTCAAATATTCTAATGAATGGCAGGGTATTTGAATTCACTTTGATTCAAATTTAAATTATTGAAAATTGCGAAGTGTTCGCAATGAACGAACAGATGCAATTAATCCGCATGTAACCACTTGTAAAGGCGGTTTCACTGCAGTGTCGGGTGCTAGGCCATGAAAGCACCTATTCAGGGAGAATCCGCTGTGTACCGAAGCCTCATTGCAAATTTAAAGGGGCCCTGCAACACTTTTTGAGCCAGGTCAGAAAACGCTGCTGATCAATAGTCAAGGCTTCCAAGAACATGCAAGGAAATATTATAGAGCAGCACGTGGTCTTCAATTCACAATAAATACATTGCTTGCTCTTCGTTCGACAAATAACGCTACAAGGTAAAAAATCACTCGTCACAGGCATTGTATCAGCCATTGTCTGATTTAAGCATGGCGCGTTTATCGTTACTCTGGCCGCCACGGGAGGTAGTGACTTGTCCACGCATACATGTGCGATTGCAGTAAAAAGCAGCGTATTCGAAAAAAAAAAAAAGAGAAGCACGCGTGACGTAAATTCTTTCCCGTGCTATCCCTCCTTGCTCAGCTTACAGCGCTCTTGTCAGGACGAGAAGAGAATGCAATTGCAGTGTGCAACAAATCTTTGCAAGCCTGCTTGTATTGGGTGGATTCTGAAAATTTTGCGACGGTGAATTCATAAGGCAATAAGCTCAATTAGAGAATACATTCAATGCCTACCTGGAAAAGTGTTGCAGGGCCACTTTAAATGAACAAATTATCTTCAAATGCTTGTTATGCTGGCTTATTTGCTCAAGTATATTAAATTTTAAAATAGTAAATATTTTACAGGTTATCATTTGCATCATTCCGAAAGTCAAACCCTGCTACTATTCAAAGTTATTTGACTTCCTTTGAACGAAAAAAAAAAAGCATCTGCATAGAGGCCTTATTTATATTTAAAAAATATTGTGCATGTTAGTTAGCTTATGAATAATACACACATTTTTTTATATGTCATATACCATATATGGTATTCAAATTAAATTCGAAATTACTCGACCAAAATTATTATGTGCTTCAAATTCGCTTTGAACCTAAAAATCACTATTCGCACAAGCCTAGAGAATACTAATAGCCACTTGAAAAATGAACCAATGCAGCAGCCATGGCAAAAAGATTAGTGGGCTCTGGCGATTGAAAACGAAGAACCCGAGCAGGGGCTTATGATCCGTGTGAATCTGAAACGGGTGGCCATACACACATTCGTGGAACTACTTCACACCTGCCACAATAGCTAATGCCAAATGTTGGTTTATGGCCAAATGTTAGAACTATGGCCAAATGTTGATTAGGCCATAGTTCCTTACCGAGGCTTACAAAGTTTGTGAAGAAAAGGTGACATACGTTCCACCTGGCAATGGGTGGTTGAGCACGACTTCTATACTGTATGGAGATGTGTCGCGCACAAGGATAACCGGTTTCCTTTCGTCAAAATGTGTAAGTACTTTGTTAGGTGTCAGGTGTTGTTTCCCACTGACAAATGCCTGATGTTGAAGTTGCAATGCTTGTCTAGCAGGTGATGTAAGGGCTCGGCAATTGTTGCCGTGTGAGGTTGGAATGCATGGTAAAAGTTTACAAGCCCCAGAAAAGCCTGCAGTTAGGCTTTGTTTGTGGCACAAGGTGCGTTATTGATTTTGTCTTGCTGGGCAGTGGATGGCCCCCTTTGAAATCGATAAGAAAATGAAGAAATTCCCTTCGATACACCCCAATATTACACTTATTATTCCTTCAGATTTCCCCAATATTGAATCTACGTCAATGCCTTCACGTGTACTCATACTTAATACCGTCGATCCCCTTCCATTATCTGGGGACTGTCCCCACCCTCGTCGCCAGTGTTCTATCGCAGGAGTAGGACACGCTGACACTCAGACGATGCAACTTAAAGCTAAGGCAGCCACTTGCTATGGTTGTCTTTTATAAACTTCATGACATCAACAACGTTGCCAACACAAAACTACAACACACCATATGTGGCCTAACATGGGAAAACAAATTTTGATTTGATTTGATTGATATGTGGGGTTTAACGTCCCAAAACCAGCATGTGATTATGAGAGACGCTGTAGTGAAGGGCTCTGGAAATTTCGACCTCCTGGGGTTCTTTAACGTGCACCCAAATCTGAGCGCACGGGCCTACAACATTTCGGCCTCCATCGAAAATGCAACCACCACAGCCGGGATTCGAACCTGCGACCTGCGGGTCAGCAGCCGAGTACCTTAGCCACTAGACCACTGCGGCAGGGCAGAAAACTAACTTTAAAATGTGTAGAATGTTTCAGAACACTTTAAATCTATACTATGAATCAAGGCTATTAATTTCACTGTGTTGTAAAAGAAGAAAGTGTAGCTTTCACAAAATTGTGAAATAGTGAATGTCCATGTGCTTTGAGTGATGAAATGTAAATCTTTCTGTGGAGGCAATATGGGATTTTCGTTATTATCTCAACAATGCCAGAGTCACAGAGACAGCACCTGTGGCTTCAATGTATTACTGCCACTTTAACAATTAACACCTATATTGCTGGAAGAGCAAGCCGCTACTATTGCAGCTTTTGAGTACATCCATGCAAATATTTGATCACTTTGAATATTGAAACGAATAGTATTCGAATTGGCCTCTAAATGAATTTCAAATTTCCAAGATTTCGAAGTACATAAGGAAATAAAAGAACTGGTGAATTTTAGCACTTATAATAAGCCTAAAGACAGAATTTCACCTCTGTGTAGGGTCACTGTGCTGTTAAATCACCTAATCAGAGTACAGTCGACTCTCGTTAATTCAAACTCAAAGGGACCTCTGAGTTTTGTTTGAATTATCAGTGTTTCTCAGATAGAAGACCCCGAGTCAGGTGACACCACACATTATGATTAGGCATCGATTTTATCACATTTAAAAACTTTAGGTGTTTTTAAGCCCTAACTGCATGCAGTGAACACAAAAAGAGGTGTAAAGTCCACAAGTTTATTGGTCATTAACTGCTGATTAGACATTTTAAAGAAATCATGAATTGCCAACTGCTTCATTGCTATAGGTACGTGCCTTCAGCACAAATTTCTCATACTAGTTGAGAAGCATCACGGTTTACAATGTGTGTGCTTCATTTCAAACATTTATTTACTTGCAAAGCCTTTTTTTTTCTTGAAGGCCTCATGTGCTTATTTTTCACTTCTAGACTGTCAGGATTATATAAGCACACAAACTTTTAAATAGTAGTGGGAAAGCAGCAGATATTTTCTGGTATAGACCTGTAAAAAGTATGAATTAACTGAGTGGTGGAGTTCGAATTAGGAGGCCAAAAAATAGAGGGCCAACGAAAAAATTGAATTTTGTTTGAATTAACTGAAAGAGTTTGAATTATCGCAAGTCTACTGTAAATCCACACTGTCACGAGGCTACTATTCAAGGTTAAGGGTACATATTACCAGCACCCTGATTAATACTTTGAAAGTTTAAAATCATATTAGTATATACGCTAGCTATAGAACAGTTTAGGACTAACATACTTTACTTTATATAGCTTGCACCCCACCAATATTGAAATTCACAATGCCCATGGGCTATAGATTGCGTCCCCTTTGTTTTAACTGCCGAGGTGTGGGCCACATTTCCCATCATTGCTGGCATTGCCTCAATATTGTTACGGAGAGAAGGCATCTGAAAAATAATTTTACTTTAGCTAAACAGGCAGGCATACAATATGGAGCCCAGTCTGCATGAGCTCGCCCTAAACATCGTCCTCTTTCCTATAATGTTCATTAGTGGCACCCCGTAGCATCACCCCGGCGGCGAAGGCACCGTCTCGGTGCTTGGTTGGTCCGAGTAATACGCTTCAGCCGAGTGACGTGAACAATGTCAGAACACGATTGCGCGCTGGTGGCATTAAGAAGTTCAGTTTCATATGTCTAATTTCATATGTTCAATCTCATATGTCATACGTGTTCTAGGAGAAAGTCAGCGACGTCAGTTGCACAACAGGTAGGAAGTGCCCGCGTGACGGCATACCGAGTGGTGTAATCAATGGCAACTGCTATCCACTTGTTTCTGCTGGCCAATAAAGGGAACAGTCCAAGTAAGTTAACACCTACCCTATAAAATGGTTCGGATGGGATCTTAATGGGCTGAAGGCGTCCCGCTGGAAGGGTTGCTGGTTTTTTGCGATGTTGACAGGATTTGCACGAGGCGACGTAACGGCAGACGAAATCGGTAAATACCGGGCCAAAAGAGCGACGTCGAACGCGGTCATAAGTTCTTGAAACTCCCAGGTGACCAGCTGTCAGAACATCATGCAACTGTGCGAAGACAGTCTGACACATATGTTGTGGTATGACCAACAGCAGCTCAGGTTCGTCAGGATGCATGCTGTAGCGATATAATACGCCATCTAGGAGCAGGAACATATGGAGAGACGGAGAAGTTGTGGGACCACCGAGCCAAAGGATTATATCTCTGAGGTGAAGATCACGGCGTTGCTGATCTCCGATGTTGCTGAACGCGGAAAGTGCCAAAACGCAAGTAGACTCATCGCTCTCAGAAAGGTCTGCTGGGTCTACTGGATGACGCGACAAGAAATCAGCATCCTCATGGTGGCGGCCTGATTTGTAGACAACCGTGTAAGAATATTCATGTAGCCGTAGAGCCCACCGGCCGAGACGTCCACTAGGATCTTTTAAGGACGACAACCAGCATAAGGTGTGGTAAT
Source organism: Rhipicephalus microplus (assembly GCF_043290135.1). NCBI lineage: Eukaryota > Metazoa > Arthropoda > Arachnida > Ixodida > Ixodidae > Rhipicephalus > Rhipicephalus microplus. The sequence continues at coordinate 62,850,136 of NC_134700.1, read as the reverse complement.
TAGTAAACACCGTTAACGGGCGTCCATACAAATACGGCCAAAATTTAGCCACTGCCCAGACGAGTGCAAAGCATTCGCGTTCTGTGATGGATTAATTTCTCTCTGCTTGCAATAAAAGATGGCTAGCATATGCAATATCGCGCTCGCAGCCATGCTGTCGTTGTGCCAAAACGGCTCCGATTCCGTGGCCGCTGGCGTGGGTACGCACTTCCGTTGGAGCACACATATCAAAGTGGCCGAGAATCGGTGGCGTGTAAGTCTAGTCGTAAGTTCAACGAATGCTCTGGCTTGTTCAGGTCCCCACGTCGCATTTTTTTTAGTAGTTCCAAGAGCGGGCGTGCGACGTCAGCGAAATTCCGCACAAATATATGAAAGTAAGAGCAAAAGCCCACAAAGCTTCGAACTTACTTCGCAGAGGTCGGCACAGGGAAATCCTTGACGGCGCGGGCTTTTTCAGGATCGGGACGAACGCCAGAAGAATCGACAAGGTGTTCAAGGACGGTGAGCTGCCGGCGACAGAAGTGACATTTCGACGAGTTTAGTTAGAGCCTAGCTTTGCGGAAAACCGAAAGAATTGTTAAGAGGCGCTCGAGGTGAGTTTCGAAAGTTGTGGAAAAAACAATGACGTCATCAAAGTAGCATAAGCAGATTGACCACTTGAAACTGTGAAGAAGCGCGTCCATCGTTCGCTCGAATGTAACTGGTGCAATGCATAACCCGAACTGCATTACTTTGAACTGATATAGCCCGTCGGGAGTTATAAATGCTGTCTTTTCACGGTTCAGATCATCAACTGATATCTGCCAGTACCCAGAACGAAGGTCGATGGAAGAGAAATACTTTGCTCCACTAAGGCAGTCAAAAGCGTCATCTATCTGTGGCAGAGGATACACGTCTTTTTTGTAACTTTGTTAAGATTTCTGTAGTTGAGACAGAAGCGCCAGCTGTTATCCTTCTTTCTCACGAGCACAACGGGCAAAGCCCAAGGACTTAAAGAAGGTTCAATGATGTCTCGGGCGAGCATCTTGTCGGCTTCTTGCTGGATCACGTGGCGCTCGGTGGAGGAAACCCGATAGGGTCGCCGGTGTACAGGATTTGCATCGCTGGTGTTGATCCGATGATTTACGATCGTCGTTTGACCTAGGGGTCGGTCGTAGAAATCAAAGACATCTTGATACGACGCAAGAAGGCCACGAAGTGTAGACACATGCTCGGCCGGGAGATCAGAGGCAATCATTTTAGTTATGCCGTCTAGTGTACTGCTCGTCTGAATACTGGCAGATGACGGTGTATCCTCTGTTAAGGCGGATATGCGGTAGTCGCCGGCCGGGGCAAGGTTTGCAAGGGATATATATCCCTCATGGCAGCACTTCAGAGCAAAGTCCAAAGTTCACAATAAGGAGACATGCCACGTTGTCCTTCATTGTGATGATGGTGTGGGGGAACACAACATAGAGCGAACACAGGACTGTAGGATTAGGTGAAATGACATAATCACCGTCAGCCACAGGTGGATCAGAAGAGACGTCGATATACGTCACAGCTCGACAAGATAGGCGAACAAAGTCGGTGGAGCATACCTTTGGCGGCGAAGGATCAGGAGGGTTATTGGCATGTGGTAGGATGAGCTGAACAACACCAGCAGAACAATCAATTAGGGCGGAATGCTCCGACAGAAAACCGAGTTCCAAAATGATGTCATGTCGTTAGCCTTCCTGCAGAGGGCGAGCACATGTTGTATGTATGTAACGTACGACTCGGTGCAGGACTGGAGTTGGCACGCTAGTTCTCTCTGCGCAGCACGATGATAGAGATCGATGAGTTTCTGTTTACAGATGTCCCAACTCGTGATATCTTCCTCGTGGTTGGAAAACCAAACTTTAGCTGTGCCATCAAGGTAGAAAATAATATTGGTAAACATGAGCGTTGGATCCCGGTTGTAAAGAGCGCTCACCCGTTCGTACAGCTGAAGCCATTTCTCTACGTCAGTACTGTCACTGCCTGAAAAAGAGCCTGGGTCACGCGGTTGGGTAAGGACGACGGTGCGGTTAGTAGCAGCTGAATGTGGTGCTGTTGGATGCTGTGTAGTTGGACGAAGCACTGTTGGGGTAGTCTCCGACGGATCCTCGTTCTCTTCTTGATCAGGCATCGCACAGGCAGCCAAGGAATGTCCGCTGCGTAGAATCATCGTGGATGTTGACTGTGGGAAAACCCGCACTCTCGACCAAAATGTTACGGGGAGAAGGCGTCTAAAAATACCTTTACTTTAGGTAAACAGGCAGGCATACAATATGGAGCCCAGTCTGCACGAGCTCGCCCTAAACAGCTTCCTCTTTCCTATAATGTTCATTTGTGGAACTCCATAGCAATATGTTTCGCCCTCTTCAACCATGGCATGACAATCGACGCGTCAACGATGACTACGAACCACGCCGGGACAACGCTGATTCTCAGGGATTCCCCTTGTCTCAGCCCCATTTTGACAACCGCTGTGCCAACAATGTCGACAGTGTGCCCGATTACCAGCCAGCTTTGGGACATCGACCACACTTTCCGTCTTCAGCCTACTCGCCTTCGTCACGCCACCGCACTTTTGCTGACGTCAGTGGAAGCAGGTCACCCAGTCCAAGCCGGGGAAACTGAAGATGGCGACCTCCGGGGGTGAAGTTGCAGGCCACCAAGGCGACGAAAAAAGACCCCCGTTACTCTTACCACCGGATACCATAAAGCCGACTAGTCGTAACAGCGACGAAACTGTGACCACAGATCTTACCGTTTTTGTGGACGAACAGCAAGTAACAGCTTTAGTTGACACCGGTGCCAACTTTTTCATTATAGGTGAAAACCTCGCCGTACTTGTGGGAATTGAGGCTAGCCTGCTGCCTTTGCGCGGGCTTTGCCGCCTTTTCTGCTGTTCTCATGTCCCGACATGTCTGCCCTCCTTTGCTGTCTGCCGTGATGGGAGAGCGGAGTGACGTTTAACTCCCTCACCCGGAAGCGGATGTTGACTGTGGCGCCGCGCGCGGGGACCCCCGAGAGGTTTTCGCGCGCTGCGTCGGGAGCAATGAGATACTCTCCGGGACAGCAAACGGTGAGCCACGCAATCTTTTCCGTCCGTCGACTCCCGTCGCTCGGGGGCTCGTCCGATTTCGCTGACGGCGCCTCCCGCCAGCGGCGAACGCTCACCTTTTGTTGCCCCGCTTCGTACGCACGGCCGAAGGGTGGTACGGTGTCCTAGTGCGTGGTCTCACTACGCCGACCCGTCTCCTTTCGAAGCCAACGCGAGCGCCTTTACCCTCGCTCGAGCAACCGGGCCTTTGTTCCGGTGTCTCCGTGGATCACCTTTACCGCGGAGACGTGCTCGTGGCACCCTGTGTAGTACTTTGTGCCCGTGGCGTGGATAAGCCTACTTGCTTTCCCGCCGCGCCTTTTTGCAACGGGCTGTACTGCGTTTGGATTTGCCACAATAAAGCGTTGCGACTTGAGCAGTATCGTGTTCTCGCCACGGCGACGGTTAACGCGTGCCCTGCAGCTCGCTAAGACCGGACCCACGCTGGTGGCCGTACTCCTTCGGGATACGTGTACACAACATACTCCTCAAGAAAGTGAAGACGACGTAAATGGGACCTCATCTGAGGACGGCAGGCGGCCAGCCGTTGATGCCTGTTGGAAGGTGCACAGCGAGACTTGACATCGGTGGCTCTTCTTTCGTGGCAACGTTCGCCGTCCTCACCTCATGCTGCAAAGACCTAATTATAGGGATTGACTTCTTAAGAGAATATGGTGCTATCATCAACATCCCGGACTGTTCAATTACATTCCGCAACAGCCCTGGTTTAGTCGATTGTTCAGGCACGATACATAACCCTTTATGTATGATTGATGATGATGTGGTCGTTCTGTTGCACCTTGAGGGTCAAGTCTCTCTTGGCTAACAGCTTTTCTAGCAGACACTTGCTTGTAGTTCCAAAAACTATCTGATCTCGTAGCATAGACGCGCACAGTATACAAAAATTGCAGCTCCTAACTTTCAACTGCAAGTCTCTGTAGAGTTGCTCAAATGGCTCGCCATCCGCTTGCACTCTGCTTCGAAACACGTACCTCTCATATGTCTCGTTGGTTTGTCGCAGACGGTAGGCTTCGAAGACTTGCACTAGTTTGTCGTAGTCAACTTTGTCTTTTTCGCTGATGCTCAAGGTGTTGAACACATCGATGGCCTCTTGTTCAGCAGATGAAAGAAGATAGCTGCTTTCTGTGCTTTGGTAAGTGGTTTCTATTGCTTGGTGGCAGCAAAATAAAGCTGTATATGCTGCTTGAACTTCAACCAGTTGTCAGGAACATTCTCGCCAAGCCGCAGTGGTTCCAGGAGCGGAAGCTCAGCCATTGCTTTCGAAAAGGGCGTCAACGCAGCCGGCCCACTTCTGACATCATGTATCAGATTGATTGCACATGTGCGTTAGCGTCTCCGCAGCCAGTGATGTTTATTATCAGCAGCATGCTTTTATACAGTTGTGGCATGTACAATGTTGCCCGCTTGCTTTCCTACATATGTTACAGTCCTGCCACGGTCATGCACTCTTGTTTCGGTAGAAGGCCACAAAACATTTGACGGCGAAGGCATTGCCAACCAAATTGGCTCTCTGCTATTTAGCCTTGGCATTTCAGTCACACGACGTATCGTCCGTCTCAGGAGTGGGCGCATAAAAAGCCTTGGCATTTAAGTCACACGACGTATCGTCCGTCTCACGAGTGGGCGCATAAACTTGCTCCTGACCAACTCTAGTGCTGAGCACCGGCACCTTCCGAAAGGCACAGCCATCGCTTCCTTTGGTAATATCGTAGAAATGCAAGGCAGTTTATGCTTATCCCTATTGGAAGAAGCGCCTAGCTAATCAAGAATCAGAACCCGTTCTTGATGTTGGCACCACTGCGTCAAAGGACGAGCGACAGAGACTTCTTCAGCTTCCACGACTGCTTTTCATCGGCATCACGAGTTGGTTGAATGCCGTTGACAAAGCATCGAATAATCACTGAGAACACGGCGAGACCTATTCACCAGAATCCGTACAGTGTGGCTCTAAAGGAACACAAAGTCATACAACAACAAGCGGCGAATATGCTTGAAGATGACACTATTCAGCCATCACAGAGTTCCTAAGCATCACCTGCAGTGCTAGTAAAGAAAAAGGACAGCACATTGTGTTTTTGTGTTGACCACGGGAAGCTGAATCTGGTGACCAAGAAAGACGTGTATTCACTCCCAGGTATGGACGACTCCTTTGACAGACTTAGACACGCTCGCTACTTTTCTTTCATGAACTTGAAGAGTAGATACTGACAAATCGAGGTAGACCCAAGAGACCGGGATAAAGCCGCTTTTGTGTTGCCAGATGGTTTGTATGAATTCAAAGTCTCGCCTTTCAGTTTGTGCTCTGCACCAGCGACTTTTCAAAGGACACCGTACTTCCAGGATTGAAGTGGAAGACGCCTAGTCTATCTGGACGACGTCATAGTGTGTTCGGCTACTTTTGACGAGCACCTCAAAAGGTTGCAAGTTGTTTTATATGCCATACGGTCCGCGGGCCTCACCTTGAAATCAAAGAAGTGTCGTTTCTGTTTTCACAAACTTCAGCTTCTTGGTCACGTCGTCAGCTACGCAGGTGTTCGGCCCGATCCTGAATACATTGTAGCCGTCACACAGTTCGATAACTATCACACCGTCCGATAAGAAGGCTGTAAGACGCTTCCTGGGCCTTTGTGCCTATTATTGTTGGTTTATCGCAAACTTTGCCCGGATCGCGACACCGCTAACTCATCTCACGAGAAACGATGCCGCTTTCTAGTGGAACGAAGAACAGGAGGCTGCCTTTAATGACCTGCGTCAACGTCTTCAAACGCCTCCAGTGCTTGTCCACTTCGACGAAGAAGCCCCAACGATGCTCCACACTGACACTAGCAATGCCGGTCTGGGGCTGTGCTTGTGCAACTGCAAGAGGATACGGAAAGAGTGATCGGCTACACAAGTCGAACGCTAACACGCGCAGAGGCTAACTACTCAACTACATAAAAAGAATGCCTCACCGTAGTATGGGCAGTAATGAAATTTCCCCCGTATCTGTATGGCCGGCCTTTCAAGGTTATTAGCGACCATCATTCACTTTGCTGGTTAACTATAAAGAATCCCACCAGCTGATTAGCCCGTTGGAGTCTAAGGCTGCAAGAATTCGACATGAACATCGCACACAAGTTGGGGAAGCGACATATGGACGCTGACTGCTTGTCGCGATCACCAATACAGTCAGCTTCCTGACCTGATGAGAATGAAACTGCGTTTCTTGGGGTGCTCAATACGTCGACCATCGCCCAAAAACAATGTGACAACCCTGAGCTGCTTGGTTTCAATAATTACTTGGAAGGACGATCTCATAGTGCACCCAGAGTTTTTGCAAGAGTATTGTCGTAGTTTTTTATACGAAACAGTGTCCTATACAAAAGAAATTTTTCGTCAATCGGATCTCCTTACTTGCTTCTAATTTCGGCAACTATCCGTACTGAAGTGCTTCAAGCATTTCAGAACAAGCTGACTTCTGGTCGCTTAGGCCACAAACGCACATTGACGAGACTTCAGCAAAGATACTACTGGCCAAGGCTCACCACTGCTGTCGAGCGATACATTCGTACTTGTTTGGACTGCCAGCAATGTAAGTCTCCTCCAACATACCAGCCAGCCTGTTGCAACCTGTTCAGGTGCCAACTACATTATTCCACCAGATCAGAATGAGTATCTTGCGTCTGCTTCCTACTTTGGCTGCAGAGAACTGCTAGGTTATCGTCACAATGGATTACCTTACCTGCTACGCTAAAACGAAGGCTATCCAACGAAGCACAGTAGCGGAGGTAGCCAAATATTTCATAGAAAATGTTGTACTGCGACATGGTTCACCCATTGTCGTGATAACAGACCGCGGGACCACATTCATGGCGGCTCTTCTTGAGCACGTCTTGATGGTAAGTGGACGAAAGACCACTGCTTACTACCTGCAGACGAATGGACTGACAGAGCGTCTAAACAAGACAATCGAAGATATACTGTCGATGTACGTGGAACTTTGACATAAAAATTGGGATGCAATCTTACCCTATATCACATTCGCGTACAATACAGCTAAACAAGAAATGACTCGCATGACTCCAGTCTTATTCACGGATAGGATGTACGGACAATGCTAGATGCCATGTTACCACATGAATGAGACGATGACAATACGAGCACCAATATAGTTACCGAATGCGTGGAAGAAGCAAGGCAGCTCGCATGCTTGCGAATCAGCCAGCAACAACAATACTACGCAGGTCACTACAAAGGCAGTGGAGAGCAGTAAGTTACAAAGCCGGTGACCGAGTGTTGGTTTGGACACCAATACGAATACATGGACTGTCCGAGAAACTTTTAAGGTGATACTTCGGACCGTATAGAGTATTGCAAAAGTTGAGCGACGTCACCTACGAGGTCGTTTTCGACAGTCGCTCTTGCGTTAGGAGTTGACAGCAACGGCCTGAACTTGTACATGTGGCACGCATGAAGCCATATGTCAGTGACTGACTATGTGTTTTCACACAACGGTAGCTCGGATGTAGCGTAGAGGCAATGTTCCTATAAGGAGGGGCAAATGACATGTGTATATATGTATGAAAGAGAATGACGATGGAGGTGTTTTGCAGACTACGGGTAGCGCGACTGTAGCTTTAGCAGAGGAGGACAAAGAGGACGCTTCGTGTACAGCTGATTCTCAAACATACTATTTCGCTGTCGCAAGTTGTTTCCATCTTTTATTCTCGCTACACTGCGACAATATGAAAAGATAGAATGCAGTAATGTACGCCCGTGCAACTTTCACCGGATAAACTCTTGATCGTCAAATGAATGTATATCGAACCAAAGTACTTTCCCAAACAATAGAAAGTGCTAAATGTTCGCTACGCCATTTTTTGGCGCAGTGTGAATGGTGGTGGTGTCAGTTGATCGACTGTGCATCAACGATGCCTTGCATAAACCTGTGCGTGCTACAGAAAACAGCGTGAACTAGAATCGACGCATGAACTGAATGGCACTCCAAAACATAGGTTGGCAAAACCTATGGAGCTCACTCAGACTCATTCCTGAAATAAATTTGGCGCTTTGAATTCACTCGGATTTAGACTTATCAAAATTTTCCTGAGCCACAGTCACTCGGACTCACACTCACGAAAATTTTCTTTAACCAAACTCACTCAGACTCCCACTCATAACTTGATCTGAATCCGAGTGAGTCGACTCGCGAGTCCACTAGTACAGAATCACCTTTTTCAATTAAGGCGTCGGTGCCCTTTAACACCAATATTTCATGTAGTCGGTGCTCTTTCTCATGCCGTTTGATACAGTACCTTCAAATATGAGTTTCGAGTACACACAAACCAGCTATATAACTTTTTCTTGGAAGAGATGACTACACAGGATATACTTATCAAGAACTTCCCTGGGAAAGTTGGAGAGGCTGGAACTCAAGGTGCTTCCCTAAATATTTTGCGCCTCTGATCAATAAATATTGAAAGGGTGCATTAACAAAGCTGCTTTGAAATACCTGTGAGTAGACGTGAGAATAAACATAAACCCAGGTAAGGCTGATAGTAATGCTGAATATGAGTAGCTTGAACCATAGGGCGGCAAAAGAAAGTGTAACTAACTCAGGCTCACTCAAGAAATATATCCTGCGCTTTAGACTCACATTCCCAAAAATTTTATTCAACCGAACTCACTAGGACTCAGGCTCACAAATATATTGCTCACCAGGACTCACTTGGACACAGACTCATGGTTTCATTTGAGTGTGAGAGTCCGAGTCCGAGCTCCTAGTCTGAGTCCAACAAAGAGAGTCTGAGCTCTGCCTTTAGTTCCCCTTTTGTTTAATTCGTGCATTATTTTTCGAATTTCTAAACTGAACCTGTATATAACAAAAGCCTCTTTATAACAATTTTTTTTTGCAGAAAATTTGTCCATTTTGTTATATCCAGGTTAAAATTTTTTTTTTAATTTCAATTTAAACGTTCAGGTTAGTTGGGCCATGATAAAAATGGTCCTTTTGATCTAAAACGTGTCATACATATTATTCAAACTATTTAAACTTGTTTTTAATGTCCAATTTACTACACTCAATCGTTTTTCTTTGTGTGCCCAATTTTTTCGACATGCTTCAAAATTAAGATAGTTCTAGCGGGAGAAGAGAACAATGACAATGAGACAAGAAAGTTCTGTTCTCGTGCTATAACTATCGTCATGTCACACCAACTAGCCCAAACTGCCACACTTCAAAATTAAGGCTCTTTTACAGCACCGCTACAAGCCCCGGAGGGTAAATGTGCGAGAACATCGGATATTTCAAGAGCTGCAACTTTTCTAAATTCATATCTTAAACATATAAAGTGAAATCTCGGTAGAAAGAACCCCACATTAACGAACGTTTAAGATTAACGAACTTTTAAAAAATCCCGCACCGACTGCTAAAAGTTTCAATGTAAAATTATATCACCACTACGTACTTCAGAATACTGAACTTTTCAGAATAACGAGCATTAATTTAGTTCCACGTTGTATTAACAACGCCTCAGTACTACGAACTTATGTTCTGAAATTCGTCGCGACCACCGGAGCAGTACGCAAGTAGACGACGAAGTGGAGAAAAAAAACAAACGAAAGGGCGACTTTCTTTCCTTTCTTTTCATTGAAACCCCGACGCAGCAGGTTTACAAGCGAGCGCAGAGGCAAGAGCAACACGGAAGGGCAAGGTCAGCAAGGCAGAGTGGGAGTTGCGGAGCAGGAAGCATGGGCGCGGAAAACCCGAGACCGCGAGAGAGCAGAAAATGAAAAGCGAGGAATTTTTTTCTAGCACTTTTTTTTTTTCTTCAAAAGAGACGATGACAGCCGTGACACTTTGGGTTTTTCTTTGGAGGCCTTGTTTTTTCAATCATGTTCATCTCTTTTCGGTGATTACTTATCAAGCCCCCAAAGAAAGTCGGCGTTCGCGCTGTGATAATACTACAAATGAGTTCATCTCTGCTTGCGACAAAGAAGCGGAAGAAGTTTTCGCTAGGCGAGACAATGAATATTGAAACTGGAAGGCAGAAAGCAGGCTGTTGTGACCAAAAAACCGAATCTCACCACAGGAATGTGGATGAGCTAGAGGCCTTCGTGCTGCAAAGTTCGTGCTGCTCGCGTCAAAAAAAAAAAAAAAATCACAGACTTCTTTACAGTAAATGCGCATTTTTTGGTGTTTACTTGTGCATTTGTTTTGTTTTTTCTTTCATGAAAAACGAGTTCAAGGACCCACCGTTATAAAGGTAAGTCGTTTTAATCCGTAAAAAATAAGTATTTACGGTTAATTTACGAGCTTTCACTATAACGACTTTTCAAAATAACGAACTAATTTCCATGGTCCCCTGAAGTTCGTTATACCGAGATTTCACTGTGTGTATGTGTGTGTGTGTGTATATATATATATATATATATATATATATATATTGATACATAACAGCCGCTGAACACGGCTGCATGAAAGAGGAGGACGAAGTGATGCTGGTGTGGCGCCATCTTGCTCGTCGAGTTCTGTGCGCTGTGAATAGATCATTAAACAAGTTACTCGTAACATAATTGGTGGAGGTGGACGACCCCCGTACCTCAATGGAGACGCGCAGCGGTCGCAGCATCGGTGACCTTTCGACTGCTTCGATTGCTGGCACTTCCTCTATGCAGCCCTCATCAGTCCAAGCCACCACCTACGTCACACTCCCGCACCTCCGGAATCCCGGCACTTTCTCCGGTGATGGTACGATCGATCTTGACACTTGGCTGAATCGGCACGGGCGCGTCAGTGCTACTCACCGCTGGGATCCCACGCTCACGCTCGCCAACATGCTTTTCTACCTGGACGGCACTCCTCGAACATGGTTTGAAAGCCACGAAGCCGACATAACGAGCTGCGATCTCTTCAAAGAAAAGATACGTGACCTGTTTGGCGATTTATCTGATCGTCAGCTCGCTGCGAAGAAGACTCTTGCCACACGGGCCCAGTCTTCTACCGAATCGTACGTCTCCTACGTTCTTGACGTCTTGGCCCTTTGTTCCAAGGCCGACCAGTGCATGTCGGAAGACGAAAAGGTTAACCACGTCTTGAAAGGCATTGCTGATGATGCTTTCAACCTGCTGGTTTTTAACAACGTCTCGAGCATCGACACAATCCTTATAGAATGCCGACGTCTCGAACAAGCTAAAGCCCGCCGCGTAGCCCAAAGCATCGTGCGCCTTCCGAACAGAGCAGCCACTTCTTCGTGTGACGACGCCTTCCACCAGGCCCCTCGATGTGACAACCTTACAGGCATCATTCGTTGAGAGGTCGAGGCAGCACAACCGGTAGCCACGCCATTACCGACGCCTGAGCCTTCCCCGACTATGATCTCTTTAAGCGGCCGTTCGTCAAGAGCTATTGAATGTCGGCCTACATCCTGTTCCTAACGTATACTCTGCTGAGCCTTCTTATCGTACCCCTTCTGCTCCTTGCATACAACGCAATCCGTCCGAATGGCGTACTCTTGATGACAGGCCCATATGTTTTAACTGTCGACGCGTTGGTCATATCGCTCGTCACTGCCGCAGCCGCTGGGCTCCACCGTCCCATTATGCACCTCAGTATCACGCCACTTCTGTTCGCCAGTCGTCCCCATCACTTTCTCCATCAACGCCGACGACATTTTCCGCTCCTGCAGCACCTCTGAGCAGACCTCGCTACTACCGGTCACGGTCCCCTGCTCGTCGTCAGTCCCAGTCGCCCCCACAACGCCGTGCTGCCTCCCCGACCTATTCGCAGCACTTCCGACCGGAAAACTAGGCCGTGCAACTTCTGGAAATGGATCTGCATTGACGACCTTCGTAAAAAATCCTCGATTAATGTTAATAACGAACCGGAACCTTTTGGACGTTCCTGTCGACAATGTTCGTGTCAGTGCATTGATAGATACTGGCGCGCATGTGTTCATTATGAGTGCTAACCTTCGCCGCCGACTTAGAAAAGTTGTCACGCCCGCCCTCAACCGAGCTGTACGAGTCGCCGATGGAGGAACTGCCGCAATTCTTGGCATGTGCTCTGCGAGAGTGTCTATTGGGGAGAGAAGCACTGTCGTTCTTTTCGCCTTTATCGAACATTGCCCTCACTAACTCATTCTTGGTATGGATTTTCTAGCCACGCACTCTGCCCTCATAGACTGTTCAGCTGGCTCTCTCCATCTCGATTTACCCCTCTTTTCCGACCCGACCAGCCCACCGCAAACCAGCCTCTGTTGCATTGATTTCACGCGCCTCCCTCCTAACTCTGTCACACATGTCGGCTTATCCTCCACACCGCCAGTACCTGATGGTGATTACATGGTGGCCCCGATTCCTGCCGTGATGCTTACGCATGGGGTTGCTGTGCCGCATATGATTCTGACGATTACGAGAAACCGCACCTTCCTTCCACTGGTCAACTTTTCACTCACCACCCAAGTTCTGCCACAAGGTATCTCCCTGGCTAAAATTACCGCTCTCCAAGATGACCATGTCGAGCCCTTCAGAGTTGACGATTGCTGCAGCTCAGTCAGTGGTTCCACTCCATCACGTTCTTGGGGCACCGACATCGAGCTAATGGTGTCATCGGACCTCACGTCTGAGCAAGCTGCAGCACTTTGCCACGTTCTTGAGGGCTATCGCAGCATTTTCGACTTTGCCAGCAACTCTTTAGGCCAAACGACCATAGTCACCCATCGCATAAATACTGGCCATGCAACTCCCATTCACTGACGCCCCTGCCGTGTGCCTGCGTCGGAGCGTGCAATATTACAACATGAAGTCGTCAAAATGCTTGCGAAAAACATCATTGAGCCTTCATGCAGCCCCTGGGCTTCTCCAGTCGTCCTTGTTAAAAAGAAAGATGGAACATGGCGCTTTTGTGTCGATTACCGTCACCTTAACAAAATTACCAAAAAAGACGTTTATCCTTTTCCTCGCATCGATGACGCCCTCGACTGCCTGTACGGTGCCACTTATTTTTCAACTATTGACCTTCGGTCAGGGTACTGGCATATAGCCATCGACGAGATGGACCGCGAGAAGACCGTATTCATCACTCCTGATGGTCTTTATCAGTTTAAGGTGATGCCCTTTGGTCTCTGCAATGCATCAGCCACATTTTAAAGAATGATGGACTCATTGCTCCAAGGGTTAAAATGGTCTGCCTGCTTGTGTTACCTTGACGATGTTATTGTCTTTTCGCCCACATTCGACTCGCATCTTGATCGTTTGTCAGCTATTCTGGACGTTTTTCGTCGAGCCGGACTCCAGCTTAACGCCTCCAAGTGCCACTTCGCTCATCGTCAAATTTCTGTGCTCGGTCACCTTGTCCATGCTCAAGGCGTGCGTTCAGACCCAGAGAAAATTCGCGCAGTCACGAACTTTCCCGTTCCGAGGACCACAAAGGATGTCCGCAGTTTTGTGGGGTTGTGCTCATATTTCATACGCTTTGTTAAGGACTTTGCGACCATTGCACACCCCCTCACAGACCTCTTGAAGAAAGACGCCTCGTTTATCTGGGGCCATGACCAAGCGTCATCGTTTTCGCAACTTACGACACTGCTTACAACCCCACCAATCTTGGCTCACTTTGATCCGATAGCCCCAACCGAGGTTCACACGGACGCCAGTAGACACGGCATAAGAGCTGTGCTATTGCAGCAAGAACGGGGAAACGACCGTGTTATAGCCTACGCAAGTCGACTGCTATCTCCAGCCGAGCGCAACTGTTCCATCACGGAGCGCGAGTGCCTCGCCCTTGTATGGGCAGTCGCCAAGTTTCGTCCATACCTGTACGGGCGCTCATTCCGTGTTGTCACGGATCATCACGCGCTCTGCTAGCTAGCCTCCCTGAAGGACCCCACGGGACGTCTCGCTCGTTGGGCTCTACGCCTTCAAGAGTACACTTTCTCTGTAATGTACAAAACAGAGCGATTACATCAGGATGCGGATTGTTTATCCCACTACCCTGTTGACGAAGCAACCGATACTGACGCTATCACGGATGTTTTTTCCGTGTCGCAGCTGTTGAACATGGGCGAAGAGCAATGTCGAGATGCTTCTTCACGAGCCATCATTGACAAACTGGAGTCAATGCCTCGCGACCCGTCCCTACGAATGTTTTTGGTGAAAGATGGGATCCTATATCACCGTAACCTTGATTCCTTCGGATCAGACTTACTTCCTGTCATCCCAGCGCACCTGCGTTCCACTGTCCTGCATCAACTTCATGACGCTCCCATGACGGGCCATTTTGGCGTTTCTCGCACATACGATCAGGTACGACGTCAGTTTTTTTTTTGCCTGGACTTGCCCGCTCTGTTTGACGCTATGTCGCCGCTTGTGAGCCCTGTCAGCGTCGCAAAACGCCGTCTGCCCTCCCAGCCGGCTACCTTCAGCCGATCGAAGTTCCCAACGAGCCTTTCTTTCGAGTTGGTCTCGACCTGTTGGGCCTTTTTCCACTCTCCACAGCCGGAAACAAATGGATTGCTGCTGCCACGGACTACGCGACGCGGTACGCAATCACACGAGCACTCCCGACCAGCTGCGCTACCGACGTTGCAGACTTTCTGCTGTACGACATAATATTAGTGTACAGTGCTCCCCGTCAACTTCTCACCGACCGTGGCCATACGTTCTTATTAGCTGTCATTCATGAAATCCTGAGGTCTTGCCATACCAAGCCCAAATTTACTACTTCGTACCATCCCCATTCAAATGGCCTCACGGAGCGCCTTAACGGGACCCTAACCGATATGCTTGCCAAATACGTTGCGCCAGACCACCATGATTGGGACATTCATTTGCCGTATGTGACGTTCGCCTACAATTCATCTCGTCACAACACTGCCGGCTATTCGCCCTTCTATCTACTATATGGCCGGGACCCAACTCTACCCTCAGACACTTTACTACCTGCGGCCACTGAATATGTTGGGGAAGCCATTGCCCGCGCCAAGTCGCTCGTAACCGTCTACAGGCTTCACAGGCGCGCCAACAACAGCTCTACAATTCTCACCATAGGAACGTGCACTTTTCTCCGGGTTCTCTCGTGCTCCTCTGGTCACCTTCTCGCCGTGTCCGACTGTCTGAAAAACTGTTGTCGCCCTACACTGGACCATTCCGTATCGTTCACCAAGTGACAGACGTCACGTACAAGATTGTTCCAACCGATCAAACAAAGTCATCGTCAGCTCCGAGCGACACCGTTCATGTGGCTCGGCTAAAGCCATGTTACCCCCCTTCGACATCATCTGCGTAAATTTAGCACCGGGACGGTGCTTCTACCGCCGGGGGTTATGATACATAACAGCCTCTAAACACGGCTGCATGAAAGAGGAGGACAAAGTGAGTTTCCGTTTGATGCTGGTCTGGCGCCATCTTGCTCGTCGAGTTCTGTGCGCTGTAAATAGATCATTAAACAAGTTACTCGTAACATTATATATATATATATATATATATATATATATATATATATATATATATATATATATAATTATACATATATGACATTATAATAACATTATAGTAACATTATATACCATATAACATTATAGTAACATTATATATATTATATAACATTACATATATAGCCCACATATAACGGCCTCACTTAAAACGAACAATATCCACGTGACCATGAAAATATACATTGTTTCAATGGCACAATATCGCACTTACAACGAACGTCTCCGAGCTTCGCCAATCGGTTATAGCGAACGGAGTCGGCGCTCTGCCGACGTTGCGGGACACCACTTTCCACCACTGACCAGGCATCGGCGAGGTGCCCATAGATTTTTATTGTTAAACGCCGACCCTGCCTCCGCGCCCCTATAGTTGCCGCTCTCCCCGACCACATTTTTTTACGCACCCTTCCGTCCTTTGTCCCCCCCTCCTCTACCCTGGGAACCCCACATCGCCAGACGCGGCCCGTGTTTTCACACTGCCACCGATCTTTCGAAGACCGGTCGGCCATCTCCCCTGTTTTTGATCGCCGGTACTGTTGTTGATGTCGCCGACCTGGAGTGACCAGACCATTTGCCAACATCATCTGTATCTGATTGTCTGCGTCTTGTCTTATTGTATCATTCTAGTGCATGCGCGTACGCTACCCCACCCACTCTGATAGTTCGGGATTCTTTTCGTGTTTAGAACGTGTTCTTGCTCATTTCGCCCTCGGCTCAGCATGCACTGAGCACGCGTGGGGAAGCGTAAAAACAGCTGTTAATTTGCGTGGAACAAATCGCGAAATGTCGAAGTTCGTGAGGCCACACATACCCGATGGCGCAAGAAAATGATTCTTTGACCACGGCCGCCAATACATTGAACACCGCCGCGCGCCAATTCAGCCGGTTGTGCTTTGACCTCAGCACGCGCAGGCACTCTCAAGCTTTCCTACGCGCAAGTTGCACGTTTCGTGAACCTTTCAAGCAAGCTGCCCGACCTGCCTTTTTCATTCCTCTACCCCTCCTTCTCGCATGTTTTGGTTTTCAAGGTCGCCTTCTCTCCGTATCCTCCCTTCTCTTCATTCTATTGCAACTAGTTGCCCTTCACTCACAGGTCTACTCTCCTCTCTTGATAACTCTTTCGCCCGTCTCCACCGGTCCGCGACGCCAGCCACGCTGGCTCGAACTCAGAAGTTTCGTTTACTGACTAGAAACGGGCCCAGAGCCGTACCACGCGTTCTGGCATGCGTTGCGTGTGCGCATCTTGCTCGCTCTTGGTGTGCGCATGTGTGGTCAGGATGGCAGACGGGAGGCCTTGCACACTTTTTCCTGTCACTCAACAAAACGTCGAAAGTGTGGCCGCTTGGCTTAGGCGTAATCGGCATGTTAGGTTCCACGTTGCAGAGTGCTTGCTCGTAGCCTGGCAGCTTGGTAGCCTGACCACCTGGCAGCCAATTGTAGCTGTTGACCACCTGGCGTCCTGGCGTTCAGCTGTGGAGTAGTGAATTTTGTGGGCGGCGGTGACCGTTATATGCATGTGAAACTGTTCTCGCGAGGCCAACTTCGTCGACGTCGGGGCCCGTGCCGATCCTGAAGCTTCCGAACAGGAACACTGCGGCGGCAATTTGTGGCAGCGCGTTGTCGACTCCGACATGGGAGAGCGGGTGGGACATCTGTTGCGATGGTGAGAGCGGGTGGGAAATCTGCTGCGATAACTTTTAATTTGGCTCTGAAAATGATAAAAAAACGACCAATAACATCACCGCACAGTCATGCGGGTCAACAAATCAGTGAAGAAAAAACACCCAACCAGGTGCACTTGTCCCGGCTGAAAACAAAAACCTATGCCATGAAATTGTTTATTATGCACTTCTGGCAGCTTGTACCTGATTGTATCTAGCGAATGCACAGATCAGAAGAGGCAGATTTGTACTTGGCAATTACTATGCACTACCATTTATTGCATAATGTTGCAGATTCATATTAGCACAAAACACAAAATATAGGTTGACATTTTTCATATGAAAATTGTGATAAAATGTGTACCACCCTATCTTGTACACCAGTCATTAGAAGCAACCCTTTCAGAGTTTGGCAAATATGAGCAACTTAAGTAAGCGAACCACTTTGACTGCCATCACTGCAACAGACAACGCTTTGTCTGCTACCAGCATTGTGCTATGAGCATTTTGCATTTGTTGCTGTCATGTGGATCTATTTCCTCTACAGGCTGATATCAATATTTTTTTCTTGTCCTCTGTGAAAATGACCGGTGACCAACAACAGTTCACCATAGCGCTGAAAAAAAAATTGATCGAGTTCGTGAAGGCATGTACAAATCTGGCAGCCCACTGCAAGCTTGATGTGTGTGAGAGACGAATGAATATGCTAGCATAGGCAAAGACTGATGTGACGGCGAACTAAATGTAATAAAAATGACAGCATATCTATGGACTTAATGATGATGAGTGGGGCAAAGGGTCCGTCCATTCGTTCGTGCATCCATTCGTTCATTCAACCGTGGGTTGATCTGTCCATTCGTGCATCTGTCTGTCTGTGTACCTGTGTGTCCGTCCGTCTAGTCAACACTCCGAGTACCACCATCTCGCACCTTTTCATCACATATTGATTATATACAAGTACCGCCACCTAGCGAACATTCCAAGAGCTAAGGAGCTCGCTCACTGGATTTCGTGCCGAACAGTTGTGCCCCCGCGATCTCCGACGACAGCGCAGCTCTGGCCGACTAGCTCGCCCTACGCCATCTCCTGACGCCAACAAGAGCTCTCGCCGAGTGGTGCCCCATCTTCGAACACTTGCAACCATGTCTATCTTTCCTATCTTCTTCTTACTTCCGTATGTGGCTGACCCTGCGCCTCGCTCTCTTCCTGCTCCTCTCTATATCTCTATATCTTTTAATCCTCCCTATCCTTTTAATCCCTCCTTACCTCCATCCTTCGTGAGCTACTGCTGAGGTGTCCTCCCCCTGAGAGACAGTTACAAGGCTCACTTTTATTGTCTTTTTATTTGAGAATCACTTCCCCCACAAGAACTTAACTCCCCTGTGGCACATACCCGGGAGAGGTGGTTACTACAGAGGACAATCAGGTGATGCCTTAAAGGGGTACTGACATCAAATTTGAGAATTGAGATGTGCCTTTCCTGTGATTGCTCCATGTGCGTAGGTCGTTTTGGCCAAATTTAAATCGAATCCATCGCATGAAAGGCTTTTTATTTTGACGGCAAACAGCATACTAGAATTTAATGAAAATGGGATGCCTTGCAACATCAACACTAGTGCTACGTGTTCGGTGTGATAAATTTCACACATACCATCCTGAGTGACGATGCGCTATTAGCGACGACGTCCACGATCCAAGTGTTTTTATCGTGATGCTGACTGGCACCGATGCCTTGGTACGCACTCGCTCGTCACGTCTGATCTTCGTCGCACTGCTTTGAATGATTTTGTGGACTTACCAAGATGCAAACCACCTTCAAAAGAACGGTGAAAGAAAAAAAGCATGATTCAACATGTGCTTGTCGGTCAGCATTTCGGGGAACCGTTGTGAGTTGCAGTCATCTCGCTCGAAGCGCAGAAAAAGCGCAACTAGGCTGTCTTGTCATATCACGTAGATGTTACACGCCAACATGACCACAAGCTATTGAAGTGGAACAGTCTAGATATCATCGCTAGCAGGTAACATGCAGCTATCGTTGAATTTTACTTCGTATGTACACTTCCTTGTGTCCGCGTAATACCAAGTTACTGCTGCCGCAACCACAAGAGGCTAGATAGGTGGGGCCATCTGGAGGCCCAAAGAACCTGGCAAGCAGGGAACGTATTCTATTTCTCCGCTGATGCTCATTCCCGATAACGATATTCTATTGACACATTTGTACTTGAATGCCGTGCACACCAAAACACAGCAATATAACTAACTGAGACACATGAGCAAACATGGCATCCTCGGGCACCTCCTCAGTGCTACTTAGAACGGCTTCTATTTTGAAATCACTGTTCTGTAATGGGTCGATTGAAGCAAAAATAATTTGTGATGTCGCACTTTGGGGGAATTCAGAGCTCGAGACTATCGTATTTAACCCAAAACGGCACTTTGTATGGCGACGACTGCAAAGAAGGCATCAATGAATGTTCCCGCCTAGCAGATGAAATGTTTGCGGAGCAGCTGAGCCTGACTTCACTATTTTCTGTGGAGAAGTTATTTTTTGTTGAGTTCTTTCAAAGTTTGATGTTTCCTTACGGTTTTGTCGCGACACTCACCCTTTGTAACCCCCCTTACACAATGCCCTGCAACAAGGGCCTGTAAGGTATTCAAAAAAAAAAAAAATAAGTGGTCAGCTGTGGCGCGATCTGGAGGTGACCATGAGGTCGCGCCACTGGTAGTGCTCCCAGCGCTGAGATTGCCAGCTGTTTTGAATCGTGCTAGATACCAGTGATGTAAACCAATAAAAATGATAGTTATTCATGCCTCAATTGCGTTCTAGGTCGCGAATCGCTGCTACAGGGTCTATACCTACTCGTTGATGCAAAAATCTTGGCATGAGTAAATTTTATGTCAGTGCTCGTTTAAGGAGCTTCTTTTCATCATATATTGATTATATACAAGTATCATAGTGGACATTCCAAAAAGCGTCTTTTCATCATATATTGATTATATACAAGAACCGTCTTCTAGCAGACATTCCAAGAACTTGACTCCCTTGTGGCACATACCCGAGAAAAGAGGTTATTACGGAGGATCATCAGGTGACGTCTTAAGGAGCTTCGTTCCTAAAAAGTAACTGAAGTATTATGTCTGTAGGGCTCCTTCACCTCAATCAATTTTCTTTCTTTGTTGCTTCTCATGGAGAGAAATGTCGACATATCTGGTCACGGTGAAATTTATGGCTAGGATTCGTGGGCTGATCAAGAGCACCACACAATCAGTGACTACTGGTGGATGCTGAAGGATCATGTAACGAGATGCAGCAATCAAAAGGAAACATCATTTTGGGCCTAGACCTTAGCATATCCAGAGCTGAAAACAAAGGCTGTACAGTTTACCGGGAAGCTGTATATGTGTCTCAATTGCCACAAACGACCCCAGAGAGCATCAAAACTAAATCTGTCGAGACAGCACATGTCTTTGGACTTTGCAGGGCACCTTTCAAGGTCTCTCTATCAAGGTCAAAGCATTCTGCATAGATAAAGCTCAAGCCAATTTTCTTGCTCTCAAGAATATAAAACTAGCACGTAAATTGATTTGGAAGTAAGAGGCATCATCAGTGCACAGCATTTAAAACAGCATTTCTCTCGAGGTAAGGTCACCCTTTGATACCTTTACTTTAAATATTCCACCTAATTAGGCTTGTGCAAACAGTAAACATTATGTTCGAATCAAATTTGAAGCAAATATTAATTAGCAATTTAGTTCAAATAATTTCTAATAGAATTCAAATAGTAGCATATATCACGTATCATCAAGAAAAATGAGAATATATGTGATGAGCCAACTAACCCGCACAATATAATTTCTTTTAAAAGAAACAAGGCCTGTGCAAATGTCTTTATTTTTTGTTCGAAGGAAATGGAGGCAACTTCGAGTAGCGCAGATTTGACTTTTTCTTGGGTAGAAGTGATAACCAGTAAAATATTTTACCTTCCAAGTTCACTATACTTAGAGTATAAAAGATGGTATTACAACTTTCAAAGCTTAAATATGATGAATCTATGTGAATATTATGAATTAAACCTTAAAGTTGATATTCGAAACAGTGCAGATGTCCCCTAAATAAGTGTACTCCCGATATACTACCCCTCCACTGCAGTAAAACTACCTTTAGAGGGGGTTACATGCGGTCTAATATACACCTACTTGTTTATTACAAATACTTCTAAATTTCCCATAATGTAAATTCGAATAGAACTGAATTCAAATACTGTAATATTCGTTCAAATATTTGCACAAGCCTCCACAAATTATTTCCTTCTTGCTTGATTTTTGGTCGTTCAATATCGGGGTTTAACGGATATTCCTGTTTTTCCGGTAACAGGGCTTCACTGTAGTAAGCACTCCATGTTTAGTGCAGCAGCTACTATTAGCAGTGGGGGAAGGGGCACCTGTGTCTTTCCAAGAAGTCGGTAGGCAGCATCCAGGCGATAGTAGTGGTCATTGTCAAAGTGAACACACAGGCGCGACAAGGCCACGTCAAGCTGCTCCTCAGTCATCTCCAGGGTTTCCTGTAGTTTGGCACTCAGCTCCCTGCAGTCACCCAATCATTCAAGAGCCAAATGAGTGCATTACAGGACCTAGTGCATCCAGTGGCCTCGGCACGCTCCACAGATATTCCAGGGCTGTTGTTTTAACTAAACTACCTAAGGTTTTTACAAATCACTCTCAAGAAAGAGTGCTTATAGAAAGGGTAAACTATAATCATAATCTATCCTGAACGCCTTCCCTTTTGCTATTGTCACAAGCTTAGTAATTTGGTCATGAACAGTGTACACTATCAGTGTGACATAATATTTTTGATGAGAAAGTGATGAGTGCCAAGTTTTCAAGAAAAAAACCAGCTAGTCAGATGAAAATCACACTAAAACCTTGATATAATGATCATAGATATAACAAAGTATCGGTCGTAACGAAGTAAATGAAAAATAGTCTTGCAATATATGCAGTGTTAGAAATATACTTTTATAATAAATTTTCGTATATAACTATCTCATTTTTTGGTAACATACAACTTTGTTATAATGAAGGTTGACTGTATTGTAGTAGGACAAAAATACACCCTTTCTATGGGCTCTTCCTTAAAGTGCAATGACCAGAGCTGTGCAAATAGCAAAATTTTGAGTGCAAGATGAATTAAAAAAATTAAAATAATGTTCTCCGGCAATTAAAACAAGCAAGAAAACTATAAAAATTTTGATGGAGTTAGTCTTTTCAAGTCCCCAAAACAGGACACACAACCACGGCGGCATTATTTGTGCAATTTAGCATCACACAGAAACAGATGTTTTGCGCTCTGGGGTGCAATAAATGAGAGAGTAACAATCTATCAAAGAGACAGCCATCAGCTTTGTGAGCATGCAAAGCGATAACTACCCGAAAGAAGAAACCAAAACCAGCTGCCCACGCATGCTCAGGTGCAAAAGAAAAAGTCGGCACACCGTTTTGGGAATAAAACTTAAACAAACAAAAAATGAAGAGACATCAGATGAAAAAAATCCCACATATTTACGAAGTGTGGCAGCGCACGCCAAGCAAAAGACATGATTGAAAAAAGCATGCATTTTGAGCATACAGGCCATGCCGTCCATGCACAGTGTATAAACTCTTTGATGCCTCTTGGGTGCTGCCATATATGTACGGTGTGAACCCTCAAAGGGTCAATAGCAGGACCTTCTCCGCAAATCACTCTTCACAATGTTGATTACCGCATGAGTTGAACTCTGCACTAAATGGGTTGAGAGAATGGGCAAGGCAGGGGTACTGAGGTCAGTTTTAGACGACGAATCTTTGCTGTTCTCCACAATCATTCCCTGCCTTCTCTTACAATTCAGTACAACTGAATATGTTATGTCAGCAACAAAAGTAGGCGTGAACTTTACAAAGGTGAACTTGGAGCTAAGAGACCGCATAGAGGGGCTTATCACTTGCCCGACACACTGGTAGTGCCGAAAGGTGCTGGCTGCTTTGTGGCAGGTCAAACCCAACTGAATTGCACCAGGGTAGTCTTCCTCCTAAACCAAGGGAACAAAGCAAGGGCCAAGGTGAGCACTAAGGCATATTGTACACACAAACTGAGCAGTACAGCACAAGATCAGCACATGGCGACTGACATACCAAGAGTGTATGGATGCACGTGTTAACTTTGCCTGATACATGCATAAGCATCGACACAGCAATCCACTGGGTAAAAAGTGAAACACAACACCCTTGCACAGGGCTGATGCCCACCTCCCAGGCTAATTGGGTGTGGTGAGTTTTCTACACTGCTCAGGCAACTACCACAGTGGCTGCCAGGATGCTCAATGTACCATACACACATCTGTCACGGCAGTGTTCTTTGTACCCAATTCAGCCTAAACCTGTATGCCAGTACCAAAATTGCCGGCGGCGGTGCGCCGGTGTTTTCACTTCCGGTGGCGGCGTGTGACCGGCGTGGGGTTCATTGAGTCGGCGGCGGCGCAGCGCAGGGAGGGGGGGGGGGGTCAGATCATTATTTATGAGTTGGTGCAAATAGTAGCTTGTTCTTTGAATTCTGAAAAAAAAAAATGTGCTTCCCCGAAAGGGCAAAGCAGTTGAAGTGGCAGCAGCATGTTCTAATATTATTTATTCACAAATATTGCTTTTTCAGTTTTTGAGATATAGCAGGTGTAAATACAAACGTTAAGCCCCATCAGTGGCACATGTAAAATGGAGAGGCCATTTCTTAATCGAAAAGGTCGTAACAAGAGCATTTTTGCAGTTTCTTATATTTTTGTAGCCATGTTTTGCTCCTATTACAGAATGACAAAAAAAAAAAAAAACAGTAATCAGCGCATCTTCATCTTGAGAATTAGAAATGATTTTACAGATTATGCATTCGTCTGCATATACATTTCAAGTTTCATTTGGGCGTTACTGATAATCTCAGCTACGTCATTTATATAAATAATAAACAAAAGTGGCCCAAGCACTAAGCCTCAAGGCACCTCTGATTAGATCTGTATGTCAGATGACTTTGCATGGTTAAACATAAAAAAATTGAGCACGATCACAAATAATGCGCTATCCAATCAACCAGCTTGTTGTTGCCCGAAAATTGATGACGAAGCTAGAAGCTTGGTATGGCAAACCATGTCGAAATCCTTACAATATTCAATAAATATGGCATTTATTGACTATCATAGCTTCTATTTACTTTTCGATTCAGTAACTCAAGAAGCATTATCAATACACTTAGAATGACGATTCTTACATAAGCGGTTTATGTGAGGAGTGAGATGGACCGTATCTTTATTATAGAGTGGGTGTATTGGGTCCCCTTTAATACATTTTTCTGACACACACTTTGATAGGCACTATCACTAAACTTGATTAAGGAGGAGCACATCTACATAGCAAAATTTGCTACAACATTCAAATTTCTCAAAAGATGAGGTTAAGGAGTCCACTACAGAAGTGTCATCAACTGCAAGAGAGTTTGGAACAGTTTTGATCTGAGGTCTTTGAGAACAACATGCTAAGTTTGAGGCGACTTCAACAGTATTACGGGCAGACTGTCAGACAACCATTCCACGACTTCACATTTTACACAAGAGATAGGAGCTCACAGCCTCATAAAGAACTTAGGCTGCAGGTAACTCTTTCACATCTGATCATGCAAAACTGTAGAAGGCTGGTGTATAGGAATACTGTTGCCCCAAGAAAAAAAGCAGGGCTTGTACAGTGATATCATAGCGTGTAAAAGCATAAATGAGCCATTCACTGATGCCAGCTGAAATAGCAAATGTGTTAGCGCATGCTATAACTCGCGACCACGGCCTTTTATTCAACGTTCACAGTTGCAGATCGAGCCTCGCTGCCCCATACCTCAGTATCCCTTCATACTCTTTTGTCCAGCAAAAGACTGACAGCGCTTCTTTCCCGGATGAGGAGCAATCTATGGTAGGCAACGGACACGGAGTGATTTTATCGCATGCACCCTCCGTGCGATGAAGATAGGCGGGTTGTTCCTCTATGCGTCAGCAGTGTTCTTCGCTACAGCGTTGGCAAGATTTTATCCGCAGCAACAGCATACAGTGTGCATACAAAAGAAATTTGTTTGAAATTTATATGGGACATGACAGGGAAGATGAAAGCCTGTAGAGAGTGTCCATATAATTCTTCTCGCAATCGAAAAATATATCAAACCGCCGAAGTAGACCGGCCTTCGTTTTGGAGAGCTGCGTTCTCTTCCTTGAAAAGAGTTCGTCCGTTTGGGGAATGAATAATTCGGAGCTTTTTCCTTTGGTTTAAGTCTCAATTACGCTGCACTACTCTCTCTTTACAACAATTCTTACAGGCTCTTCAATGCTTTTATCTTCCTGAAGCATATGTGCAATGTGAGCGATAATCGCGTTGAGCTTATCAGGATCTCGAACTTCTCGACTACACACTTATTATTTCTACTTGCACAATCGGAGACTCACAAAATGCAGCAAAATCACAAGTTCATCATGCATGATAATCTTGTGAGATGCGAGGAAAAACGGGGGTGGCTGGTGGCATATGCATGACAAAGCGGGGTAGAAAACAATTTACAACTGATATTTCTCGTATATGGACCATTCTAAAGCATATGTGCTCTAATCATGTCACGTGAATCACTGTTCGGGTGTCCCCAAGGGTACCAAAAGAAAAAAAAAATGCCAAGAGAGAACAACACGCTCGACTGTGAATTGTCACAAGCTGTATTAGGGTATTTCTATAGACAGGGCATGCATGCTCGGAAACCAGAGAGCAGTCAAGACACCGCAAATGCCGCTCTCGCAAATTTTAAAGCTTCAGAAAAGAAGTTAAAGTGATGTAATTTATGCCCAGATTTCCTGCTCAGGTAAAAATGAGAAAAATGGCAGCACGCCGCAAATTATTGTGCAGCAGTGGTGGCGCTGTGGTCTCTCTAGAAACTTCGGTGACGACGCAAACAACGTGAGCAAAAATGGGTGGCTGTGGCAGCGCGGCATGGAAATGCACAGCTCCATTTCAGCCCATGCCAGTTTGCAGCAAGTAACTTGTAAGCCCAATGCAGCCACGACTAGCTTACTGCAGGCAACATTCACCTTGCACTATACAATTCCCTTGAGAATGGAGCCTTACTTTGAATGCCGCCAAACAAAAGTGTGCGGTACGCTAACAGCAGCGCTACACTGGCTGTACATAATGCCTGTTTGGCATAATAGTGAGTGCAGCAATGTTTTTAAATACCCACCCCACTTAACTCAGCAACAACACGCTACTTTCATTACTACGAAGTGACACTCCCATGAAAGTGCTTCTGCACAATGAGTTCGCAGTGATTGGCTGCATGTTAGTGTTGTGTTATTGTGTTTGTGCATCGTGGTGGTGACGCAGACGCACTTCGCTATCAGCGGTGACCCGGACTCAGACTGTTAGGCTTCATGACATCAATGCTCGGTGTGAGAGTGACTCGAGCATGTATATAAGCGACCACCCCTTTTCCTTCCTGGTTGTTGGAAAGATGATTGTGTGACCGAATAAACATATGTTGCACTTAGCCACCAAGTGCTGTCTGCTGCTCTCGCCCCTGTTTAGACAAAGATATAATGCTTAGCTTGGCAGCATGCTTAAGTTCTCACCAATTAAAAGCATGCAGTACACTTAGACAAGTGCTACACCACCCATGCCGCGTGCAGGTATCTGAACGTGCTTATTGTGACAAAGTTGTCTGCAATAAATCATACTGGCCTGTTTGTTAGTGACTACCACCTCACCTTTATTCTTTTTTCTCATGCTTTACATATGAAAGTGTTGTCACCATCACATGGAAATCAGAATCATTGATTGGCCAATCTCTACACTTACCGAAAAGACAGAAGACATTTTGTAACCTATTGTGGCAAAGGAGAGGTGAGCAGTGAAATTAACTTTTATGTGACAAAAAGCTGCCATAGTATGTAGTAACTGATACACATAGGATGAGCCACTGCAGCTCATGGGATTGGTTTTATGAGACGCAGTCCGGAGTTCATCACAACATTTTAACTGTTCGTATGTTTAAAGCAAGAACATATTAACAGGGTTTTACTGTATGATGAAGTCACCTCAACATCAGACATGATTTATTTACACAGCGTAGACCACTTATAACATAACCGCTTATAGTGCAGGACTAGTTACAAAGAGTCTTTTTCGACTCCTGTTTACCCTTCCATAGAGCCTCACGTATATGCATACCTCTTATTGTGCAGCACCCAAAGATGAAACGTGTTATAATGCGGTTGCTGAAAATCTTTGTGACAAGTGCAGTTACTTCTACTATAAGAAGGGGCCAGTGCCTCGGTTCTCAGCCAGCGCATCCAGGGGCCCATACTTTATTTCGGGCATTCTGGTGGCTGCCTCTCGTCGCCACTGACACGAAAGGCTTAATCCTCAGCAAGTACTTTTCAAAGGAAGTTCATTGGTGGAGAGAGAGCAACGAGGTCATTAGCAAGGATGAGGGAGTAAACAGAAGAGGGGCGGAAAGAGGAGATGGGAAAGAAAAGGGACCGCAACAGCACTGCATGGGTCCGCCATGTCAGAAAGGAGGCTGGTTACCTAGGCGCCGGAGCAGCCTTTGCATGAACGCCACGTGGTTCCGGCCACGCACGCTTCGCATGGCATGTGGGACTGCGTCCACTGTGCTTTGAGTGTCCTGTCAGAAAGGTGTCATTATCACGCTTGCAACAGATATTGCGTATGCCACTCTCATGGACTGCCATTTTTGCAACTCAGCGTCACTCCGAATTACCAGGTGCTGCGCTTCTTCCTCTGACCGTGACACTGCTTGGGCATCGAAGCAGTTTATTTTTAAGCCACCAAGGCCTGGAGGGGGCATTCGTCTCAGACGTCCACCGCTGAAGATTAACCCACTTGTGTCAGTGGCGATGAGAGGCAGCCACCAAAATGCCTGAAATAAAGTATGGGCCCCTGGATGCACTGGCTAAGGACCGAGGCACTGGCCCCTTCTCCCAGTAGAAGTAACATGCCGGTGAGATGCGACCAATCGCCTCACAAGTTTGCCCCTCGCCAAGTGAAAACATGCCCCACTTATGCAAAATGGATGTGATTGGAATAATTTAAGGACGGAGTGTTCAACAATGTCATGCGCACGATTGGACCCATTTCAATGGTCCTCTTTTCTTCCGAGAAGAGAACGAGGGGACATGACGGGATTTAAGCGCAGGATATCCCCCTGCTAATCAGTCTGGTTGCTTGTACAAAATGGGATAGAAGAAGATCATTGAGCATCTCTTCTAGGAGTTTTAGGAGCGAAGCTCCTTAAGGCGTGGGCTGTGCGTCCCCTGTATGTAGCCACCTCTCGTTCAGTTCTAAGTATTACGCTAGCCACCGCCCGATCTAAAGGGTACAGCCATATCCATCCGTCCATCCGTCCGTCCATCCGTCCATCCATCCATCCATCCATCCGTCCGTCCATCCGTCCGTCCGTCCGTCCGTCCGTCCATCCAAAAGATGCAAGATGTTATAAACTAGACGGCGGTACGTGTAGTTGATTATGAAAGATGCGAGGTGTTATAAAATAGGAATGATGCCACATATGGCGCATGTCATCGTTCGATATAGTGCGGCGACGTACGCTAGGGGGAGCGTTGCAATAAAATCGAGTGGGCAAAATGTACGGAGGATTCATGGTTTACCAGGTTTACCTCCGGAGCTTCGCCCACTCATCATCATTCACTTCGTGGATATGGCGGCATTTTTAGTGTGGCCTTGTATCGGCTGGCCATCTATACTTAGTCCTTCATCTAGTTAAGACGCAATCAACATCTGCCTCGTAGACATTGGAACTTCAACTCAGGGCAGCTTAACGTGCCGCATTCATCGTCAAGTTCCAGCTCCCGGAACATCAGCACTGCAACGCTACTGGCATCACAGTCGTGCCAAAACTCTCTGGGACTTCTTGCATCTGATCGTCGCAAACCCAACGCAGCCGGTCATCACACATATGTCATCACCTGTTAATACTTCATGAACTTTCGCTTATTTAGCTACTGTTTATTTGCTAGTGAGTAATTTAGTGCCTATGTTAATACCACTTGCTTGTAAGCTCAGTTAATATTTTTTATAGATATGTTTTGTAATTTGTTGAAGTGTTACATTTCTTGTGCTGCATACAAGTAACTAAACCTGTCATTTCGTTGTCCCACACACGTCTCTGATCTCTTCACAGCTCTGCTTTCGTATGGAATGAACTAACCTGCTGTCATTCCGCCGCCAACTTCACGCTAGCGACGCTAAAGTAGCAGCTTGTAACAAAACTGGCATTTGTGACGAGGACGTTTTTTAAAAAAGTGGACGATGAAGGGTGAACGACAAATGTGAGTACAGCGTGGCGATAAAGCACTGCAGTTGAACCTGTTGCTATAGTTGAACTGTTCTGCATGTGGAGTGTGTACAAGCTGTGGTT
Source organism: Rhipicephalus microplus (assembly GCF_043290135.1). Lineage (NCBI taxonomy): Eukaryota > Metazoa > Arthropoda > Arachnida > Ixodida > Ixodidae > Rhipicephalus > Rhipicephalus microplus. The sequence goes on along the minus strand of NC_134700.1, from coordinate 62,820,382 downwards.
GGAGTGCATTATTAGCAATAGTTTCATTATTTACAGAATGGCTTTGGGTAAATAGATCATGCATGGCAAACAGTTAAACCTCAAGGGCACTGAATTGAGGCAATAAGTGATCTAGCAGTGGGCACCTCGATGTCAGGGACGAACCAAGTTTTAAAGATGCTGTGCCCAAGGAGAGAGGCCGCAAAAGGCGAGAGCGAGTGCGACGAGATGCTGTGCCCATGCATGCTAGTGAAACAGCTAGAACAGCTGTAGACAATCTGGCACGGTCTTCATATGAAGTTGTCGGGACAGTGGATCTTGCAATCAATGTCGAAGGGCATTTCGACTCCATAGGCAAGAACACCATAATAAGGCCAGCAGAGTGTTCTGGAGAAGTACAAAGTGAGGAGAGCAGTGCAGTTGCAAACAGCTCCCAGGAAGGCGAGCAAAATTGGTCGAAGAGCTGCATGGTTCCGAAATGTGTTCAGCAGTCCGCCAATCTGGTGAATGAAAGGGAAGGTGATTTTTTTTTAAAATCCTTTGGACTGCGTGGGTGAGACAGCCGACAAAAACAGTGAGAATATCGATGTGCATGAGATGCGAGCGGGAGGCTCGGAAATGAGCCGCAAAAGGCGGCGAAGACGTAAGACACGTCGCAGAGACGCGAATGATACAAGAGGCACTACATGTGTAAAGAAAGGCTCAAAACATTTGAGCGTAGTAACTAGAAGTAGGCATTTTGTCTCTGCATCAAAGTTGATTTGCATGCGTCCAAACCACCACATGAAAAGAAAGAGGAAAGCAGGTTCGTGGATGGAATCACGTGGACAGCGCCAGTCTTCCCGCTTTATCTACAGCAAATTTCATGACGTGCCTTTGAGCTGTAAAACCACCGATGACACAACCCAAGAACTCCAAAGCAGTTCAAGAAAGGTCGGTCGCAAGCTTCGCCGTAAAAGAGTGAAGCGAAGATGTGTGACAAAGTGAAAGGATGAAAGAGGTGGCAAACAGCCGGTTGAACGAAAAAAGGGTAAGTCATCAGCCAGTTCTACAAAACAGCCTTTGTGGAGTGCAGTAAGGCACAAGCGGCAAAGTAGTAGACGTCAGCGCACATCCTTGCGATGAAATGCGCAGTGGAGATTAGGAGTTTTGTGTAGACATGAGTGTCGACATGGTCCTAGAACAGCCACAGTTGCTAAGCACTGCATGAGAACAAGCCCAAAAAAGACATGGCTAATCTTTCCCACGCGTTGCTGGAGTCTCCTCCGCCAAGCAGACAGAAGCCAGTCGAAATCGCGAATGAGGCGTGTCGGCAGTTCAGCATATTGCTTGTGCACGTAGTGGTTTCGGGCATTTTTTGATCCGCCACAACCACGACCTCCGTTTATACGACTGAAGAGTGAGGGACAGCCGTAAGCTGGAGAATGCACCACAGGAATTTCTTAGAAACATGTCTGTTTGTTTATTTTTTATTTTAAGTGGTATTTTTGCTATCTCCACGGCTAGTTTATTTTGCTACACAAGTTTCTCACTTCTGTTTTTTTTTTTCAATGCTTTGTAAGAGTTTTTGGTTAAGCTTTACACGTTATGCAGGAGCAGTGACCCGCATCAGTCATCTCACTGTGTAAAATGAGTGCTCTTTGAAATAAGAGCTCGTTAGTCGTGAATGAAGACTTTTACAGCCGCTAATTTTGGAAGCGTGGTAGTGTTTGTCGAGCAGAGCCAAAGTTGCGTGCTTTGTACCCTTTTTGTGTAGCGCGAAGTTGTATACCATCATAAGGGGGTACATGGGTGTTATTAAAGAAAGTTTCAGAATAAAATCTCATTAAGCCCAATCTTTGCTGTTTCTTACGCATAACGTGGCTGAATTAAGTTCCTCCCTTTTTCATATAAAAAAATCTAACATCAATATATTCAAGTTTCAAACCTGTGAAAATGGGGTGCATTTTCGATTCGTGTAAGCACAATATTTTTTTGCCAGGCTGTGCCAGAAAGGCAACGAATAAGTCAGGGGTCAGTGTAAACTTGTTTCGTATGATTGAAGATTTTATAGCATTATTTTTATGGGAATATTGGCAGAACCAGACAAATTCACTAGCCCTGCCGCAGTGGTCTAGTGGCTAAGGTACTCGGCTGCTGACCCGCAGGGCGCGGGTTCAAATTCCGGCTGCGGCGGCGGCATTTCCGATGGAGGCGGAAATGTTGTAGGCCCGTGTGCTCAGATTTGGGTGCATGTTAAAGAACCCCAGATGGTCAAAATTTCCGGAGCCCTCCACTACGGCGTCTCTCATAATCATATGGTGGTTTTGGGGCGTTAAACCCCACATATCAATCAATCAATCAAGACCAATTCACTCTTGTGTATCGGCCGTCATGTAACCAGGAAACATATATTCGAAATTCCATTGTAACAATATTTGCTACTGTAGGAGAGCCTGAAACCAGGATGTGTAGGGCGGCTGGCATTTTTGCATGATAAGTTCTACTATTTTTAACAGCAGTGATTTGATTATTCTACTAGTACTTCAAGGACACAAGCGGATGTTTCACAGTATGCAACCTACTTGATTTGTTTTCTTTTTAACTTACAATTGAAGCTGTGGCACTAAATTCCATATTTAACATTTTTTACTACAATTCAGTGTTACTCTATCTAACTTCAGTTAAAAAACTAAATTTTGCTATTCAAACACGCCTAAAACATTTCTTTCCTTTTATGTCATCTTTACAATAGCACTACATATATATAAAATACACAAGTAATTTCCCAAACACCTTCTTCCACTTTACTATCAGTTGGTTTCGTTAGTTTATACCTAACAAAAAGAAAACAACGCCCTAATGAATCTGCTCTTTTTTTTTTTTTTGCACCCTAGAATATACAGCATAACAGTTTTCACATGAACACACCAAAAAGCTTCCCATTGAGATCAATGAAGCTCTGTTAGATGGTATCGGTATTTTTTTCACACATTTATACACAAAGAATAAATTAAACTAAAATAGCCGAGCATGCCCATATTAATGCTGGTGTAGGTGTTTCTCTCCCAAACAAACTGCATATGTGGGAAAAATGGTGATCATACATAATGAAAAGATATAGCACAGCTTTAAAATGCCGTATTTTTCACACAAACTCCAAGAACTGCCACATGGCCACCAGCTGCAGTAATTGCAAGCCACTAGTCTACAAAAAAAAAAAAAAAAAAAAAAAACTGTGATCTTTTGGATAAGCATGTGCTGTCCACATGTTTCATGATCTGCTCTCTCTTTTATACCTAACTAAGAGTGACTGCATTCGTTCAATTAAACATCTGCCTGAGTAAACTATTTCTCTGTGTTGGCAAAAAGTATGGGCTGCCAAAGTGCAATAACATAAAATTTTATTGTTTTTCAATTTAAAGTGAAATTTAAAAAGCACAAGAGGACTAAATTGTGGGAACACTCGATTAACTTCCGTTATTACTGTAATATTCAGCCAACCGGATTACTGTATAGCAAGAACAGTCCGTGCCCACTTTGTTTGCTTTGCTTACTATGTATCATATTTTTCCATTATCGAGCACATGGGACAACTGCTAAATAAAGGTGTCATATTACATTAGGCTTATGTGAATAGCGAATTTTAGGTTTCAAGTGAACAGTGACTTTGATCGAACAGTTTTGAATCAAATTCAAGCACATGTCCCATATTACACAGAAAGACCAGCATATTTGTCATGATCAGACTAACCAGCACCAAATAAAAAAAAAATTAAAACAAGGCTTGTACAAGTTCCATTTTTTGGTTCATAGGAAATGGAAAGAACTTTGAAGAGTAGCAGCATTTCAGTTTCAGTATAATGCAACTGATAACCTGTAAAATATGTCGATGTTTCAAAATTGACTATATACTCGGAGCAAACAAGCAGGCACAACAAGCTTTTAAACTTGCAAAGTCATGAATCGATATTTGATGAGAGGAGAGTATGTTCATTAACCTTGACGTGGGGCTTTGCGGAAATGCACACATCTCCTACGTTCCCCTGAATAGATGTTTTCACAGGTTAGTGCCACTTCACTGCAGTAAAACCACCTCCACAAAGAGTTACATGCAGATTAGTATACACCTGTTTGTTTGTTTTGAATAATTTGAAATTTTCAATATTTTAAATTAAAATCAAACCAAATTCAACTACTACAATATTCATTTAAATACATGCATTCAAAGCATTTGCATATTCACACAAGCCTACATTACATGTTCTTTTTTCGTTTTGTTGTGGGGTACATCACAAATAAAATGATGGAGAATATCTTTTCTTCTTTCAATTAAGCAGCATTCACACACCTTGAAGAATATGCAAATGATCACTATCAATGAAACTGTTCATGCAGATAGAAAATTTATGAGAAACCTGGGAGCTGATCTCACAGACACAAATAAAAGTGAGATTTTCTGTGCACCCACATATTCCATCAATCTCGGCCCAGTCAAAAACACAGATTCAATGAAATTAGTTACCTATGAAAAATGACTGTGCAAGTTTAAATAAATCACATGCCACACAATGTGCAGTCATACACAGCCTATCCAGTCAGTTTCAAGCTTTCAAATTTAGTTCTGAGGCTCTTATCCTCGTGCCGAAATCAAGTTACCGATTCCACCGACAGTCCACGAAGATGCACAACAACACCCACCTCAAGTAGTTCTCGAAGCCTGACATCTGTCTCTTGCTGAAAAAAGAAAAAGACCACATTTTTTAGACTTCATTTCACACAACACACATTTCTCCCTGCAAGGAAGCAAAAAAAGCTACAAGCCTTTATTACGACATTCAACTCGACAGGACTGTCAGCCCATGGACACAGCACTTGGACAGAAAATGTCAGCATACATGCAAGGCACGTAGACTAGACTACAGGTATGTGTGATATTCTTGAAAGCCAATAGCTAATCAACTTTTGGCTATTAGAGTAGCATTACATACCTGATGTTGACCGACTATAAGCAATAACAATCATGCATGCAGTGCCCTTGCTTACCGTTCTTTGAAAAACAAGGTTCCCCGGCAATGACTTGCCTTTTACCTTGGGAAACATTATAAGCAAGCACAGCATAGCCTCATTGACTCAATACAGTTTCATCAATTTTTCAACACCAACGGTTGCCATCAAAATCATAAGATAAGACCTTATAGAGTTATAATCCTTCACAACCTTGCAAAAAAAAAAAACAGGTCAACAACCTTTATTACTACCAAAGTTTATTACCTTGTTGCAGTGCGATTGCATGCGATGTTTTCTAGTCACTTTCATCCCATGTGAACAATGAAGTGATCTGTTGGCATGGTGCAGTAATTAGTGAGCTCTGAACAATCAAGTGCGTGACTCACATGCAATAATAATCGGAAGCTAGACACTGTGGCGCCGACTCACAGTACTTGCCCCTTGAATAAACAGTGAACACTGGTGCACGCTGTTTTTAAATTCGTAGGCATTTCTATGGCAAATCAGGGAAGAAATTCTGTCCCTCTGACACGTAACAGAAAATTGACACAAACAAGTTACTGTAATGTCCTTGTATAGTCCAACATTTTTTGTAATTTATATCAAATGAAATTTTGGCCCCGGACATTCTGTGGACCCCAAAAGTTTTCAGTCAAGAATTCCCAGTTAAAGTTTCGGCATTGTGCAGCACTATCATCATCAAGCCTCTTCGTTAGGTGGTGGTCCTACAATCCAACGGCCACAAATCAATGCTACGTGAGGACTACTAAAGCAGTACTCTGCTGATTTTTTTTAAAAGTAACATTGCAGCTGCCAAAATCATTGACAACTGTGCTGCGGGGTCGCAGTTTGACGTAGATTAGCGAAGCATTTTTGATTGGGGGAAACGGAAGAAAGTCCATTTTGTGTGCAGCAGTCTAATAAGTTGTTTCCAGTGGGGTGAACTTTGTGAAAAAGTTTCTAAATTTCGCATCACTTGGGCCATTTAGGAGACATTTCTATCTCTTTAGAGTCCCTACAACACATTTAGGGACTTTCAGGTGTTGAAGTATGCCAATTCACTGTTTGTAGCTTTATTATGCCATTTAAGTATGTTTAGCATAATAGAAAAAGGTAAGAACCTCAGGTCAAGATTAAAGGCTGGTTATGTCCACTGGAAAATGAAAGAAAACACGACGTGCCTTCTGTAGAAGCGAATTTTAAACGAAGCTTTTCACTCTGAAGAAGTATGCCACCAGCACTAAGCACAAAAAGTCATCCGAACCATACTGCAGTTCTCAAAAGAAGGAACTATAGTTTTCAGCCGCTACCGAGCCCTTCTGTTGCAAAAGTGAAGCCGGTCTCTGCCTTTTCATGTGCGAGTACACAGCTTTTTGTATTACTGACCACCTGTGCATGGTGAAATTTTGGTACCCTCACAAAATGGGCAAAGCGTGACATATGAAAAATTTATGCACAATTTATGTTCCTCTGCTTCACACTACAAAGCACAGTACAAAACTCTATGCTAGAAAGTAACACTGGTAAGTACTTTCGTATTCAGACTATTGACTTCATTTACTACCAGAGAAACTGATTCAAAATACTATTTAAAATATAAACATTCACAATCTAGAAATTTTTTTCATTTTGAAAAAAGTCACTGTCATGATCAACTAACAACTTTACACTAAAACTGACTTGCTGTAGTATCAGCACATTGCTATAGTATTGCTATGTGTGTGTATAGCAAGAGAGTTGTATATTTTGACATAAAGGTTGACTGCTCATATGAATGAATGATGCCGGTGGGTGTTTATGGCGTTTCATCAACTGATTATTTGATTTTGTTGACTCTTAAAAGCTTCATAAATTTAATCAACGAAACTCTCTCTAAAAATATGTAGCAGCGCCTAGTTCGTCATAACCGTCCGAGGTGGCTTCTTTGTGTTTTCTCCATGCAGTGTGGCGCAATGTTTATACATTTTAGTGCCCGCTCGCTAATTTGAACTCCGCTTAATTCCGACAACTTTATAGTACTCCTTAATTCTGAATTAATGAGTTTTTAATAGTATAAAGTTTTGTCACGATTGGGAACTTCACTAGGTTATTACTTGTCAAATACTACGTCTCTCAAGTATCACAAGGACCACTGCCAAGAGGCTGTCCTTATTCCAGCTGAACGACAATATCAGCATGTCAAGCCTACAATAAACAAAAACAAGGCAAGTTTCACTTGCAGTGAAAGAGTGCTGTCATTGTTTTGATCAAGGCATAGCACATAATCTTAAGAAAATAGGAAATAAAGTTGGCATGACGGTGCTTATTTCTGCACCAGAGAAACTGTCCGAACTGTGTCATGACACTTGCCCTGTTCTGAAAGAAAAAAAGCATTGCAAAATAAAACCATCCCAATGACTAAGTTCCCTGAACACAAAGTGCGGTGTGTATAGAATACCCTCGTCGTGTATAGAATACTCTCGTCGTGTATATGTTGGGCTTATTGAAAAGGGAGTCAATGAATGGGTAAAGAATAGGCATGCCATAAATTCTTCCTGAAGGACGCAGTTGTACAGCCGAGAAAAAAAGAGTGGCTTGACCAGGATCAATTTACTAACCTAGCCAGCCAATGCTCCCACATCCAAGCGAAAAACAGCTCTAAGATGTTTAAAAAGCACTGCAAAGGCAGCCAACCGCAACAGCAGTTTCATGTGTATGAAGCACTTTTCGGGCACGTCGATACTCAACAGGTCGTTTCCGACTGTACGAATTCATGCAAGATTGACGTGTATGCAACAGGGAGCTCCACCTAGCGGATGCGTAGCTAAGGGGCGTCAGCCCTCTCCATAGGCGCCGCTTGGCAGTAATCACAGTTTCCCTTTTGGCCACTGTACCTCAGCTCATTCACAAACAACTCGGCCCACCCTGTGGAACTTATCTGAGTGACTGCATACTCTGGCATGAAACTCATGAACACATAGCACAGTGGGGTTGTACGGGGACCCTGGGACGTACAGTGAATCTTCACTAACTCAATCACTGGGGCCGCAAGAAATCTTTGAATTAAGCGGGTTTTCGAATCAACAAAACGTACAAAAATGAGAGGCAAGGAACTTGCAATTATTCGAAGTAATCAGGGCTGATCGTTTGCTGTGCAGGCTAGTTTGCAGCTCCAATGGTCATGTTTTCCCTCAACACCTGGTCTTTACTTTTGTGGCAAACACGGAGGAACGAAGGGCCTCGCTGCTGCCACCAGAAAGAAAAGCGAAAAAGAAAGCACTGTCGTGACCAAATTAAATGTGCACCTGCGGAAAACAAGACATGCTTCACTACACCACAGTAATGAAACGTGAGCAGCATATCGCATGCTTCTGGCTGATTCAGCACATCATGATGAGATAATTTGCCTATTATTTCTGGTAAAATAAAAATAAAATAATAATGGCCAGTATGATGAAATTTGCTACATGTTTTGGCTGGAAAACATGATCCTTGAAGCTTTCGAACTTAATTTTTGAAGTAGGCGTTGCAGGAAAGAAGTTCACCAGCAGTGCAAGTGTGCAAATTGCAGGAGCCGCCGGCAATCAGAGGTTCGCATACATCCCGAATACTGCCAAACTGTGCTTTATTAAATTTCTTCACCATCCCAGAAATAATGGATAAATCATGAAGTGCTGACGTAGCGAGAAACGTGTGATATGCTGCCCACGCATCATTGCGGCAAAGCATGTCTTGTTTTCCACAGGCGCTCGTATCGAATGACCATGAGACCGATTATTTTTTCCATTTTTTTTTCGCGGGGCTTGGGTGCAGAAGCTGCCACTCATTAGTATCGCTATGTTGCATTGCCTTATGGCTCTTAAAGGTCGTTGTTTCCGTGGATTTGCGGCGAAACCGGGATTAGAAATTGGCATATGGCACCCAAAGTTTTCAAATTAACCGAACTGATGCTGACCGCCGCTTCAAATTATCCACTCAGACTTACATTGCAAAATACGGGACTGCAAAAATATTTTGAATTAAATAGGATTTCAAAATAACCGAGTTCTAATTAATGAGGTTTTACTGTACGTGTGCTTAGTCAAATAAAGTTTTACCTTCTCCTCCTCCTCCACTGCCTTTAAAGCAGGTGAAGCATGAACTCTGGAGCAGCTGGAGCGACATGCACTTGCAGTGAGGTGCAGACATGCAGAATTGTAGCAAAATGATGCAAATGGCACAGCTGGACCACCAGGGTATTCAGAAAAATTTCAGGCTTTATGGTATTTGAAATCAACGATGGCTCTCTTGGGAATGGGTTAGATATTTTAGTACAGTAAAAGCTCATTAATTTAAACTTGTAGTTAATTCGAACTTGATGCCTTGGTCCAGGCACCACGCTATGTATTTCTATAATAGAAAACTCCCGATAGTTCAGACACATCAGTATTCGAAATGGTTAATTTGACCTAGAAGCCCATCATTTTCATCGCTCCTTTCAAAAGTCTGCCCCCAGTGATCCCAATGAGTTGCCAGACCAAACAAAGCCACAATCACTAGAGATAAAAAATGAAGCAGCAGCATTTCACAAAAGATGAAAATTGGATGCTGCACAGGAATTCTTGGGCAAGCTGCAAACAATTCACATGAGTCACAACAGAATAAATGCAAGCACATGCAAATTACTGATTACTTTTATTTTTGATCGCTTTGCCAAGAATATATACATGTTTTGGAAGGTCACATATTTCATCTCAAAAGCTCTCTATTTACATGAATGAATGTCAGTGCCTTTTTCTAGCATATAACTGAACAATCTATTTTGTTCTCTGTGAGAGATTCATGAACTTAATTTGCGAAATGACCTGTCACAAACTTGTAGCACCAACTAATTCTCGATAAAGAAACTGAAGGTGGCTTCTCCAGTTTCTGCCCACTCAGTGTGGTGTGATGTCCATTCATTCTAGTACTAGCCCGCTAATTCAAACTCTGCTTAATTGGGACCAATTTTTATACAGTTAAACCTGCTTATAACAAACCTCTATATAACAGATTCCTTAATATGATGAAGTTTTTCGATTTACCGTCATTACACCATAAAAGCACATGTATTTGCGACCTCTATGTAAAAAAATAACAGCAGGAGACAACCTTGATATAGCAAATTTTTGCCACGGACAATCCAGGAATTTTCCCGATTTAGTCATTTTTGGCACGAGCATCTTCCACGGTTGAGTCGCCGCTGATGAAGCGCGAAGCGGCAGTGACGTGTACGTGGCCTGGCGATCAGCGAGCACTTGTTATTGTGCACGAGTGTGCACGAGGCGGGCTGACGGGGCGGCCATTCTTGCAGCCGTTGGCGCATTCGCAGATGTGCCGACTCTTCTCCTCCCCCCCCCCCCCCCCCCGCTTAAAAAAAAAAAAACTACTTTTGCGATGGCAGTGCCATGCTTTTAGTTAGTGTTTCACATGTGGTGCATATAGAGGGCACGTTACGAAGTAGTTTTTTGCGGTATATGTGCCGTTCGCTCTTCATTTTCAACGCTGTATGCGCGTCTGCATGGTTTGTGCACGTGGTGTGGCCCCGGACGATGTTCAGCTTCGCTTTTCTTTTTTTCGTGTCGCTACTACGGAAATGTCAGATTAGACGCTGATGGAAACTCTGAAACCACGCTGACAACAACGGATCTTCAAAAGACCACTCATCATGCCTTTCCATCTTGCGCACCCCCTCTAGATCGCGGGACTGTAGCCTTAGAGATTAGCTCAGGCAACAACATGATGATGGGTTGATAGTAATGTAATGAATGGAATAGCAACAAATTGTAATGTTACACGAAGTATACAGCTGGCAGCCAACTCTTTTAGATGCGATATCGCGGAACTCCTACTAAACCTTCGTGTAAACAAATACGCTTGCTTCAGGGAGAAGTGCTCTTCTCACACAGTCTCCTCACATTGAAAGCGCACTGAAGCGTGCCGAGATAGCACGCCCGACAGCGATTGGGACCAGGCCTTTAAAATCAAAATTCACTTTTGCTACTCGAGCGACCCCCCTCCACATTTTTGCATGCTCGTTCAATACAGGCGGTTTGCTTTCTGTTTGAGCATTGATTGATTGATGTATGGGGTTTAACATCTCAAAACCACCATATTATTATGAGAGACGCCATAGTGGAGGGCTCCAGAAATTTTGACGACCTGGGGTTCTTTAACGTGCATCATTTATATGGGTGTAGCGCACCACGACAAGGACACAAAGAGAGAGACACACACATACAGCGCTAACTTGGAACTAACGTTTTATTTGCGATCACACATGCTATTCATACAATAACAGACGGATAAAACCTGGAAACGATCATGTTACGATACAGCACAGCTCATGCACGTGTCATCGCTGATTGTGACAAATTGCACTCGCCAACGTCAAAGTGAAGATTGTATATACTTCTTTTCTTCAGCTGACAAAGCTATGGAAGCCACACTCACGCATTTTTCCTTCATTTTGTCAATTTCACACACTTGAACGATTTCACGCATAGTTCTGTCATGTGCCCTATAGAGAACATGGGTGTTTTGGAACACTGGGACACAACCACACCTTTGACAGTGAAGGGCCAAATGACCAGATACAACTTTTTCTATATTTTACTTGTGTTCCCTAAGTCTTTTGTTTACACAGTTACGGATTGGCCTATGTACACGCAATCACAAGTCAAAGGAGTGCGATAGACAATACCTCGACAACAATTCACGAATTTTATCATTGCTTGATTTTACAATCCTGTTTCCCACTACTGTCAGCATTAATCTTTCTGCACATTCCTTGTAATCGTTCGGGAACACAAAACACTACGTTCGCACCAGCCTTTCTTGCTATCCTACGCAAGTTATGCGAAATGACATGCATGTAGGTCACTACAGCAACCTTGGCTGCCTTAGTGCCGGCTGCCTGGTCTCAGATGTTTGCCCTTCCTTTCCTGCTTATCTTTTCGGTGACGGATGTTAACAGGTGCAAGGGATAACCAGAGCCCAACAAACGTTTAGCTTGAGCCCACAAGCTCGCATCAAGCTTGTGGTGGCATGACTTCATCAGTAAATTTTGAAAACAGGAATTTATCACCACACGCTTTACCAATTTTGAGTGAGCGGACGTGAACAGAAGAACCGGTTTATTTCCTCGTGGTTCATAGCTCCAGCATACAGCATACTCCCGCTGGCGAAAAATACACCCCAAGGTCAAAGAATCTTATGAAACTGTTATTTGGTATTTCATGCGTCAGCACCATGGGAGATGAAAATGTGAATCTTTTACAATCAAGTAAGCGTAACATACTCTAGCAGCAACAGTTTTGTGCATTTCAATTGAACTGCTTCAAGCTGAGCAAAGATCATAGCTATCTTTTATTTAAAAGATACCATATTTACTCGATTCTACCACGTCCTCGATTGTAACGCGCACCCGTTTTCCACAACGAAAAAAAAAAAAAGTAAGACATCGATTGCAATGCGCACCCATTTTTCCTGTTGGCCCGCACGATCACACCACTCGGGAAAACGACTCCTTTCGCGAGCGTCTTCCGTTTAAATATGAGGTACAGGGGAAGCTTGTGCCTATCTGACGTGCAAAGAAGCATTGCCGTCACTCTAGTTTTACCGTGGCCCGATGTCAGCACGCGAACATGCTTTGCCCCCTTCTTCTCGACGGTTGTGGTGCCAGGCATGTCGAAGTAAAGAGGCGTCTGATCGGCATTCCCGATTTGCCCAAACAGGTAGCCGTTGTTGTGCCGCAAGTTTAGGACGAACCTCTGAAAACTGTGAAGCTTTTCTTCGTACTCCTCCGGCAACTTTTGGCATATGCCCGTTCGCCTTTGTAGGGAAAAGCCTTTCCTCTTCATAAAGTTAGTTAGCCAGCACCTGCTCGCTATAACTGGCTCTGCATTAGCCCTTATTTTAAGGCTAACTGCATAGCCTGCACTTGGTGCAGTTCTGTCGTCACGGGCCACTCACTGCTCAATCATATACTCGCCGAGCAGCTCTTCAATTTGCGGAAACTGACCCTGCTGTGGTCCACTGAAGCCTTTGCATGAATGTTTGCTGTCGAGAATATTCTGTTTTTGTTTCCGCCAGTCCCGCACGCACGTTTCGGGAACTCCGAACGACCGCGATGCGGCCCGATTTCCGTTAGTTTCGGCACACGTGATTACATTTCTTTTAAAAGCAGCATCGTGGTGCACTCGTCGAGTTTTTGGAGTCGGCCCTTCTAAACCGTCGATGCTAATGCACTACAAGATGACGAACTTCTCAGCACACGTACAAAGTGCTGCACATATGAAACACATAGGCAGAAATGGCCGAGGCGCCATGCCGACGCACGTAGGGGGCGACCATTTTGAAAATGCTGATGGCAATAGAATGACCGTATTCATTTTTTTTTTCGTACTCGATTATAACGCACATGCGATTTATGAACTCGTTTAACCGGAAAAAAGGTGTGCTTCAGATTCGAGTAATTACGGTAAGTGAGTTGCTGTACATTTCTAAATACAGCACCAAGTTCTCTTTTCAGACACATTTGTTTTCTTTTTTTTTTGATTATATCGAAATTCAACATAACAGTTATTTCTATTCTTCTGTCTGTGATAGTGTAACCTGTTCATTCCAAATCATTGTAACAATTGAAAACTTGTGCTTGTCAGTTTCCCTTTTCTTCTTTGTTTCCCTTTTCTCCTTTTCAAGACCTTAACAGTCTGTAAGCGATAATGCATGTACAATGAGCTGTTTATATGTTTCAGACTGCTATTCTACCATAGAATCCCCAAGAGCATGCTGCATAAAAATTAACAGTGCTTGTCTAATGGACCAGATTTTAAGGAGCTGTCAATGAGCCTTCCCAACCCATTAGATGCACAAAGATAGATACTAATAAGTAAAAGCCTTGTTTCACTGACCAGTGCCTTGATGAGGTGCAGGGAACGCAACAAACCCAAAAGCTGCTGACGCCTGCGGCAGGCAGCCAGGAGGCCCAGACTAGACACGGCCAGCTCGTGCTGGCTGCATGCCAAGCTCCTGTGCAGCAACAAACCACAAATCAGCTCTTTCACAGAATGTATTTAAAAAATGAACTTGAATCATCTACAGCATTGCTTACCCGAGTTTACACGAAGACCTATGCAAAATTAGTTTAATAACAACAAAGGTAATAAGTAGGCTTGTGCAAATAGGGAATTTTTGGTTAGAAGCGAATTCGACGCGAATAGTGATTTTGATCGAATAATTTTGAGCCGAATTCGAATGGTACGTATGACATATTTAAAAAAAAAAGGGAATATTTATGAAGACCCAACTAACCTGAACAATATTTCTTTTGAACTGAAATAGGGGCTCTATGCAAATGCCTTCTTTTTTTCATTCAAAGGAAGTCGAAACAACCTTGAGTAATAGTTTCGGTAGGTGGCGAGTGATAACCTGTAAGATACTTAAGGTTTCAAAATGTATTATACTTAGAGCATAAAAGCCATCATAACAAGCTTAATAAAATGAAGAATTGATTTGAGGGTAACATGTTTTTTTAAAGGGGCCCTGCAACACTTTTTCAAGTTGCCATGGAGCCAGTAAGCATGCTTGTTGTCTCACAAATTTACCACCGCAAAATTTCTATAATCAGTCCACTACAAACGGAGTTCCCAAAACTTTGTTGCACAGTGCAATCAAATTCTCTCTTTTCGTTTCGACGAAATAGCTGGAAACTAAGCAGGAAGGAATGCCACGGCGAAAGAAAACACTTCACATGCACCTCGTGGCCTTGAGCACCGCTTTTTTTTTTTTTCGAATACGCGGCGTTTTCGTGTGATTGCGCACGTACTCGTGGACAAGCGGCGGCCCCAGTAACGACGAGCGCGCCATGCTCAAATCAGCCAATGCCTGTGACCAGAGCCGTATATTCCTTCTTGGCTGTAACAAGTGATTTCTGAGCTTGTAGTGTCATTTGCCGAGAAAAGAAAGCAATTTTTCGCTTTCAACATTTGCTGTGAATTAATGGTTACATGCTGCGTTACAATATTTGTCTACAATATTTGCGTGTTTAAGGTAGCCTCGACTACCGATCGGCAGCGTTTTCTGACCATGTTCAATAAATGTTGCAGGGCCCCTTCAAATTTGAAGGTAGGCTTCATGGCAAAGCACATTTTCCTTGAAAAGTGCTTTCACTGCTTAGCACCACTACAATGCAATGAAACCACAATTATAAGCGGTGACATGCGGATTATTATACACCTATTTGTTCATTGCAAATACTTCGAAAATATTCAATAATTTGAATTCGAATCGAAGGGAATTAGAATGCTGAACTATTCATACAAATATTTGAAGCATTCGAATATTCGTACAAGCCTAGTAATAAGCAACTAGGTCAAGTATTGTAGATGCTTTTCATGCTGGAATCAACAATTAAAATAGTAAGAATATTACTTCTGACATTCTGCTTTCTCGTCATCCTTTCCTGCTACGTTAAACAATAGGTAGCTAGCACAAAATAATTGAAGAGGCAGAATAACTCTGCTTACCATACCCTAAACTTCCCATGTCTGTACACATACAATTACAGTATAATATCACTAAGCTATAATTGCAAATAGAGTAAAGCTCTATCTAATCAACCATTCCAATCTGACACTCTTTGTTTTGGACAACTGTGGTGTGCAAAACTTGCACCACACAGTAAAACAACAACACTTGTGTTTGCACCATTTTGTATGTGCATGAAGGAGTCCTGTTGAGTGCAGCTTCATTAGGGCTCGCCAACTAGCACATCAAAACAACTCAACATGAGCAAGATCATTTGCGTCAGCACCGATGTCTAGCCACGGTTGCTCCAATGCCGTAGTGGAGAGTGCCATACATTTCTGCCTGCAAAAAGTCATCAAATGTATGTAATCATCTTGAGGCAAGTTCTTATACTGGCTATAGTGTGAGCCATTTTATATTGTCCCAATTACCGCAGTAATGCTTTCTTAAGGTTGGGGGTCCCGCTCCGGTGCCAACCTTAAAGAAGCATTTTAGGCATTATTTGCTGACGCACTGTGCTCGCTGCGCTCAATGAATAATTCTGAACTGAGCGAATTCAAAAAGCTTACGATCTCTACTTTACAATGACACCTGGTGTTATTGCCTGGTCTCAAGCGTTGCATAATAGCAACAAAGTGTTCTTGTTAGTATTTTTTTTGTATAATCCTCCGTTCTACTGCGAGTACGGCGAAACTGTTCAACATAACAGGGCCAAATTTGTGCCTTTAGATGAAGTGCTATTCAAGGCTCCTATGAAGATACATTGCATATAAATCAATTAGTCATTTACTTAAGCTCCAATATAAATGAGCAAAAATTGAAAGTTCGTGTGTGAATATCTTTTTTCTCTCAATACATAAACATAATATTTAGTGGCTATGTAGATTAGAATAGACTTACTTTCCTCATGAAGTTCCTTTGTGCACTGATGAAAACTTGACGAATTATTATAATGTCAATGCAGCAGTTTATGGTTCTACTTGGTCTGCATTACCAATGACATGAAAAACCTATACAAGCTGAAGCTCTGAACTCCTATATAATGAAGCAGCAGGCCCTTCTCTAGAATTATATGAAGAGAAAATTATTTTATTTTTAGTAGAGAACCTAGGAGACAGCAGCAAGTTTAGGTGATTTTTCTGCCGGCCAGTTTCATAGAAAGTGGCTTTTTTTTCCCTTTTAGACACTAATTCAGAACGAGTATTGCGCATTAGTAAATGCATACTGCGTCTCCTATCGGCGTCACGAATGCAGTTTTTTCACGATCCCTGGGGTCGACTTCATTTTGCCATTATCCGCTTTTTAAGTCCATGGAAGAGAAGTAACGTGTGTTTCGAAACCTGTCGATCGAATCATCTATGCGGGGAAGTGGGTACACGTCATTTTTTGTAACCTGACTTGTGCTCACTCAATGAACCACCCAGTGGTTGAAACCGAAATATTTTAATCTCACAGGTGTTTTTCGGGTGGAGTGCCATCTATAAACTGAAAATTAAGTTGTTTTATGTGAGTAGCAACGTTTGTCAAATGTGGCGCCACCATTTTCAAGCTGCGGCTGTGGGGCAGTCAAACCAGCGCCCAAATGTGTAGCTACACAACAGCACAGGCCAGCACTGTGAACAGAACCAACAGCTTACTTGCGACCTCGAATGCACACAGAGCAGGCTTCGTCAAGGCTGTCCTGCAGCTCGGTGACACGCTGCAGCTCCAGTGTGTACCACGACTGGTTCTGCAGAATCAGGTCGGACACCCGCTTGGACACCTGCATAAGCGTTAGTAGCACGACATACCATCAGGATACAGAGCCCACCTTTGTGGCAACACTAAGCTTGCATAACAGAGATCACTAATCAGAGTGAAACTACTATATTTGTAGTTTTTTTGTTGCTGTTGTTACTTGTTGGAAAACTCAACACTATTGTTGCACTACCTGCATCCAATGTTGTCTGCCCACAAGTATCAGCAAAAAATATGAATTTATGCCCAGCTCAGGTGCACACAGCCATGATTACACAGCAAAACACTTGACAAACAACATTCTGCTACCTTATAGCCTGTCTGCTCTAGAAGACAGCCTCATTTGATGCTAGGATCTTTTTTTTTTCTTTTATCTGCAGATCGCACATAAAACATACCAGTGCACTCTGCTTCTGGGTGCACTGGTCATCAAGTATTTCAGGGTGACGGAGTTTTGCTTTTTCACTTTTCAACACCGCCTTTTCGTCACCTGCGCGCGAAGAGAGATTGAGTTATTAGAACGCAACTGAAAAATGATCGCTATTTGTTAGAAAAAACACAATTTTTGGGTTTCAGCGAGGCTCAGCATTCGATATAGCAGGTGTGTGTTGTGCAGGAGTTAGATATACGTGTGCACCAGCCCCATGCCACTTCATGGGAAATTCAAGGGGATTTCTCAACAGTTTGATATATTTCGAATCGACTGTATGTAAAAAATAGCCTCACTGATTTCTTTGATAGAAGGTATGGCCGCACGTGCACAGGCTATTGCGTAGCTCTATGAGCTTTCCTGTAGCATTCAACACAGGGTGAGAGTGCACAAGATGAGGATACGGAAGAGGCCTGAGACGTATGCAGTGCTTGTGTGTGTCAAGCCTCTTCCCTGTTCTCTTCTTATGCAATTTCACGCTGTATCATATCAAACCAACAAGCCCAAACAGCTAGGCCAGTGTAGAATCCACTTCTCAGTTTTAGAGATGAAATGTTCAAGACAGCCGTTCCAGCTTAGCTACCAATGGATCGTACTTGGTTCTTTCTTTGTATCCCAATCTGAGCAGATCAGCATGGTGCATGTTACCAAGGATTTGCTTGTGGCCTTGGAATGATGCAAATTAAAAATGAAATAATGAAGGCCCTCCCAGCAAATGAACAAACGAACATCCAAAAAACGAAGCGCGTTGTCCTTTTCCTGTTTAAGTGCAAGCTATACATTTACATTTTGGGCGTTCAAGCAGTCCAAGAAGCATTGGATGTCTTGCTTTTCTAAAATGCAGGAAGCAGTCATCGATGTATCAGTAAAATACTTTCGGTGCCAAAGTGAACATTTCCAGGACCTTTCGTTCCAAAGCTTCCATTACTACATAAGCCGTGATGACTGATACTGACGCTCGCATCGCCGTACCATACTATTGCTGGTAAATGATGCCACCGTACAAAAACTACGTGTTGCTGAGACGAAACCGCAGCAGCTCGACAACTTTAGGCATGTCACAGGGGCTGCAACTAGGAAGACTACTGTCAGCTTTTAGGGCTTCGTCACATGTGGTTACTGCCAAAACAACTACAACACATTTAGAAAGTGACACGACGTTGAACCAGACCATAGAATTGTTTTCTTCACTCAGTGTGATGTCCTTTACCTTGAAAACAAGCGCAGGTTAATTTTCTATGTGTGTCGAGGTCTTACCAGCTAGAAAACTCAATCAAGCAATCAATCAATCAATCAATCAATCAATCAATCAATCAATCAATCAATCAAGTCTTTATTTCAGCTTGTACACACAAACTGGGGATGCGAGAAAAAAGCAGCGAATTTAACGCCGCTTGATGGGCCTCGCCATCCATACATGTCAGCAGTAGGCACAAAGCAAAAGACAATCACTGCACGGAAGGTTCATACAAAACACTATGCATTTACAAAACAAATAATGAACACTTGGTGAATGTAGCCCGATAGTAGGTAAGGCAGTGATGTGGTGAAGTCGACAATAGGTCGACGTGGAACGCCAAGCTTATGGACTTTAAACATGTCATACATTGCAGAGGCTGAACTGTTAGTGCAGAGCACACCAGTGTGGCGAGGAGGAAAATTTAAACAACCTGGCAGCTTTGTTTGTAGTCTTTGTGTGGGGTCATAAGTTAGAGCAGCATATGTGCAATGGTCTCCGAGAAGGGCCAGTACCATTTTCTTGTAGTAGTCGGTCTTGTTCAACAAGTAGTAGCATTTCCTTTGTCGGAGGCTAGAATGGTGACGCTGGTGCTACTCCGTAGGTTCCAAATGGGTTGCTTTTCTCCTACAGACGAATGCATCCTTGCACCATATTTCTGCGAAACCAACAACGCCCCAATAGTGCAGCTGCGAGCTCCTTCTCGTACTTTTGAGGGAAGTTGACTGAATGCATGTGCTACCGCACAGACCACATCTCTTAGCCTTAATAGTGCTTCCGTGTCAAAGTTCAGCCCATCGGGCAATAAAAAGCTCCGCTTCCTTCTCAGTCAGAGTGCTTGAAGTTTTATGTCTTGTGAAGTTCTATGGATGCCTTCCTTCGTAGTTGCAGTGAAGTTGGCATGCTGCTGCACCTCTGAAAATTATCTGGATGCTCAAGTTGCCAGCGTGCAAAAAATGTTTGACAGTTTCTGCAGCGTTTCACGGCACTGAAGAACACATACTTGCAGTAGCTTTCACTCAGCCTGATGGACAATCTGGTGGACTCATATGCAGCAACTGGTCGTTTCAATCACAGACTGCTTGGCATCAAGTCTTTCTGTTTACATGTGAAGCTGAAACCCAGGTGCTTCTTGGATGCTGCCGTTTTTGAAGTGAGCAAACAAATCTGCGTAATTTGATTTCGACGTCTTGTCCATAGGTGCTCTAGGAACGTAATCAAGAGTGTGACACTGGACACTGGAGGGACAGGCACTGAATGAGATGAAACACCGTCACTGACCAAATCAATGCCTGATGAAACTTTTGCTGAACTCTTGACTATATTTTTTTTTCTTGCAAAAAGAACAAAAAAAGGCTTCAAGTTTTTCTTTAAAAAGCAGAAAGCACAATGCACCACAGAAATGACAGCCATCCTGTGTCTACTGACCTGTTTTCAGTGACAAATCTATGTTCACAGGCATCTAGCATTTCTGCCTCCAAAGAAAATGCAACTGCCAGTGCAGATTGAACCCGCAACCTTTGAGCCAGCAGCCAACCACTATAACATGGTGGTGGCTAAACCCAGGTTGGCGACATGTAATCATTCGTTCGAGCAGACAGCAAGATGTGTGAGACTCACACAATTATTGTAGGTGAAGTTTGATTGTATTTTTATATTTATGGAGCAAGGCTTCCGAGTGCTTACTTTTTTTTAAAGCAGTCAGGGTCATTGCAAAAGCTTAAATGCTATCTCGTATGCTATGGCCGGTGAAAGTCGCAACGACATTCAGGCCCATGGGTACTGTAGCAGACGATGTGTGAGGCATGATGGAAGACGGCAATGCACTAGTTCTCACAACGACCGTTGAGTTCACATTGGAGAGCACGCATCTATGGGGAACTGCAAAACTCGATTGGTTCTAGAAAGGTTGGGCTGACATATCGACATTCGGTTTTAAAGGAGCACTAACATCAAACTTCAAGATTGAGATGTGCCCATCATTGGATCGCTTGGTGTGCATAGGTCTTCTTGGCCAAATTTGAATGGCATCCATTGAGTGGAAGTTATTTTATTTCGATGTCAAATAACGTAGAAAAGCTAAGGAGAACAAACGGAAAATAGACTGCCCTGTGACATTGACACTAGTGCTACGTGTTCGGTGTGATACATTCCACAAATATCATTCTGAGTGACAATACGCTAGCAACAATGACGTCGACGATCTGAGTGTGTTTGGACCAGACTCCCGGCCATGCCCTCCTTAATGGCTCTCCTTGCCGTGTTAAAGCATGCGTACGATTCATGGTGTCGCATCGACTGATTTGACATGTGCTCCAAAGCGCGAGTACGATTATTCAGAGTGACAACACGTGCCAGAATAACGAGGAACCGCTGCGAAGTGGGAACCTGCACATCGCGGCACAGAAAAAGCGGAAATTGCGTGACGTTTCATGACTTTCCAAGCCACGAACCTCAACGCAGCCAGTGGGTTGACTTCGTACGCGCCAATGGACAGAGAGACTGGCCGCCAGAACAGCTGCATTTGCTCGCTTCACTTTGCACTGAGCTGCCACTGGGTAAATCCTGTGTTGGTGAACGAGTTGGGTTTCACTGGCAGTATGAGGCCCCTTCTCGAGGCTGGGGCTAAAGAGAGAGGGGACGTTGAATGTTCTTTCTCCAAGGCAAGGCGTTCAGAGTACCTCTTCTTTGAATTTCTTACAACCCTGAGAACTTCAGGTGTAATAGTGAAGCTACTGGGGTCAGAGTCAAAGCGCTTACCATAAGACACAACATGGCGAATGCCATTAATGCTCTCTAGTGTCAGCCGTGCCCTGTCCTGCAGTAACCTGCAATTTTCGCTGAAGCCCTTTTCTACATCAGCATTGCCGTGGTGGATGCTAAGCAAGGCCTTCACAAGTTTACTAAGAAGCGGGTATTTGGTTGTTCCATCACACTTCTTCAAGTCAAAGGCAGCTCGCCAATATTCATCACGTAACTTAACCTAGCCGGCGGAAAACGCATGGAGGGGCTTAAGTCTACATCATCAGAGACACAGCTGGACTGCCTGCACGTGCGCTCCTAGCAGACGAAATACCAGTGTGCGTGACGTCACCATTTTTTGTGAAAGCAGCATCATCTGTGCAGCGACCTCGACATGGCCGCGAGGTAGCGCTGACAGCGCTACAATTTGGCGGGCTTTCAACCCATTTTGAAGCACGTTCAATAGCAGATATATTAATCAATATTACAGATATTAATTCGTACCTCAGATGCGTTTTAGGTCGCAAATCGCTACTAGGGGGTCGATAGCTACTCGTTGGCTCAAAAATCTTGACGTGAGTAAATTTGATGTCAGTGCTTCTTTAAGTAGAATCAGCAATCACAAGGCGAAATCAACTACAGTAAAATCTTGTTCATTGGACATCTGCAAATACAGAAAATCGAATTGTTCGAATGTGTTCTCTGGTGCCGGCCAGCACATGCATTGTTTAATAGCATATTTGGCTGCAACCTGGCTACTGTATCGAACGTATCACGTACGAACCGCGAAGTGCCGAAAATCGAAAATTTGCGATACAAAGAAGTTAAAACAATTCTTAGGGACAAACTAAACTGACATCAGTGTGAACTGTGCTGTAACCAAGGTAACGACAGTTCTGGTTAATATCAGGTTAGTACATTTCAAGTTAGCTTAGAAAAGAAGGTCTTGAGCCACAATCATATTGCGAACAATGTCATGAGTGGTGGAAATTGTGCCTTCTGAACTGCTCTCATACGTAGCAAGTTGAAGATTTACGTACCGTATATACTCGCGTAATCCTCACACTCTCATAATTCTTGCCCGCCCACATTGCCCAACAAAAATACAATCTTTTTTCTCTCGAGTAACCAACGCACTCCCGAAAATTGCAGCAGAAATGTAGTCTGCTTCTTTCAATCACTGATGACGACAGTGTGTGACAGCCTAGCGCTTAAAGGAAAGAAAAAGAAAGGAAGGAGGGAGCATGACGTTGCACAGCCAACCATGACAAGCCAACCTGTTTTGAAACCAGCTGTGTCAGCCCAACACGTGACATTTTATGCCAAGATCACTCAAGCAATGGGATTTTCAAATATTCATGGTATAGCACCAGTAGCTTTTAATTGAAGCGCACTTGTTCAGTGCAGATTGGCCAGCTCATGCAGGAGTCTAAATAACAGACCACCATCAAGACTACTAAAACCTACCACACGCTGTGACGTTTTGATCATATGTTGGGCTGGCACAGTGGGCTTCAAGTGCGTGACGTAATGTTCCCTCCTTTCTTTTTCTTTCCTCCATAGCCTAGCACCATCTCTCAAGCATCGTGCATACTACTATCAATGCACAGAGCCCTGTTCATTGATAGTGCAGTGTGCAAGCCAAGCAAAGCCAAAGTGGCAAAAAGGCATTGCGGTGAGTTGTGATAGCTCGTGTAGCATATGTTGTTGTGTCTATTCCGAGATTACGCCATGGGTCCATACGAAAGCTACACGGCTGCCTTAAATGTGAAAGGGATTGATCATAGACTAAACAGCAATAGGGCTGCTGACAGGCACTTCGTAACCGATGAGTTCTGTGTTCGCTAATAGTAACTGCTGCAGGAGCAGCTGAAACCCACCAACAAGACATGTCATGGCGGCGTTGGGCCTTTTGTGGGCACGCGCTCCTAACGCATCAAGAGTCTCTGTGCGGGGACCCTTGAGACACCATTTGCTAGTGGTTTTAGTGTCTGCATTTAAAGCTTGCTTTGTGGTTTCTAGTTTTGAGTTGTATCTTCAAAGTTTGTAGTTACTTCCTTGGGTGAGAACCTGAATTTGTGGCCACTTCGTTTTCTTTTTTGCTTTGTATCTTTACACAAAAGATTTTTCGATGTAATTCTTACCCTCACCCCCCCCCCCCCCCCACTTCCCAACCAACTTTTCATTGGTTTTCCGAACTTCCCAACTTTTCAAAAGAAGAGTGCGAGGATTATGCGAGTAAAGATACGGTATTCATCAAGAAAATGAAAATGTACTGATGTAATACAAATATGTATAGAGTTTTCCTGATACATTCGATAATTTGGAATTCGATTATACAGACTTTTTTCCCGGTCCCTTGAAACCTGATTTAACAAGCTTTTACTGTACACGTACTTGGGTAATCACTATAAAAATTGTTACCGTGAGCTTCCTTGGTCTAATATGAAGATTTATTTTGGTGAAATATAAGATCAAGTGAAATAACTAAGGCATTCCATATCCAGAAATATTTGAGTTAGCACGCCATATCTTGGCCAAGACTTTATAATTTTTAATGCCTCATAGTTATATCGTTTTTTTTTTTGCTATATCCTGAATTTTGTGGACTGACTTTCTTTTTGTCTGTATCTTTATGCAGAAAACGTAATTTTTGTGTGGGCCCTCGAACATACACACTTTAGTTAGCCTAGATTTTTGTCTGTATGAAACCTACATTTCAAAGTTGGACTGAGTAGTGAGTCGGCACTTGTCTGCCTTTTATCCATGTTTGCTGTGAGCACGCTGCCATTGAGTAATGACCTGAAAAAAAACTGCACCCCCACCCCCAACAAGTACTGACCACTGCCAGTTGTCTACGAAGAACCTTGCGCACCAACTGAATGGCAGCCAGGTCCAACTCCTCAGGCAGCTTCTGCAAAGTGGCAACAGGTGGATGCCTCTATCAGTGACATCCACAACAGCAGTGCTACAGTTCACCTTAGCCAAGTCTCAGTAGTTACTCCACTTTAATCAAAACCAGCACGTAATAAGGCCAAAGAAAGCACAAGGTATGTTAATTGTACTGCTTTTTAAGTATACTGTAGTGATTGTGGTATAGATGGGAATAAAGTAAAGAGGACAAAAAGACAAGGCACATTCAGCCGGCACCTTTGGATCCAAAGGTTCCACTTTTCCATCCTAGCAAGGGCCACTTTTCCGAGGCATACAATCATCAATGAGTCATGATGGTATTGAGCTATGAGAACTCCGCTAATACAGGGGGGCCAGGAACATTATCGCTCGATGACACCAACGCATTAGGCGATAACCTGGCAAAAATATTGCTAAGTGTGGGAGCCAACGTTCTCATTGGTTGCAGCAGCACAAGATATAAGAAGTTTCCGCACTACAGGTGATGTAAAACAGCTTTGTGCTGATCAGACATGACTAATGTGCACGAGACAATGCAGCCCAATTTTTTCTCGACTTTCTGCAGGATTACAACAATGACCTCGATGATGGCGCTGCTGGAACTAACGAGCCTTGTGGCAACTGCATCGAGGACTCAGACTATCAATAAAACTGAGGGGCAACTTATAGAATGAGAAAGTGAGGAGGCCATGCACGAGTTATGTAACATTATAATAATAAAAAAAAATCTTAACAGACGTAGCACTCGAAGTCTTAAAATTGAGTCACCAATTTAAAACAAAAAGTGTGACCACTATGATCATCATTTATTTATTACACATGGGGGGAGCATACACAAGAAAAAAGGAACGTTCAAACAGCAATTAATTCTTTGTACTGTCCATCCCATCGGGAATTGTTACAGGAAGTGCATATTTGACATTTACAATATAAAATACAAGGAGAAACGTCCAGTTACATGGAAAGAAGATATTAGCAGTTAACAAGGTAAACAAGGAAACCATAGTAATAATACATACTAATACAAAAAAATAAAAGGTGGCAAAGAGGCATACAAAAAGAGAAAACTGAAGTAAGAATACGATCATATAAAAGTGAAAATAAAACGAAGTGACAATGTAAATAAAATGGTGTGGTGCGTGTCAGATGAACAGACTTGTAGGTACAGTATATACCGGGTGTTCAAAATTAAGCTTTATGATTTTTTTAAAATTAGGCGCTCGAAGGCACGTGAGAACCACTTGTGCAAATAAGTTAAGCGGCCAGGGGGACAGAAAGTTAGATGATAATTATCGCTGTCAGCAGCCCAATTAACTAAAATTTAATAATTAACTTTTTACTGGCTGCGGTAAGTTGGCATGTTTATATTGAAAAAATGTAGGCAGTGGTGTTTGTACACAGTTTCAGTTGGAAGATTTTTTCTAGCACGCCTGTGTTCCGAGATATCCGGCTCCAAAGTTTAATTGTCTTTCGCACGATTACGCATGCAAGAGGGTGAGGGTCCGCGCAAAGCTCCTCCCTAAAGTGACGCATCTGTTGCGTGTGGTGTTTAGTGTGTGAAGAGGGTGGAAGCGTAGGCATAGGTGATAGCAATTACCCTTGCCCTCTTCGGCCGTCGAAATCAAAAATCGAAGAACGCTTGCAACCAGTGTCGTAACACGCAACTGCAGAGCCTCTAACGATAGTGGCAGATACCATGCCGAGATAATGGTGCGAGCGGAGAATCTGGATGCCAGTGCGCGTGCGTAATAATCACTAGAGAAGCATGCGTGGTCGTTGCCTGGGCTACGCGAATAGCGTGACTGCTGATGTCCGAGTACTGTAACTTTTATTGAAACAAGAGCAACAACTCCACCAATAATAACTGAAACAGTTTTATCCTTGCTAACGCATATTTCCTGCTGCTACATAAGCATATTTCGGTCATGCACAAATCTCATCGAAACTCTTCACCTCTCAAGACGTCAATGCCCCAAAAAGTGTTCAAAATGCCTGCCTTCGGCAGCAACGCAAAGCATGAACCGCTGTCGCGTCGACTCGATGACTCGGCGCAGTACTTCTGCAGGAATACTCGCACAGGCAGATGTTATCCTGTCCTTCATGTCATTAACATCGCTGGGCTCTGTTACGTAAACTCGATCTTTAACGTAGCCCCAAAGGAAAAAGTCGAGCGGAGAAAGGTCAGGTGATCTTGGTGGCCAAAACATCGCTCCTGCGCGCCCAATCCACTGTTGTGGAAAACGTCTGTCCAACCAGTTCTTCGCCCTGGTAGAAAAATGTGGTGGTGCTCCATCGTGCTGAAACCATACTTGGCGCAGGTCATTTAGGGAAAGACTGCAGACAAGATCATCAATGACAACACCTAATATTTCTTCTGTGTACATCTTTCCGTTCAAGTTGTCCTCAAAAAAGTGAGGTCCGATGATCCTGTCCCCGAGTATGCCGCACCACACATTCACACTCCAGCGAACTTGATGCTTGTGCTGCCTCAGCCAGTGTGGGTTTTCTTGTGCCCAATAATGGGCGTTGTGAAGATTAACACTTCCATTTCGGCAAAACCGAGCTTCATCAGTCCAAATTATTCTGTGCAAAAAGTCATTTTCTTGATCAGTTTTGATGAGGCCCCAATTGCAGAAGTCAACTCGCCTTTCAAAGTCCGCCTCATTTAGGTCCTGATGAAGGTAAACGTGATATGGATGGAACTTGTGCTTTCTTAAAACATTTGTGACTGTTCCGATGCTGCGACCGCACTGATCGGCAATCTGTCGGATGCTGAGCTCTGGCATCGAGGTTACGCACGCGACAACGTCGATTTCAAAGTCTTCATCGACGATTGCCTTCCTGGTCCGTCTCGGAAGGTGGACAGAGCCTGTTGTGCAGAAGCGTCGAAACAGGTTTGTGAAAGTGGGCCTTGTTGGAAGGGGACGGTGTGGGTGGCGAGACGCGTAAAGCTCCATTGCTAACGAAGCGTTGCCATTCATTTCAGCCATTGCAAGCACCACGTCTACTTTTACTTTGGTAGAATACCTCACGCCAGAAGCAGCCATATTAGCTCGAAAGGACTCCACGTGGATTTCCTTGGTAGACCTTCAATGCAGAGACGCTGTGCTCTAACCGGAGGCACCCTAGTGCAGGACGGTCCTGCTAACGCGTTCACAAGAAGATGTCTCAGTGTGATCTAAAGTCACGAAAAAACGTCGCGAAAAATGGTCTCCTGTTATCGCGTTCATCAGGATCATGCGTAAGGCTCATGGCGCACCGCGCTGTCACATTTTGATTTCGCCGGCCGAAGAGGGCAAGGGTAATTGCTATCACCTATGCCTACGCTTCCACCCTCTTCACACACTAAACACCACACGCAACAGATGCGTCACTTTAGGGAGGAGCTTTGCGCGGACCCTCACCCTCTTGCATGCGTAATCGTGCGAAAGACAATTAAACTTTGGAGCCGGATATCTCGGAACACAGGCGTGCTAGAAAAAATCTTCCAACTGAAACTGTGTACAAACACCACTGCCTACATTTTTTCAATATAAACATGCCAACTTACCGCAGCCAGTAAAAAGTTAATTATTAAATTTTAGTTAATTGGGCTGCTGACAGCGATAATTATCATCTAACTTTCTGTCCCCCTGGCCGCTTAACTTATTTGCACAAGTGGTTCTCACGTGCCTTCGAGCGCCTAATTTTAAAAAAATCATAAAGCTTAATTTTGAACACCCGGTATATAAAAAAATATAGATAAGTATGGCGATACAAGTATATCATCACTGGACAGCATGCAGTTGATTTTCAACCAATGATAAGAAGAAGGATAACGTAGTGCTTGTGAATACATTAGGATCTAGCCCGTTCCATTCAAGTGTCATTAAAGAAAAAATGAATGCTCATGACTTTCGGTATGAATGCTGTGTTCACGTAATGATAATGCGTGTTTGCGCCGCATTTGTTTGAAAC
The DNA here is from genome assembly GCF_043290135.1 of Rhipicephalus microplus. Classification (NCBI taxonomy): domain Eukaryota; kingdom Metazoa; phylum Arthropoda; class Arachnida; order Ixodida; family Ixodidae; genus Rhipicephalus; species Rhipicephalus microplus. The sequence goes on along the minus strand of NC_134700.1, from coordinate 62,791,871 downwards.
ATAAGTATTCGGAAGTGTCAATATTTATGTCTTTGTGAATTACCTGATACATTTTTATTCACACAAGCTTGGCTTGCTTTCGTAAGGTGAGGATACCGGCCTATTTTAGCTATGCTGTAGGTGAATCGTTTAGCCTATAATAATTGTAAATGCATCTTAGTGCCTTTCATTGAACTGCTTCAAGTTTGTAGATGAGTTCTTTAGTGGAAGGAAACAAAACGTTAGCATATGCTAAAGTTGATCTGACAAAGGTTTGGTATGCTAATAGTTTTGTGATAGAGAGCAGTAGTCTCATGCGTCTATTAAAAAAAAAACAAGTTTCTAGTGCAGTAGCAGTGATGTTATCTACATGGTGTCACCATCTTTAGTCATAGGTTAGTGTTAAGCCAAGGTATTTGTACTCATTAACTGCATTAAGAGTGGCGCCACCTATAGTGTAGTCAAAATCGGACGTGTGTTTCCCGTTATTGATATAACTGCTGACTTTTTAATGTCCAGTGTCATTTGCCCTTTTTTAGACTATTTGGATACTAAAGATAAAGAGTTTTTTTTCTTACACCATTTGGATACTGAAGATAAAGAGTTGTTTAATGCAAGATGATCACTATAAGAATCGATTACTTGGTATATGACGCCATCATCAGCAAAGAGTCTGACGACAGGAATATTACAAGGTAGGTAGATCATTGATGTATATAAGAAATAGGATTGGAGCCAGAAAGCTTCCTTATGGAACGCCGGATCTTACGTTAGATTTATGGGAACGCTGCCAGTTGACTTCTATGCATTGCATGCGGTCACCAAGATATTTTATCCAGCTGATGATGGGCCCTTTCCCCAAGGTTTTTTCGAGTTTATGAATTAGCTTGTGATGTGACGAACAGTCGAAAGCTTTCGAGAAGTCTAGAAAGATAAAATCAATTTGTTTCTGTTGGTCGACACTCAGTGATACATCGTGTACACGCTCGTGTTGTCCTCTTTGCTTTCGTTGCCTCGCCTTTCGTCTGTTTCTTCTAGCACCTTCGTGCTCGCGCTGCTGCCCTTATTACCATGAATTCAAACCAACTAGTCCAAATAGCCGTTCTTCTTCATCGTGTACAGGTTCAAGTAGTTGCGCGACTCTGGAGAAATGTTTTCGAAATCTGTGCTGACAGGGTGTTAGTATTTGTTCCTTTTTGAGATGTTTGGTTATGTGCTGCTTTAAGATGATGTGTTCCAAAAGTTGGCAGGCTGTGCATGTCAGTGAGATGGGTCCGTAGTTGGAGGGTTCCGTTTTACTTCCTGATATATGAATAGGGGTTACTCTTGCTGTTTTACAGTCATTTGGGATGGTGCCTGAGGACAATGATTTGTTAAATATAATTAAGCAAATAGAATAAAGGTAACCTTTATAAAGAAACGAGGCAAAATTCCAAGGCACTCAAAATACACAATAATGCCCTCAAAAAGAAGAAAAACAGATAAGTAATAATAAAAAACTCAATATGTACATTATGCATCAGCACTCAATAAATTTGTTTGCACGTTTCAAAATTTGACGGGGTCACGTTCAGTCATAACAAGGTCACGTAAATCATTCCATTTTGCGAGAGCTACTGGCAAGGAATAATTGAAGGATTTGGTATGATTGTGAATTCGTTAAAAGACCGAGGGAGTTTGACAGGCAGCGTGAAGTTCGGCTTGGTGGAAAAAGAAGCAGGTTACGAAAGTGTGCGAAGTTGCAATGGAGCTTAAGAAAGAGGCATAGGCGTGAGGTTTTTCTGCAAAGTTCTAATGATTTGATGTTTGCGACACTTAGCCAATGGTCCTACTGCAATGTAATAAACCGGGCTGCGCAGTTTTGGATAGCTTCAAGGAGGTCAATAAGGTACGCTTGATGTCGATTCCATATTGCCGAAGTGAATTCCTGTTTAGTGCGGATAAATGTACCATATGCAAGTTTGCAGATCGCAGGTGGTGATCATGATAATGCCCGATTATTGAATCCCAGAGATTAGTAGAGCGAGCAAATATTGTCATGTAGTTGCGACAACAAAAGACACAAAGATCAAGCTAACAAAGATGAACCTTCTTTATAGGCAAACTTGCACCAAGCAAAAGAAATATTTAATGTACAAGCAACTAACTGTACTATGATAACAGGAAGCACAGATGTCAGTTGTTGATAATCTGCTCATATGTGATATATGGTAGCATTGATTATATCGAACCTTCTAGCATCATTGTTGATGCTTGTGTTACCTAAAAAAACTGTTACTCAAGTCTTGTGCATGATTTCTACAAAATCGTCTGATCAATCGCAAAGTTTCCAAACAATGCGGTATTGCCTGTGATGAGTTGTACTAACAGGTTTTTGTGCCTGAAGCCCGATCCCACTAAAATTTCAAAGAAAGTGAACGTGGTAATACAGTATGTTGCATTCTGCAATACCCTATGGCCAATAAATTAAAAAAGACGGCTTGTTCTTTCAAGGGACACTGAAACACTCTTGCAAGTACCCCTGAAATAGATTCAATAAAGGAGTTTATTGCCTCATGAGTTCACTGCCCCCAAAATTTTTGGAATTTGTCCAGTACGAGTGAAGTTACAAATATTTATCACACATTGCAGTTGCATTCTCTCTTCTCTCGCTCCGACAAAAGTGCTGGAAGCTAAGCAGGGAAGGATGGCACGGGAAAAGAAAATAGGTCACGAGCGCCTCGTGACATCGAGCACTTTTTTTTTCTTCGTAGCAACTTTTCAGTGCGATTGCACGTGCACACGTAGAAATGTCGCAGCCTCCCACGGCAGCCCTAACAATGACCGAGCGTGCCATGTTCAAATCAGTCAATGGCTAATACAAGGGCAGTGATGAGTGCTTTTTGAGCTTGTAGCGTCATTTGCCGAGAAGAAAAAGCAATTTTCAGTGGACTTTGAGATTTTATTGTAAAATTCCAGGCTGCGTGCTGCGCTATATTGTTTGGCTCATGTGTTCTCGGGAGGCTCGACTACCAATTGGCAGCATGTTCTGTGTTCAAAAAGTGTAGCAAGGCCCCTTTAAAAAAGAAGTCTCGCAGGTTTGACAATGGATCTGCTCCAGAGAGAGAGAGAAGCGCACCTTGAGCTCATGGTCACTGGCATCAAACTCTCCCTCGGGTGAACAGTAGATGGCTTCGATGCACGACAGCACTTCCTCTTCTTCATTTGGGTCAGCTGGCAGCTCCCCACTGGGCTGAATGCAGAAGCACAACACAGTCAGCCTAAACAAATGTCACGGACATGCCGCTTTATGCCACATGCAACAAAACGCTTGGGATCAAAAAGGCAAATAACATGCTGCATGCACAAGCTTGATATGCAATGACATCAAGTATTTCACTCGTATTTCAGAAGCCGTGCAAGCATTTCTTAAAAATAAGTGAAATTTTCGGGAAGGGCTAGTTTCTTTGTTAGACAAAACCAAATGATTCCAACAAACAGAGAGGCCATGGAAAGCAGGAACTGTCATCAGTAATGCAGTAGTTAGGATGAGGATGCGGACAAAAGATAACTCTTTCTAAAGATGGAATACCAGTTGGAAATCTTCAATTTAAAAATCTGATGCTCTACCAAGAATGCTAAAACAAAAAGCGCTTCCCCGCACACTTCATCGAGTACTCTTGTTGTGCATGCAATACTAGGAAGTGTTTACACACCACTGGTCATAGCCCATGCACCGAGTGTTGAACTGTCTTTTTGCCAAAAGGTCATCAAATAGCACCGGTTCACAACCAAATGCCCAAGCACACCATTTCATCCAGTCATCGTAGCACAAAGTCACCTTACGCAGTTAGTGAAAAGTAGGTGCCACCAGCAAAGAGCTGTTATGATAAGGTCACCCATTTTGTAGACCATTTTTTTTTAGTGTGAGTGTGTATGTGGGCATCGCCATAAATGTGTTGATACTGTGACCTGTGTGCCACCAATCTCGAAGTCCCTGCAGCTCTTTTGTAATCATTTTTTTCAGATAACTTCTTGACATGCATAATTTAGAGAACCATGTCTATAAATTGCAAAGTGTAATATTTGAGATATCATGAGGAAGCACAATACAAGTAAATATAATAAATAAGTACTCATGTTGCTGTTTTAATGAAATAGGTTTAGAGCGATAAAAGCCTTATGTAGAGCAGAAAATTATTCCATAGTATACTTGGAGTGCTGCAGTTATGTCACTGTTTCATGTTTGCACAATAAAGCTCATGCCATTTCACTTGATGCTTTTTATATAATAATAATAATAATAATAACTGTTGGTATTTTAAATTCCAAAACTACAATATGATAACTAGTGGAGGGTTCCAGAAGTCACCTGGGGCTCTTTCATGTGCACCCAAATCTACAAATACGCGTTTCACATCTATTGAAATGTGGCCGCTGCAGCCGCTATTCAGCCCTGCGACCTTCTTTCGGCCTGCAGTCGAGCTGCATAATTATTAAACCACTTCAGAGGGTAATGAGTCTATTCAGCGAGACTAATAGCGATGAAGCAAGCCCCTCATATGTGACAAATGTCTGAAACCAGAAGCTGAAATAAATCATAGCAACAAAGCTACTGCTTGTAGAATTGCAGAAACAAAATAACATGCTTGAAATGGCTCTTCTAAAAAGAAGACTGGGGCACTCGGTATAAAAACGGTAACATTTTTATGACAAATAATTTGCTAATGCAAGGCCAGTTAAAAATTACCAATTCAAAGTACAGCAATAGCAGGAACACCTCTATAGAGCATTTATCACATTTTAATACTTGATATGAACGCGACAGTATCAGCATGATTACATGACATTAAAGTCTCACCCCACCCTCCTGCTCGAAGCTTAACACCATTCAATGGCTAATACCATACCTTACTAGCAGCATCTCCTTGAACAACATGCACATGACCCTCTAGAAGCAATTCAATATACAGATAAAGTTTGATTGAAATGCTATAAGTAAACCAGCAAGGTAATGAAAACAATACAAATTATTGCCGGCTTCCACCCAAAAATATATAGTCATGTCCTTGTTTGAGATTGAAAATGAAAGAGAGCATACAAAAATAGCTAGACCAGTGGTTCTCAGCCATGAATGTGTCGGGGAACCCTTGTGGACTGGTGGAAGTGATGGACCCCTTGCAGCAGAGGGGAGGGTGGGGAGATAGAGGGTAGGTAGTTGAATAAACACAACTGGAGCGTGAAACAAGTGCCTTTTATTTCTACCAAAAACATCAAAGGAACGTGCCACATCAATTGATTTAGGACAGTTTATCAATACGTGGCACAGTTACACTAAAGAAAAATGTGGGTGAGGGTATCGCGGATCATATAAATCGCATTGCGGACAACTAGAGTTTGCAGATCCCCATTTGAGAACCACTGAGCTAGACAATGAAGTTTTATTGCACACAATATTGCCACGCTGTGTTGGTGGCAGAAGACGAGAGCGAAGAGGTGAATGGCAGCTGTGGCTGAGTAAACAGTCCTCCACTTCGAGTTCCTGCCTATCGTTTTCTCTCGCGACAGATTGGTGGACGCGCTGGGTACTGTACTGCAATGTCTTATGCCTGCTGGTCCTGAACCAGAAGCAACCACCGCCAGTGCACCAGGTTCTGCTGATATCTATCGAAGCAGCCGTCGCCTTCAAGGACTACCACCACAGTATGGCCCCTTGGCAAGTTCCGTGAGGACTATGTTTGCCACATCCGCAACCCAAACCGAGCATGACCCACTCGCTAGCATACCCTGTGTCATCAACACGCCTCGCACACCCAACCCATTCCATGGCGATGCCGGTGAGGATGTCGAAGACTGGCTTGACCATTTCGACCGGGTCGCTGCCATCAATGACTGGGACAATCGCCGTAAGTTGAAGAACGTGTATATCTCCCTCTTAGACGCGGCAAGAGTGTGGTATGAGAACCACGAAACTTCATTCACAAGTTGGCAGGAATTCCATCGGCAGCTTCACGAGGCGTTCAGTAACCCCGAACGGAAAGATGGAGCGGAGCAGGCACTTTCTTCGCGGTTTCAAATGCCGAACGAGAGCGTCGCCATGTTTGTCGAAGAAATGTCGCGATTGTTCCGACGGGCTGACCCCCACATGCCAGAAGACAAGAAAGTGCGCCTGCTAATGCGAGGCGTAAAGAAGCAACTTTTCGCGGGCCTTGTGCACAACCCTCCTACGACTGTGTCCGAGTTCATACGTGAGGCCAGAATTATGGAGCGCATGCTTCGGCAGCGGGTGTCGCAGTATGAGCGTCAGACGGCCATGTCCGCTGCGTGCTCGCTTGTACCAAGAGGTGATAACAGGGAGGTCCTCACAGAACTCATACCGCAAGTTGTACGCGAAGAACTTCGGAAATTTCATGCAGCGTCCCCTCCCACTAGCGCTGCTCTTACGGACGTCGCTCGTAACGAAATCAGGCAGTTCGTTCACTCCTCACCACCATCGCAAGTCGAACCTCCCACGCTTTCCTACGCGGATGCCCTACGCGTCTCTACGCCATCGACGGCACATTTTGCTCATCCACCTGCTGGGACCCCCAGACGCTTTCCAAGTCCAGCCCATCGCCTGCCTTCTCAAGCCGATTCTCGTCCTGGCCCGCTGAAGTCCACCGTCTGGCGTGCACCTGACAATCGTCCTTTGTGCTACCATTGTGGCGAAGTTAGACACATGTACCGCGACTGTTACTACAGACGAATAGGCCTACGCGGATTCCACCCGGATGCACGTTGTCCACGCTATGGTGAGCGCCCACAAGAATTTGCGAATTACTTGGAAGGTAGTCATCACGCTCCTGTCCCACCGCGACGACAGTCACGGTCACCATCACCCCTTCCGTCCACATCCACGCATCGCGCCCGACCCGCCTTTGGGTCCCCTGGTGTCAGTGGCGCAAGCCCACGCCGGGGAAACTGAAAACAGCGACCTCCGGAGGTCAGGCCGCTGTCACGCGAACCGATAAGTACCCTCCGCCGCTGCCGTACGACGTGCCATTAAAGCCTGCTTGTGAAAGAGCCAACAGAACGTCCACTGCCATTACCGTTTGCGTCGACTATTATCTGGTGACTGCGCTTGTCGACACAGGAGCTGATTACTTGGTGATGAGTACTTCATTGGCTACCCGTCTACACAAGGTGCTGACAACGTGGGACGGCCCTCAACTAATCACCGCTGGAGGACACCTCGTATCCCCTATAGGAAGGTGCACCGCCACACTTGAGATTTGTGCGTCGGCTTTTGTAGCATCGTTTCTTGTACCGCCCAATTGTTCTCGGCCGGTCATTTTGGGCATGGATTTTCTGCAAGAGTATGGAGCGATAATTAATCTGCGTGATTTGTTTGTCAGTTTTGTTAACTGTGTTTCTCCAGATTCCGACATCGAGAACGAACATTGTGCCGTGGCCTTATGCGTAGTCGATGATTGCGCCACGTTGCCACCTCGCAGTAGTATCTTCGTGCTTGTTGAGTGTCCATGGGAGCAGTTGATTACAGGCATTGCCGAAAGTAACCTCACGTTATAGCTTGATCGGGAAGTGGCCATTGCTCGAAGTCTTGTTCAACTCCGAAATGGCCAGACTATGGTTTTAGTTACAAACTTCGGTGGCGAACACAGGCATTTTGCGAAACGCACAACCATAGCTTACTTGGAGGCATTAGATGATTTGGACACCTTCCCTTTGATTACAACGATCTCGACTGAGAACAGCTGGGATACTGACGTGACTAGTCGCCTCAACTTCAATTGCCAGTTAGAAGAACCTAAGACGGCAAGGCTCCTCAGTTCCCTCTCATCCTTTAGTGACTGTTTTGCCACTATTTCGAAGGTCCAGCAGACTCCTCTAATGAAGCACATAATTATCACTGAGCCCAACGTGCAACCCGTGCGCCAACATGCTTACCGCGTGTCGCAGAAGGAGCAAGATGCTATCCGTCATCAAGTGAAATAAATGCTCGACGATGACGTAATTCAATCATCGAGTGGTCCTTGGGCGTCACCAGTTGTTCTGGTTAAAAAGAAAGATGATCCATTACGATTCTGCATCGACTACTGCAAACTGAACAAGATAACGAAAAAAGACGTATATCCTCTTCCTCGTATTGATGACTCCTTGGATTGCCTGCGACACGCCCTTTACTTCTCTTCCATGGATCTCCATAGCGGATATTGGCAGATTGAAGTAGATGAACGGGACCTAGAAAAAACAGCGTTTATTACACCAGACGGTCTCTATGAATTTAAAGTTCTCCCTTTTGGCCTGTGCTCCGCTCCAGCCACGTTCCAACGAATGATGGACACAGTTTTATGTGGCTTGAAGTGGTACTCTTGTTTAGTGTATTTAGACGATTTAGTCGTTTTTTCTACGATTTTTGAACAGCACATTGAGCGGCTTGAGGCAGTTCTTCTGGCTATTCGCACTGCCGGCCTCTCTCTGAAACCAGAAAGGTGTTATTTTGGATATGAGGAACTGAAATTCCTTGCCACATTGTCAGCAGCAGCGGTGTTCGCCCGGATCCTGACAAGGCTATGGCAGTTGCTTTGTTCCCGATAAACAAAGCATGATGTACGCCGCTTTCTGGGACTTTGTGCTTATTACCGCCGCTTCGTGTCGAACTTATCGAAAATCACCGACCCTTTACAACAACTCGTCAAGGATGACGTCGCCTTCGTCTGGGGCCCCAAACAATCCGGCGCTTTCTGCGACCTTCAACAACGCCTACAAACGCCACCGATCCTTGGTCACTTCGACACCGAAGCAGACACACAAGTCCGCACTGACGCGAGCAACCTTGGCCTCGGAGCTATTCTCGTGCAATATCAAGATGGCGTGGAACGCGTCATCGCCTACGCTAGCCGCACGTTGTCATCTGCGGAGAAGAACTACTCGACGACTGAAAAAGAATGTCTGGCGGTTGTATGGGCCATAATGAAATTCAGGCCCTACTTGTACGGACGCCCCTTCCGAATCGTCAGTGACCACCACTCTCTCTGCTGGCTAGCGAATCTGAAAGATCCTTCGCGCCGTCTCGGAAGATGGAGCCTTTGGTTACAAGAATTCGATATAACGATGGTTTACAAGTCTGGCCAGAAACACACTGACACTGTCTTTCCTGCGCACCCGTCGAGGTCGCTGGAGAAGACAATGATGAAGACATCAGCTGCCTTGCTATTCTCACATTATTAAACGTGGCTGAGCAGCAACGCGAAGACTTACAATTACAACCACTGATCGAATACCTTGAGGGACGTCGCCCACAACCCCCACGTAAGTTTGCGCGTGATTTGTCATCTTTCTGTCTACGCCAAGGCATCCTCTACAAGCGCAACTTTCATTCAACGAAAACTGTTTACCTCCTCGTCGTTCCTGCTGCTCTCCGCGATGATATTTTGCGTGCTTGTCACGACGAGCCATCGTCAAGGCATCTTGGCTTCGCGCGTACTGGCGCAGATTAAGGACAAATACTACTGGCGGAAACTTACGAAAACCGTCCGGCAGTACGTCAAGGCATGCACAGTCTGTCAGCGCCGCAAAACTACAACGACGAAACCAGCCAGTCTGCTTCAGCCTTTGCGACCCCCTCACGCACCTTTTGAAAAGGTCGGAATTGATTTACTCGGCCCATTTCCGAAGTCTACGGCTGGTAACCGCTGGATTGTGGTTGCCACCGACTACTTGACCAGATACTGCGAAACACAAGCCGCCCAGCGAGCAACTGCTTCCGATGTGGCTGACTTTTTCATCAAGAACATCGTTCTCCGCCACGGTACTCTTGCTGTCATCACAGATCGTGGTACTGCTTTTAGGGCACAGTTGCTCTGACAGATCCTGTTGCTGAGCGGCACGACGCACCGAACAGCAACTGCGTACCACCCGCAGACTAACGGGTTAACCGAACGCCTTAACAAAACGATTGCAGATATGCTTTCGATATATGTCGCCAAGGATGAGAAGAATTGGGATGAAATCCTCCCGTATATAACATTTGCCTACAATACGGCTTTGCAGGAAACCACCGGCTTTGCTCCTTTTCGTCTGGTTTACGGCCGCGACGTCACCACAATGCTTGACACCACGCTGCAACCAACTTTGCCGGACACGATTACCCCGGACGCAGATGTATTTGTTCAGCGTGCCAAAGACGCCCGGCAGCTGGCGCGCTTTCGCATTTTATCACGGCAAAATCAAGATGCTCGCCGGTACAACACCCACCACAGAGCAGTAATATACCAACCCGGTGACCTAGTCTGGGTTTGGACTCTTATACGTCAACGTGGACGCAAAAACTGTTATGTCGGTACATCGGACCCTACCGAGTCCTTCATCGTCTGGGTGAAGTGAACTACGAAGTTGTCCCAGCAGACACGTCACGCCGTTCTCGCAGACCACGCTCCTCGGATGTGGTTCACGTCTCCAGGATGAAGCGTACTATTCGCGTTGACTGCAATTCAAGAACTTTGTGATGTGGCAATAGCCTTCAAGACAATTGTACATTACTTTCTTGCTTCTTTATTTTTCATCTAGTCGTTTTTCTTTTCAATGGACACAGACATTTCTGGCTACCTTTCGGTGTTTTTCGGAGACGTGGCATTCATGCGATGCTTCTTCTTTTTTTCTTTGGGGAGAGGGTAAGGCCACGCTGTGTTGGTGGCAGAAGACGAGAGTGAAGAAGTGAATGACAGCTGTGGCTGAGTAAACAGTCCTCCACTTCGAGTTCCTGCCTATCGTTTCCTTTCGCGACAATATTATAAAATCTAAGTTCACATGCCAGACCGTAGAAAACAATACTGTCTTCGCAGAAGTGGAGTTCTGTGCTTGTTTGTCTCCTCTATTTTGTCCTGTTAGTTCGTACTCCCAATACTTTCATTAAGAAGTGAAGTCAATTTCAGTTTTCCTCATTGCGACAATTGTTTTCGGCCTCAATGTTTCAGAGTTCCTTTTCCTTTTCAAGCTGGAGTCAGCTGACAAGCCAAGTGAGAGTTTAAAACTTGGGTGATCACTCCCGGCAGCTTCATCCAAATATGATTTCTTTAATATAAGGAAACACTGGAAGTGCAGTATGATGTTTTCTTATGCATTCTAAGCCTGCCAAAAACCTTTTCTCCAGCGGACAGAGAGGCAGCCTTGGGGTAATGGCCTTCACTCCTCTTGCAGTACCTGGTTTGTGCTTGCGTAACACTATTGCAAGCAGAATACATAGGTCGGCAAAACTTGTCGAGCTCACTCAGACTTACTCACGAAATATATTATGAGCTTTGGACTCACTCGGACTCAGGAAAATTTTCCTGAGCTGGACTCACACTTACAAAAATTTTCTTCAGCCAGACTCACTCGGACTCAAGGTCACCGAAACATTACTCACCCTGACTCACTCAGACTCGCAGCTCGAACTGATTCTGAGTGAGTCGACTAATGAATCCGTCAGCCTAAAATTAGCTTCTTCGATTATGGTGTCAATGCTCTTAAACACCAATATTACACGTAATCTGTGCTTTTCTTGGTGCCGTTTGACAGTATTTTGGAAAACGAGTGCCGAGTGTTTCGAAACCAGTGCACGTGATTTGTCTGCGAGGAGATGACAGTGTAAGATGGAATAATCAAGAAATTCCCTGGAAGAGTTAAGTGGGGGGGGGGGGGGGGAGTTCAAGGCACTCCCCTAGATAATTCACGCCTATAATTAATAAATAATGAAACGGAATGTGTGGGAACGACACTGCTTCAGAATACCTGTGAGCAGACATAAGTATAAAAATGAATCCACGTAAGGCTGGTAGTAATGCTGAAGATGACTAGATAGGACCTTATGTAGGCAAAAGAAAGTGGAACTTACTCAGACTCACTCAAGAAATATATTCTACACTTATTTGGGCTCACTATGACTCAGTCTCACCAAACCTTTCTTGAACTGAACTCACTCAGAGTAACTCAGGAAAATATTACTCACCCGGAATCACTCAGACACATGGCTCAATATGCGGTCCATTTGATTCGCCTGCACCGCATGAATCAGTTCAAGAGGTGCTGCACCTTGCTATTTGTTCCAGCGATGCAGTATTGACGACGTCTGAACCCCGCCATTCGTTTCAAAAGGTGCAGAAGAGGTGCAGCAGTGGTTCGCGATTTTCCTGCACCCCCTACACTGACGATGTCGGCTTGGTGCAGCCGCGAGTGCAGCTGAGCAGACGACGCAGTGTTTAGGCGTAGGCGCCGTACCCACCTCTACTAACGCGGTGTGTTTTGCCAAGGTGTTTGCACCTCAGTAACTGTCCGTATGTGCAATTTATCATCAGTAAATATTAGTAGGTCGGCGTAAATTAAGAGAAAAAAAAAATAGGGCCTGCACCTTTTCAGCACTTCGTCATTCGTTTCGGTTGTCGCGCTGTGTCCGTGCCGCTGAAGTCACGGCGGTACACAATTTCTGAAATTCGCGTGCACAGCAGTGAACCGGTTCGGACTGATGCAGGTGAATCGAACGGACCTATAAGTCTAAGTGAGTCCGACTGAGTCGACTATAATGAGTGAGTTCACCGACCTACAGAAGGAATGGATAGAGGAAAGGTGCGATGTGTGCATTCCAGAAACAACGATAACATCTTTTCAATAAAATGCTCTCATACACTCCACAGAAAGAAAAGGACTTTGACCAGCAAGTCTAGTTTTCATTTAACATCACTTTGCAAGCATAGAAGAGTGATATTTGCGGCACAAAAGTCATCCAATTAATATGGCTACCTGATGATGACGGACATGGGCAACAAAATGAGGGGGAGATGCTGACAGAAACTTTGTGAGGAAAATTTACCACCCTCTCCCCCTTCTAGTTTTTTTTTTTTTTTTTTGACCCGCTACAATATTTGCGCACGCAATCTCATACCCAAACAACGTTTCACGCACCGCTCATTACCGCAGCTACGATTTGCTGGCATTGCTATGCGGATATACCTTGAGCCTGGGAATAATCGCTTGCGACTCGGCAGTTCCTGTGCCACCACTCAATGTATCTTGGCTTGGCAGCTGCCCCTGCAAAACAAACAAACGAAACAAGAAAACGTTCGGACTTGTCATGTTCCACTCTTGGTCCTTTCAACGGCAAGCCACAAATACAGTATAATCACGACGGCTTTCCCTTGCGTGCAACGGTACACAAACAGCGAATAATGCATCACATTCTTTTCCACAACCAGTGACAGTTATTGGACGTGAAGGAAATGAAGCCCCGTGCACCACACAAAACCGTGCACGATACACACAATAACGCGATACCTACTGGACACGGGCCTGTACATCAGTATTCAAGCAGCATCTTTATTCGACACCTACCTGTTTTCCCACTAGCGATCGCAGCTTCTTCGTGAGGTCCATTGCGCCTCAGTGAATCGTCTGCACCATGTTTTGTTTCCAGATGATCGCAACTCTCCGTTCATAGAAGAGTACGAATAGGCACACGTCTCCCGTCGAAATAACGACGGCACATGCCGATGATACGCCCTCTTTATCGTCTTTCTTTCTTTCTTTTAATATGAGAAATTTGTTTCACTCTCGTATTAATGTTAAACAACGCTAATTATCCCGATCGACTGCGGCAACCAAGCAGGCCGCGCAAACCTAAACTTGGCCTCTCTGTGTTCCTGACGACGTCACGGTATTTTATTTTTTTTATCCTATATTTATCGGTTTATCTTCCATGCTTCATATGCTGTGGTAGGGTGTTCCCCGAGTTCACCTTTATTCTATGAGCTCACTTCATGTACCGTGTGCGGCTGGTGTGCGGTTCATTCGAGATGTCTGGTTTATTTGCGTTAGGTTCTGGGGCCGGTTCACTCTACCGGTAGCCGGCAAACGCGCGAGAACATGATTTGAGAAAAGCGATGTTCTCTAGTGGTACATTTTATTTTGCCCAATTCGCTTGAAAGAAATCTCCAAGGCCAGCTACATCTTGAAACAACGATCTTGCCACCGGTGCTGTCACTTAACCTCGGGATTTGTTTACTCTTGCTACCTTTTAAGACGCAAAGCATACAGTCTCGAAGGGCAAGTCTTGCATTTGATCAAGGAGTTTGATGCCGCGGCCGGCGATCGCAAGGACACCAGCTTTAACGTAAGGACATCAGAGTGCCGCGAGCATGTCGAGCTTGCTGCCCGAGACGGATAGCGAGGACGAACTGCCAGCGGGCTGGGAAGAGTGCGTGGCGAGCGACGGCTCGGTCTACTACGCCGACCACTTGGGCCAGCGCACGCAGTGGGTGCACCCGCGGACGGGAAAGCGCAAGCGTGTCGCGCAGCGACTGCCGTTCGGCTGGGTGCGCAGCGGCGACGGCGCTTTCGTCGAGCGGGCCTCGGGACGTCGAAGCCAGACCGACCCTCGGCTCGCATTCCCCGTTGAGGAAGGCGCCCCCCGTCAGCGGTTCGACGCCAGCTCTACGGCCATGCAGGTATTTCTCTCTTCGACGTAACCACGAGGCAGGGCTGGGCAGCATCGAAGATACATGTATCTGAGATACTCTTTTTGGGTATCTCTGTATCGTGACACGTCTTGCAAGACGAGTATCTGTATTTCCTTTACATTTGATATATGTGTGTCGTGTATCTAAAGATACAAGATACTGCGGTCACAACGCTATACCCTGCAAAACATTAATCGCTCACTGAACTCCACTGCTCAGGCTTCTACTGGTATCACTAAAGCCACCTCAATGAAACTAAGGGCAGTGACATCATTTTATTTTTTCGTCCGACTCCACTAGTCAGGGCAGGCAATGAGTGAGGTGGGTGTGTCCTTTTCAGCGAAGCAAAGCAGCATGGCTGAGCTCGTGCAGTCTCGACAGAAACTATATGTTTGTTGAATCCATCGCGAGCGCTGACACAGATGAGGAACAATTAAGAAGGGCCAGCAAGCACGATAATTATATGCATTAGATTGAGCACCACAATTTCCTAGGTCATTTGTAATCTTTTATTCTGTAACCTTTATTATTCTAAAACTGCACATTATCTTATAAAGCCACTCAATTCTTGGCCAATACCTTCACAGTGTGTATGCGCCACGGGTAATAGGTGAAACAAGAGAGAGAAAAGAAAGGGGGTCATCAGAGTAGGAGCAGGGTCTTCATGGCCTCTGCAGCTTTTTTTAACTATAAGCTTTTTTTAACTATAATTCGACAGAATCGAGTCTTTGCATGGCCGCTCCACGCCATATCCGACACATTTTGGTGCTGATCGACCCGGGATGGACCAACCGACGACTACGAGTGGCCTGAAAGACATGGAGAAGATCAAGGCGACGTGGACGTCCCGACGATCCCCGTACAGCCGGATCATCAATGAAGCAAGTACTCTACTAAGCAACGACTCTGCGACGCATCAGCAGCTCGTTTCCATATTCGAGAGACTCAAAACGATTAGCGATGAGATGAACAAGATCAACTCTGAATTGGAGAGTCTCATCCCGGAGGAGGACTTCCAAGCCGAGCACGATACTATAATAAAGTACGAGGACAACGCAACGCATATCCTGTCCGAGCTTCTAAGCGGGCAGAAACGCATTTGAAGTACACAAGCAGAAGATGGATCAGCGACGGCTACCTATACGATTGCGCTCGCTACACCATCTGGCAGGACGGGAGTCAAGCTACTGAAGCTCATGATTGCGCCCTTCTCTGGGGATTTGTGTAAACAGGGATGGAGTTCTGGGAGCAGTTTGTCCAGATTGTCCACAGCAACGCCACTCTGACCACGGTGGAGTAGTTTCATTATTTGTGACAAATTTTGAAAAGAAACGCTGCTTCAGCGGTGGCTGGTCTTCCAACTACGGAAACTTGTTACAATGATGCTGTAGACATGCTGCAGAAACGCTTCGTTGACAAGACGCGCCAGGAGCAGGAATTTTTTGCAACATTACATTATTTGACTCCTGTTCGCGCATCCGGTGACACAAGGGCCCTCTGGCAACTATATGACCATGTGCTAGTGAACATCTAAGGGCTGGAGTCACTCAGTGTGCAGCGGTCTTTATTTTTGTCGATGCTCTGTGACATCGTAGTTCTCTACTATCGTACTTGTGCCACACAAGGGGCTACGGACCATGCTGCTGATCCTTCGGGGCTTGATGGTCTTTAGGTTCCTTTCAATCGAACTAGAGAGTCCTGACTAGAGTGACAACGATAGCAGTAGACGAGATAGTGGTGGTCAACATTCTTCGAAAAAGCTAGCCCGAAGTCACAGCTGGGACGAGTCGACTTCATCTATTCTGCTGACGAGCTCCTCTGGAGATTCTTAAGGCCTCGGAGAGATTCGCGTGTTCTGCACAACAAGACAGCATTCCACAGAAGCATGTGCCACCGTCGTGTCCCTGACGCAGAAGCAGCAAGTGCTTTCACGTGACGAACAGTGATTCTGATGTACCACGACAGGCCACAGGGCACACTACTGTCAACAGATGATATCGTATTCGAAGTGCAAAGGCTGACATGCCTCAAGCATGTGTGACCCATGGAAGATTACTCTGTACTCGCACCAAAGCGCCATAAAGGACAGCGGGAGCAAACCAAATCAATTCAGTAAATTCACAAGTGCGAACATTGCAAGGAAGTGGGAGCCACGTAAGTCATCAGCAGTTGATTATCGAAAATATGGAAGCTCTCCTGGCTGTCTCGTACCAAGTGGGACCCTTGAAGGACATAATACAAGTGCGCTTACTCAAATGCCAACCGTCCTCTGAAATGAGGGCCCACACGGAGACGACATTATAAAATAATCGCAAGCGGCTCATTCATGAAAGAGACGCTGCACTATGTCAAAATGAAGTCCAAACGAACATCGAGCAGGCAGCATCGCCGAAAGCCAAGAAGACCAAGCTGCGATCATTATGGCGTGAAGAGAGAATGAACAGCGAACGGGAACAGAGCGATAATGCAACCAAGATAACAGATAATTTCTGTTTTCCGAGGGCTGACGACATCGCGAAAAATTAGAACATCAACTTAAAAAAGTCATGCGAAAAGCTGCTCAGGCAGACTTGGTAGTGCAGTACGAGTCACAAGTGCAGAAATTGACTAAGGAGTTTTTGGAAGTTCGGAAGCAGCTGCTAGCTGCAGAGGAAAAGCTAAAGCATTCGACTTCTTTGATGCCCAAGGTGCAGCAGAAGTTGGTTAAGGACCGACACCAGGACAAATTGATTCAAGGACAGAAACAGCTGGAAGACATTGTGAAATGTATGCATCAACAGATGACAGGAAGCGGAGCGCGATTGGCTAGCCTGGAGAGCGGTCTAGAAGAGCCGTCTCAGGCAGTACAAATCAACAAGCGATTGCGCATGCAAGACCAAGCTGTCATCCAGAAGCTGCGACAGCATCTCTTACAGCTTGCCTACAAAGATGTGTCTTCCGACTATACTGTGAGCATGGTGAAAAGCCGACAAAACTCCTTCACCTCAGTGGCAACCTAGACAAGAAGACCTTGTGAAATTGTTTTGGCATAAAGCAACTGCAGGCGGAAGAATCACAACAGCTGAGTTAGAGACCTCTGGATCCAATTGCCTACTTTAGGGAGCTGACTACAGAAGAGGGCATCAGTCTGCATGACAAATGGAAGGAGAAGCTTCGCTAAATAAGCCAGTTTGAAGGTCAGATAGCTCATCATGACAAGACAAGCCGGCAACAACATAATCTCGCAGAGTTCATTCAGCTAAGAAATCTGGTGGTAACAGCCGTTCTTGTACAGTAGAAGAACGAGGAGACGATGACGTAACGAGGCCTACCTGAAAGTGGTAACATGACTGTACAACCAACTTCACTGCTCAGTCGGGATTGTTGAATCCATCGCAAGCGCTGGCAAGCCACCAGATGAGGAAGAAGTGCCAGCAAGTACAAGAGGAGAAACGGGGTCACCTGAGTAGTAGCAGGGTCTTCATTGCCTCTGAAGCATAAATAAAAGCCTCTATTTAACTATAATTCGATGGAATCGAATCCTTCCACGGCTGCTCCACACCATATCCCACAATGTTCGTGCACTTGCCAATGTGCCTTTTGTTTTCGAGATTTCTTCCCTCCTTAGTTGTGTCAGAGCCATTACACCCTTAAACCATTTGCGAGTGCTGCGTATCACAATGTGTGTGGCGATGTCTGCGCAAATTTTGATGATGCTCTCCAGCGTGGAACTGTAGCATCGCCAGTAGATGCTAATGCTGTATCTCATAGAATAAGCACTTAACTATAGGGTGATGTCTTGGCTTACCATGCCTCTTTCTTTCTGCTGTTTCTATTTAAAGAGATTTTGAAATTATAATGCGATTGTTATCACAAGTGTTTTCTCAGTTGTCCTTCTCTTGCATCCCATAATTGCCTAGTGCTCGGAACAGCAGTTTCTTTTTTCGGTCTCGTGATTGCAATATGCCTTTGGTAAAGTATAGCCAAAATAAGCTTTCTGTTGTATCCTTAAATTTAATTATTTCCTTTATTTTTGCTATACTTACCTCTTTATATTCACTTGAGTTTACTCTTCTTCCAAGGCTATTTGGGAAACAAATAGTATGTCATTATGTGGGCATGCATGGAGTATACAGTACCAAACATTCTATTTATTGCGTGGTAAAATGACCGAATTGAGTTTGCGTCATAATAATGGGATTAATTAGAAGCCATCCTAAAGATCTTATAAAGGGGATTAACCCGCAGGGGCGCCTGCGCAAGTAGGCGTTTGGTGTGTAGCGACACCACGGACCCGAGCTAACGGGGGAGTTTTGACTCCCTCCCACGCCTAGCCGTGCGTGGCTTTGCCGTGTCCGGGGAAAAGGGGATCCTGGGGGTTGAGCCGACGCTGGGTGATTGGACCTTTAAGGCCCCCTGGCAGAGGCAACACACCCCTTTGGCCCCGGCTTCACGTAGACGGCACCCCTGGGCTGACCCACCCAGGGGAAATCGGCAGTCGCCTTTTCCTATCTCTCTCTTCCTACATCTTCGTCTTTATCTCTCACTATCTATCTGTCCTGTCTTCTACTCTCTTCTGTTTACTTCCAATTTTCCTGGTGGCAAGGGTTAACCCTGTGCAAATAGCCTACCTTGGCCTAGGCGCATTGGGTTATAGCAGGGTTGTACGGCTGACGTCTGCAAGCTTTCAGCACCTGCAAACTTGCAGCGTCCCCTTGTTGGGCTCCGTGGTGGGTGGCCGCCAACGCTGCTGAACAAAAATAAGACCGGCATGCATGGAGCATTCCCTCTTCTGTCTGATCGTACCGGCTTAAAGCGGGTACGCACCGATGATATTAACTTTTTTAACCAGCCAACAGAAAATTTTCCCCATTTCCACGTCATTCACTGTGAGAAAACTGGAAAGCAAGCCAGAACCGTCTCTCCTTTCCTGGTTTCTAGATGTCTTACCGAAACTCTTGGCACAGGATACAAGGTAACAAAAATGGCTAGTGGAGACCTTCTCCTCGAAATCCGTGACAAAGAACAATTTAAAAAGATAGACCGTCTCTCAGATTTCGGTGGCATACCAATAACCGTAACACCACATAGATCAATGAACACAACTCGCGGAGTGGTATCTGACATGGACTTACTTGACTTGACTGAGACTGAACTTTTGGAGGGGTGGAAGAGCCAAAACGTCACTAATGTACAGAGAATCATCATCAGAAGAGATAATAAGGAAACACCGACAAAACACTTAATACTTACATTTGCATCCAGTAAACTACCGGAATCAATTCAAACAGGGTACACAAAGACATCTATCAGGCCGTATATACCAAACCCTCGTCGTTGCTTCCAATGCTAGAGGTATGGCCATGGCTCTAAAACCTGTCGTGGTCGCCATACTTGTGCACAATGTGGAGTCCTAGGCCACGTGTCTGAGAACTGCAAACAACCGCCACACTGTGTAAACTGCGAAGGAAACCATGTCGCATATTCACGCTCCTGCACATACTGGAAAAAAGAAAAAGAAATAATTACGTTGAAGGTGAAGGAGAACATTACATTTAAGGAAGCACGGCGAAGAGTCGCTCCATTCTATGGACCTACATACGCTGATGCGGCGCGTCAGGGGGCACCGCCGCACCAGCCTTCGCCACCCCTTCGGCCCGCGCATACCGAGCCGGCGGTTGTGGCACCTGCCCCCAAGGCGGCTGTAGCCCAGGCTACACCGCCTACTCCCAAACAGAGACCGGAGACTCCAGAGTCTTCGGGTCTCAAGGCCTCCCCTCACCAGGCGAGGCCCAAAATCCGAACTAACAGCTCGCATGTGCGGGCATCCAGTGCCTCCGAGGAGGCAATGGATACGTCGGCACCCTTGGTGCCAAAAGAGCGGCGTGGCTCCTTGGAGCGCGCCAAGAAAACAAAAAAGCAAATAACAGGGCCTGGTGATGGCCCTGTTAAGTGAACTCAAACTCCCCGTCTAAACAGCCACTCGCTTTTCATACACACAGCACTATTTCACAATCACCATGAACACTCAAATTATACAATGGAACGTCAGGGGCCTTCTCAGAAACCTTGACGACATCCAAGAACTCTTACATGAACACTTGCCAAAAGTGCTGTGTGTGCAAGAAACACACCTTAATTTAAAACACACAAATTTTCTTCGTAAATACAATATTTTCCGAAAAGACCGTGTTGATGCTATGACATCATCCGGAGGTGTTGCCATCATAGTGAAACAAGGAATAGCATGCAAACACTTACAACTCCAAACACCCCTTGAGGCAGTGGCTGTTCGAGCTGTTCTTTTTGATAAACTGATCACAATCTGCACTATTTACATTCCTCCTAGCTATCAGCTGCAAAAACGCGATTTACACTCTCTAATTGATGAACTTCCGGAGCCTTATGTTCTCCTTGGAGACTTTAATGCGCATAGCAGGCTATGGGGTGACTCTCGGTATGACGCGCGAGGTCGACTGATCGAAAGAGTTCCTTATCTCGTCGAGCGCGTGTCTCCTAAATCGAAAAGAACCAACCTATTATAACCTCGCTAATAACACCTACTCCTCCATAGACCTGAGCATAGTATCTCCATCTCTTGTGCCTCTACTCCAGTGGAAAGTTGTCAGTAATCTGTATGGAAGTGACCACTTCCCCGTAGTTTTGAGCACAACAACAATAACTGAGTGTCCACCACGTGTTCCCAAGTGGCTCATAAACAGAGCCGACTGGGAACAGTTTCATACTATCGCTTGTCTAGGTTGGAATGACATCTGTACTCTGAACATTGATGGCGCTGTGAACTACTTCACAGCGTTTTTGATTGATGCTGCAACAAAATGCATCCCACAAACAAATGGACACCCTGGAAAATGAAGTGTGCCATGGTGGAACTCTGAATGCCGAAACGCGCGCAAACAGCAAAACAGAGCTTGGAGGCTGCTTCGGAACTCACCGACAGCCGAAAATCTTGAAAACTTCAAGAAAGTAAAGTCTCAAGGCAGGAGAACGCGTCGGCAAGCCAGAAGAGAAAGCTGGCAGAAGTTTTTATCAGGGGTTAATTCATACACACAGGAGGCTAAAGTCTGGAGCATGGTCGGTAGGATAGCAGGGAAACAAGTACACACACTTCCACTCGTAAACACTCAGGGTGATACCTTGGAAGATCAGGCAAACTTCCTCGGTGCACACTTCGAACAGGTATCCAGCTCGTCCCACTATACTGACACCTTCCAAAAATACAGAACAAGAATTGAAAAGCAGAAACTCGAACACAAATCCACCAGATACGAGGCATGTAACCAAGCTTTCAGTCTAGCTGAGCTCCGAACATCTCTAAACTCCTGCAGTACTTCTGCCCCAGGTTCTGACCGTGTGATGTATGAAATGTTAAAAAACCTACCAAACGAAACCCGAAAAACCTTACTTTGTTTGTACAATGCTATTTGGTCTTCTGGCACTATTCCTACCTCCTGGAAAGAGGCTCTTGTTATTCCCATTTTGAAAGAGGGCAAGGCCCTTCTTTAGCTTCAAGTTACAGGCCTATTGCACTTACAAGCTGCTTGTGCAAAGTCTTCGAAAAAATGATAAACTGCCGACTTGTACACTTTCTTGAAACAAACAATTTGCTCGACCCATTTCAGTGCGGGTTTCGAGAGAGTAGATCCACGACAGACCACCTTGTTCGTATCGAGGCACAGATCAGAGACGCCTTCGTCCATAAACAATATTTTCTCTCTGTGTTCCTCGATATCGAAAAGGCTTATGATACAACATGGCGTTTTGGAATTCTAAGAGACCTATCCCATCTTGGCGTGCGCGGAAGAATGTTTCACATAATCGAAAGTTACCTGTCAAACCAGACATTCCGTGTCCGAGTTGGCACGGTTCTTTCCCAAACATTTGTCCAGGAAACAGGCGTGCCACAAGGTGGTGTACTTAGCTGCACACTTTTTCTCATAAAAATGAATTCCTTGCGCTTGACCATCCCTCGCAATATGTTTTATTGTACATATGTCGATGGTCGATGGTCTTTAGGTCTTGCAATCTGGCAATGTGTGAGCGGCAGGTTCAGTTAGGTTTAAACAAGCTCTCCAAATGGGCAGAGGAAAACGGATTCCGACTGAACCCAAAAAAAAGCACGTGTGTCCTGTTCTCCAGAAAGAGAGGCATGCACTCAGAACCCGACATTGAACTGAACGGTCAACGTCTGTCTGTTAATACGGAGCATAAATTCTTAGGATTAATCTTGGACAACAAGTTGACCTTCGTACCGCACATCAAGTATCTAAAAACAAAATGTTTAAAAGCCATGAATATTTTAAAAGTGTTGTCACGTACTAGGTGGGGTAGTGACAGGCAATGTCTCATGAACCTATATAGAAGCCTTATTCGCACCCGCTTAGATTATGGGGCCATTGTTTATCAGTCTGCGACTCAAAGTGCTTTGAAGATGCTGGATCCCGTGCACCATTCGGGCATCCGCCTTTCTACGGGTGCTTTTCGCACCAGCCCCGTAGAAAGCCTTTACGTGGAGTCAAATGAGTGGTCGCTTCATCTGCAAAGAACCTACATGTCCTTTGTATATTTCCTTAAGGTGAAAGCAGACAAGAGGCATCCCTCATACTCTACTATTAATGACTTGTCGAGCTCCATTCTTTTTCAAAACAGGCCTTCAATGAGGCAGCCCTTCTCAGTTCGCCTGAAGGGTCTAGCTGAGGACACTGGAGTGTCACTCGAACACAGTTTAATGGCTCCTGTAGCATACCCGCCACCGTGGCAATGGCAGACTATAGACTGCGATGTGTCTTTTCTAGAAGTTACAAAACATGCGCCTGTTGCCCATATCCGAACATACTTCCTGGAACTTCAACACAAATACACACGTCCTGAGTTCTTTACAGATGCCTCCAAGTCTAACTCCTCTGTGTCCTACGCTGCTGTCGGCCCATCCTTTTCGGATGCTGGCCCTCTACATCCAGGCACAAGTATCTTCACAGCGGAAGCCTACGCGATACTTGTGGCGGCTAAACACATCAAGCAATTACAAATACAAAAAGCAGTAATTTATACAGACTCCCTCAGTGTAGTAACGGCTCTGCACACTCTTAAAAAACACAAAAACCCAGTCCTTGTCTCACTTTACTCCATTTTATGCACACTATACACACTCAAACAACATGTTGTAGTGTGCTGGGTGCCAGGGCACCGTGAGATTCAAGGCAACGTGAGGGCGGATCAGCTCGCTGCATCCGTACACAAAAGCACTGCCTCTACACCCATATCGATCCCGGCCGTTGATCTTAAGCCGTCTCTCAAACGAAACCTCAGAGTATACTGGCAGAGCAAGTGGGATACACACAGACAAAACAAACTACACGTTATTAAGCCACACCTTGGTCATTGGCTGCCCGTATCGAAATCGCGTCATACAGAGGTAATACTAACGAGACTCAGGATAGGACACACATACACGACACACACACACCTTTTGTCCGGTGGCGATCCACCATTGTGTGACAGATGTGGTGAAGTATTGACAGTCCTTCACATTTTAATTGAGTGCAAACAATTGGACACTGTAAGAAAACAACACTTTCCATTACCCTACCGACAACATATACCTTTACACCCTGCAATGTTCGTCGGTAGGGAACCGCTTTTTAGTCACAAATCATTGTTAGTGTTTTTTAAAGAAATTCATAGTTTTCATATCATATACCCGGGCATCCCGTAGCATGACCTCTCCAGAGAGGTTTTTGCTGCGGTGGTTACACAAGAAAGCACTTGCCTCACGGCCCTTGGACGCAAGGGTATGAACGAGTGAGGCACTTGTGCTAATGCCATACATATCCACCATCGTCTTTTATTATCACCAACTTTTGTCATCTATTCACACCACACACACCTTTCACGACATGGTCATGATTTTATTACTTGTATGTTTTTACCCGCCTTACCGCGAGGAATTTTATGGCCCTTATACAGCCGCTTGTCACAATCATTGTCCATGTTTTTAGTAAGATGAACTGGCGCTCTTTGGCCGTGAAATGGCCCTTGCGCCATAAAACATCAAACATCATCATCATAAAGGGGATTAAAGAAACGTTGTTATGTCAAATCGTCCAACCCGACAAGCCGTTTCAGGCATTTTTTCATAGCCACTGATTTTTTTCATTGCCTTACCTTCACAAGTAAGTTGACGATACTTCATAAATAAGTGCCATACCTATCAGGAGCGCCACCTGTTTTGTGAATCTCAGCTTATTCGTCATGAATGCTTGAAGCAGAATGGCTTTTCTATTATAGTTATAGTACACTCAAAGCTCATTATAACAAAGTTGCATCCTAAAATAAAATAAATTCATTATATCCAAAAATTCATTACAAAGGTTATTTCCAGCACTGCATCTATTACAAGAATAATTTTTATTTACTTCATTATAAGCAATAGTTTGTTATATCTGTTTTCATTATATTCAGGTTTGAATGTAGTTGATTTTTTTTTCATTTGTTAACTTGGTTTTACTAGTACCAATTGCCTCAAAATTAGAGCTATATGCGGCAACAGCATGAATAGCGGTGTTGTCCTGCGACCACACGTGCAACTATGCTGCCACGGACTCCTTTTTTTTTCTTTTCATTTTGGTGTGATCGGGTGTAAGTCGCAAAAAACTTGCGACCGCTCGGCGCTAGCCGCCGGCAATGTTTCGTAAACTTTGAGATTGTTTCATACTCTACTACTAAGATTACGAGCAAATCCTGCTGCTGTGACCACATGTCCGTGGAGGTGAGATGCTCGAGACACATGTACATTGAAAATACCGCGTGGCTGAATTTCTAGCGCCCTCCACTTCTGCGGTCCTCATAATCATGTACATAGTAGTTTTATGTTGATCAATTATTGTTAAGACTACGTGCAGTATGCATACTTTTGTTAATTTGCGAGCTTATGCGTGTACCAGCGATAGCACTGAAAGGTGAGATCAATGCTGTATAAATACAAGACGCCTTCTGCCGATGATCAGATTACAGAAAGCTGATAACATTCATTGCCGCTATCAAAGTACAGCGCGCTTTGCTTGTTCTTTGAACTACTGAGTTTTTTGGGCACAAGTTAACCCATAAATAAGTTTCGTTTCTACCAGATTGATCGCCGTTTTTCTTCGCAGTCATCACCATGTGACAATACAATAGGTCTGAGGAGTTTCTGAGGTGCACATGTCCTCTTGCTCAAAAAAATTGAATGCACGTTTGTGAGTATATAGGTAACAAGTGGTTTACACCCGCAGATAAGAAGAATAAAAGAAGTAATAGCTACTGTATGCGTTACATTCTATGCAGGCCTTTGTGCACACAATGTTTTGCAAAAGTGTCGCTTTTGGCGTTCTTGCTGCTGTATGCCAGTGATGAAGTATTGCATATGCCACAAGTTTCATTCGTCCTGGGAGTGCAATATTGCTTGAAAGCTATAACAATTACTTCATAGTTCTTATGTTACACTTACAATAGCCGTAAGCTACTAAGTAGTTCGATTGCTTCAGGTTCTGTGATGATCAAGAAGGTTGCAACTTTTAGCGCTGACATACGCGATTTGTCCGAGGCCATTGCAGTGAAGAAAAGTTCAATGCGCTGACAAAAGCATCTTCATTTCTCTGCCTGCATTATCATAAAAAATCTAAACTTCAGGAGAGGGCAGTTTATCCATACTCAATGAGCGAGTTAGGCTCGGGATTCGGACTTCCAGAACATTTTCTGACACCAGGTAAAAGAATGGCACGCACAGAGTGTTTCTACTGTAGTGGAACTGATGATTTATTGAGCTGCCGTTCAGACCTTATCCCCAGCCTAATGTTGCCAGACCACCTCGATGACGGCCCTTACTGGTGCACCCTCTTTATATATAGTGATTGTTGAAGAATAAGTAGTGAAAGGTTTTGATTCAGCCACTGTGTGTTGTGATAGGCCAATTGGCGACACGTAACCTTTTTGCCTTCACGCCACAACTAAAGGGTTCAGCGGTAGTAATTGATGCTCTGCTGGCGTGAGGTACGGATGTCTGTCCTTTGACAGACATCCGTGTGCAGTTGGACCATTTTGGTAAGCAAAGAGTACACATCAAATGCATGGGCGATGCAGTATTTCTGTTTTTATCGAGTATTTAGAGCCTAGGGACTGTGCTTAAATGTAGACATCATATTGTAATTAAATTTAGTGCAACTTATGAATCCATAGAAACACTTATATTCACACTTGCTTCCACTCAAGAAACACACAGCACTCACTGCCAACTGTTTATTGTGCGTGGCTGAGAATCTTACATGCATACAGGATGATGCACAGAAGCAATGGAAAACAAAGGTGCTCTTGAGCAAAGAATCTTCAATCGATCTGAGAACTAGCCATCATCCAACAAAGGGACAAAAAATTCATAAATTTAGAGGCTCCCCAGTTTGGCTATGTTGGGCATTTTTAGACATAATTAGCAATTTAAGATATAACTTTTGCCTGCGAACAGTGATAAATTCTTACAAGCGAGCTAATCTTCCTGCTGCATTCACAGCCTTTTATGTGTCACAGGATGACTCACACGTATGTTGCCTTGGTGACCACAGGTGCTGCACGGACGAAACCTGGATGGCCAGACTGCGGTCATTACGGGGGGCAGCTCAGGCATTGGCCTCGAGACAGCCCTAACACTGGCATCACATGGCTGCGATGTGATCATTGCTTGCCGCTCAGCTGATGCTGTTACGAAAGCCATAGCCCAGGCCAAGGCCAAAAAGCCCAGCACCAAGTTGTCCTTCCTGCCTCTAGACCTGGCTTCCCTGAAGTCTGTGCGTGACTTTGCCACAGCTTTGGCACAGCAACGGCAGTGCCTTCACATACTTATCCTCAACGCTGGGGTGTTCGCGATACCGTACTCCGTCACCGAGGATGGCTTTGAACGCACCTTTCAGGTTTGTTTAAAAAATTTAGCGCAGCTTCGAGCTGAAGTTTACAAATTGGTCAAAGGCTTTTTTCATAGAACCAGAGTATATACCCATTTTCCCCAATAATTGTTTTCATAATTATATAAGTCATCCTATGCTTGCAT
The DNA here is from genome assembly GCF_043290135.1 of Rhipicephalus microplus. Classification (NCBI taxonomy): domain Eukaryota; kingdom Metazoa; phylum Arthropoda; class Arachnida; order Ixodida; family Ixodidae; genus Rhipicephalus; species Rhipicephalus microplus. The sequence continues at coordinate 62,764,349 of NC_134700.1, read as the reverse complement.
TACACTGATTTGCCAATTCTGGCATTGTTATCATTTTTTTCATTTTAGAAATATACTGAACTTGTATAAGCGAATAATGTAGGCTGTAAAGGAATTGCACTTTCCACCTTATGACTGAACAAAAAGAGTACCTTTCAAGGCATATCCAATTACTGGTGATTGAACCCCCCAGTTGTGTCTCTCTTAGTTTTTGTGATTGGTCCTTCATGAATAGGGAGCAAAAAACAACATTGTGTGCAGGTAGAGTTTAAAAAGCACCATCAATGAAGTAAGCCAGACAAAACAGTGACAATTTTGTGACTGCAGGAGAATTAACATGACAGATTCTGAAAATATATACTTTTTAGGCATTTGAGAAACCCCTTGGGGCACACTCAAAAAAAAAAAAAAAAAAGAGGATGACCTTAATTTTGAGTGTGAACCCCTTGGGGCACACTTAAAGAGGTCCTGCAACACTTCTTGAGCATGGTAAAAAATGATCGGTAGTTAGAGGCACCTGACAACACGCAAGCCAAATTCACAATAAATTCACAATAAACACGCAGCCTGGAATTCACAATAAATTATCGAAGTTAGCTAAAAATTGCTTTCTCTTGTCTTGACAAATCAAGGAATATACTAAAAAGTCACTTGTAAAAAGCCCATTTATCAGCCATTTGCTGATTTGAACATGGTGCGCTCAGTTGTCGACGCAAGAGGCCGGGACTTGTTCATGTGTGCATGCGCGATCACACTGAAAAAGCCGCGTATTCGAAAAAAAAAAAAAGAGTGCTTAAGGTTATGAGGTGCCTGTGACGTTTTTCTTTGACCCTGCCATCCCTCCCTGCTTAGCTTCCAGTGTTTTCGTCGGGACGAGAGAAGAGATAATGCAGTTGCAGCATGCAACAAATCTTCGTAACTCCACTCAAACTGGATGGATTCTTGAAATTTGTGTGGCATTGAATTTGTGAGGCAATAAGCTTTTCCAGTGAATTAATTTCATGGTTACTTCAAAAAGTGTTTCAAGGCCCCTTCAAGAAAAATTGCCATGAGCAGTTTTCCTTATTGATATGCACTTGTGAACTAATTAGGGAGGAATTATATTAATGAAGCAGTGCACAAAAGCACCCATAGAAATAACACAGACACAAGTGCAGGTTTTCTTCCATGTTTGCACCATTCAGTGTTTTAGGAAATATACATTTGAAAGCGTTAGTGTATTAGACAAGTTGCACTCAGTTTCTCTTGCACCTGAAAGAATGATTGTCGCCTAAATAATTTATGTCTATCATTGCATCACAATTTCAGATATAAACTTTTCTGTGCCATCGCACTTTCTGAAAGTTGTGAGTTGTGTTTGGCAATATAAATCCAGCGACCAAATACATGCAATTCCGTGGGTAAAAATTAAAGGCACGCAAGGGTTTTAGGCTTTTTGAATATTTTATTTGAGTAGTAGATAAAGTTCTGAGGAAGAAATTTTAAGCAGGTTTAGTATTAGTATGAAGTTCTTCGTTGGCTGGTTGAAAGGATTTGAAAGGTTCAGAGGGGTTAGGTTTCTTGGATATATGTTTCCTACTGTGTATAAGCTCTGTTGTGTTTCAGACAAAAAAAAAAGTTAACAGTCATGTGTGAGTTTGTGCAAGGTACATGCAGACTCCAAAACGTTATACTAGTTGAAGTCACTTCATAAATTTAGCTCTCTGATGTTCCAATTAAAATAGCAAAAGCAGGATCTTGGTTTAAATTAAATGACGGTCAACTAGCTAACAGATTTTCTGCTGTGGATAGAATTTGTGAGAAAACCAAAATGACCTGTCAAGTTCAAAGTGATGTTTGAACTGAAAACAGTTAATCTAATTGTGACATAAATGATAATAATGGTCTTTAATTGTTTCTAATTTTGTGTATCTACAGGCAACATATTTTGCTGCAAATTACAGAAACAAGGCAGCTATTTCTCTCCCAAAGTAACCATTAATAATGAGGTTTTTCATTCACTGTTGTCTTCCAGGTTCAGAATGCATTCATTCACTATTGTCTTCCCAGTTCAGAATGCATTTATTCACTCATTGTGCCCAAAAGGCCCTAAACAGGGGTATTACGTTAGGGTTGTAATTACAAAAGATAGGGCCTTGTTCTTTGTGAAGGCATATGATGGCAGTGATACTATAGGGAGAGCTGTTTCAGCCCACAACTACATGGCGGAAAAGAGATGATGAAATTGTGCTTGTGAGCAACATATCAAGTGCAATGTGAGATTCGTGCTAGTGCTGATATGTGTGATGCAAGGGCAAAAGACTATGAAAAACTGTGTGAAATAAAGTTAAGTTGGAAATGCAGGATTTATATGAAATATATTATATATATACAACACATATTGTTGTGAAGGGAGTTCATGCATTCAGTTTCAGAATATAATGAATATTTTATTGCTGGGTAAAAGGAGTTGAACATTAAAGTTGAGCCATGTTGCCCTAATAGTGCCCCATCATTTTGATAATGTCATCTATTTGCAGTAGATATGTGTTATCTTTGGCTCTGCAACCGTGTAGATAATTGGCTTTTAGAGCCCTCACATGAATATATTGGTGCAGGACACTATAAAACCTTTCTTTCTTTTCTGTTCAGTGACGTCCATGACTAACCCATATATAACAGCTGAAGGTGAATAGGCGCTTTTGACAATAAGATGGATTCTCCTATTGAAACTATGGCCGACTTGTTTCCATCTGCTGGTTCCCCATCTTTCAAAAACCTTATAATCCCTGCTGGAGATATGTATTACTGCTCACATTATTTTATGTTGGTTGTTTCTGACTGCCAACTTTTCACTTGGTTCATAAATCAGTGAAAGGTATTTCCTTTTTGCTCCAAAACGATTCTGTTACGTTTTCATTCTGGTTGTAAATATGGTTTCATTTTCTTTTTTTGTTTTATTTCAACACACCGTTCCTTACACTGATGGTATTGCATTGTGTTGTCTGTATTACTCTTCTGGGAGCGTGAAAATATTTAGCCTAATATTAAGTGTTTTCCAAGTAGTGTGGCTTCACTCGATGCTTGCTGATAAGTGTAACCTTCCCAGATTTTTACCCACATTTGCCTTCGTTTGTGCTTTGCCACCTGCAGGTGAATCACCTGGGTCATTTTTACCTAACAATGCTGCTAGAACCACTGCTACTTGCTTCAGCACCTGCACGCGTCGTCGTACTGTCATCTGAGAGCCATCGCTTCAGCTTTCTGTCAAGTGCTAACTTATCTGAAGACCGCCTGTCGAATCCAACGGGTCAAGGCTTCTATCCCATGCTAGCGTACAATGACACCAAGCTTTGTAACGTGCTGTTTGCGGCCGAACTTGACCGGCGGTGTGGGCCAAGGGGCGTGCGTGCCTATGCTTTACATCCTGGAAACATGGTGTTTACTGGCCTTCCACGCGAGAGTTGGCTGTATTGGGCTCTTTTCCTGCTGGTGCGGCCATTTACTAAATCTATAGAACAAGCTGCTGCAACAACCGTGCTTTGTGCTACGGCACCAGAACTGGCTGATGCTGGAGGTGCTTACTTCAACAACTGCTGCCAGTGCAGGCCGTCCGTTGCAGCTCAGGATGAAGTGCTAGCTGGGCTACTCTGGAAGACAAGCCAAGCTATGATTGGCCGAGCAGTCCTGCGCATTGATCAAGAAAATGCTAAGCATGGTGTACAGTGATCCAGTTGCAAAATGTGGAGGAGTAAACTCTCATTTCATGAGGTCACCAGCAGTGTCGGTCCAGGACTGTGGTCACTTCATAAAACTGTCCACTTTCAGAAGATAGCAGGTCCTTCTACTGCTCTGTTGTACGTTGAGAGATGCAGTGTATTCTAAAAAAGTTTTAGTACAGCTTTTAAAACTGTGCAGCGAGTGGCTACACTTAAAATCTGATTTGGAAAAGACAAAACCAAAGGAATAGTGCGTACTAAGCAGGTAACTGGCAAAGATGCACTTCTTTGAGAGCTCACATTTATCCTGATAGAAACATGGATGTTTTAAAGTAAGAACCCAAAAAAGAACGGAAAGAACATGGCACGTATTGGCATCAGGGGCATATTTGATGGCAATTTTAACTCTTTGTATCCCAGCATCCACATATGTGGACAACACATATCAGCAATGTGGGATAAAGCTAGCCAATGCATTGCCTAAAAAATCGATTTGAAATGTTGGCATTACTTCAGCATTTCATAAAAACATCTAGCATCTGACTGCGCAAGCGCTTCCTGAAGCTTCATAGCCTCATACAATGGTGGGTATCTCAGGCGACCGCATTTTGGCAGTGGCAGCAGCACTGGTAACACGTCTGATTCTCTATACACCATCTCGCAAGTTAGTAGCTCTCCTTATGTCATAACGGTTTTCTCTTTTTTTTCTCATACCTTTGCTGCCGCTGGTGCCATTGTTGCTATACAGTAATATAACAGACGTAACTCGTATTTTCTTTGCATTGTTCTGTATCTCTTTGTTAATTTTCTGTGCGCCCTGTTTGACAGTTGCTTATCGATGTTTGTTACCTGCACGTGAAGAAGAGTCTGCAAAGTGCAATGAGTGTTCATACATGTACCATCTTAGAGAATGTGCTGGCTTGCATGAAAAATCAATCAAATCCTAATCAGAGGCAGCAAAGAACTTGTGCAAGTGGGACCGTGGACCAATCGCAGTGACAGTTTAGTTGTTGTACATTTAGTTTTAGCATCGATCAATCTAAAACATGCGGGCTTGCTGGCTCTAATGGAAAAAGTAAACGCCATGCAACAGTCCATTCAGTTTATATCTAAGAAGTTTGGCAAGTTTCAAGAAGAGATCTCGAACCAAGACACTGAAAGGAATTAAGAAAAATAGTGACAGAAGTAGGGGAACGTGAAAAGGTGCATGTATCTGCAGAATAGGACATGCAACGGCAAGTGAACGATCTAGAGTACCAAAGTAGGTGGCTAAGCCTACAAGTTCATGGAATTTCTTTTGTAAAGGGTGGTGAAAACTTGATGACCTCTTTAAACCGTGCAGCTGACAAGCTTGAAATACCTGAGCTTACAAAAGCCGATATCGCATCTATGCATCGCTGCCAGCTGAGCAATGCAGAATACCATGAAATATTACCAGAGATGTGTGTCTTAAAGACAAGAAACCACTCGCAGACTGCAGCCATCGAATTTACCTTTAGGAAAACTTAGGCATAGCAGGGAGAATCTAGGTTTTACAAAACCCATAGCAAAGTGAAATGGCTACAGGTCTTCTATTCGAAAATGCGAGGGTGCTCAGGATAAGGATGACCTTGTAGAACTGTAGATAGTAAATTTCACTGCGATACTTGAATGGTGCATAACGAAATGAAATTTTACTCAACTAGCTATAAAAAGTGACATTGTAGCAGCATTTACCACTCCTTCTATCAAATGCACCCACCTAAATGCACAATCTGTGGGAAATAAGACAATATGCTTAGAGAAACTATGTGCTGAATTTTCTTTTCAGTTCTCAGGGATCATGTTGAGCGAAACATGGAGTACAGTTAAAACGCCTTGATAAGAGGCATGCTCTGGGGATTTATTCTTGTCTCATATATGACATGTCTTTTATAAGCAGGGTACCATGTATGCATTTTTCGATCAACCCGTCTTTTACTGTAGGCACCAGGGCTGGGCAAAGATACTTTTAGATTGTATCGCGATACAATACGAGGTACTGCCTCAAAAAGTTTATCTAATACGATACTTCCCAATTGTATTTTATGATACTTCAATACATTCGCAATAGTGTTGTTATAGACCCCCACAATCTAGTAGCGAAAGCGTGTGCACAAAAACGACACCTTGAAAATTTCTCAAGTGTTTTTCATTTTAAACAAATGTTTGTTGGTATCTCAAAAGTTTTGTTTTAAAGTAAATCAGTTTACTTCTGAGAAACTTATTAGGCTTTGATTTAGCTTCTGAAAAGGGCAGCTCTGTAGACACTTTGCTGACTGCAGTTCTTGCTTGTCATTTCTGTAATTGATGAAAGTTGGTGCTGAGCTTACCGACCAGCTAGTGGCTTGCATTCTAGTCACATGACCTTCTATGAGAAGCTTTCGCACGATGGTGCAAATAGAGGGGTACAGATTCAGCTTGTTCATCAAAGACAATTTTGCAATACCAAATCACTTGCGTACAGCAGCAATAACGTTGGCAGTGATATCTTAGTGGAACATTGCGTATAGACGCAGGCCTACAGAGAGCCCATAAAGCTGCTATTACTCTTATTCTTCTTATGGGCTGGCATAGCTCATTTGTTATTTATGTATACTTACTAACATGCAACCAATTTTCTTCAGCATGAGGACATGTGCACCTCATAAACCCCTCTGACTATTCTGTTGTCGCATGGGGGTGACTGTGGAAAAAGTGGCAGTCACTTTGGTAGAAATCAAACTTGACAATTAGCTAACGTGTGCCCAGAAAACTAAGTAATTTAAACTACAAGCAAAGCGAGTTGTACTCTGACAGGAGCAATGAGTGTTATCAGCCTTCGGTAATCTAATCATCAGCAGAACGCGTATTTTATTTATACAGCACTGATTGCACCCTCTAGCGTCATTGCTGGTGCTTGCTTAGCTCGTGAATTAACAAGAGTACACATACCGTGCATAATCTGAATAGTAATTGTTCAATTTTTACATCATAAAGCTATGATAGGATTATGAGGACTGCAGAACGGCTGGGTTCTGGAAATTTCGACCATGTGGTGCTCTTTGATGTGCTATCAAATCTAAGTACATTTGCCTCTAGTATTGTACCTTTATTACCGCGCGGCTGCCGCAGCAGGATTGCCCCCAATCATAACAGCACAACCGGAGACAATCTATAACATGGCTGGCGGCTTGTGCTGAGCGGTCATTAGTTGTTTTGTGACTTACATCCAATGACACCAATATGAAAAGAAAAAAAATGAGTGGGTAGCAACATAATTGCACAATTCGTTTCAGGAAGACGTTGGCTGTTCAGTTTTCCACTCCAGAAAAAAAAAAAAAGTTTTCCACTCCTGAATAGCAACCTTCACTGGGCAAACCTGCTAACACCATGCCAATTTGCTTTCTGTAGGAATAAATCAATGGAATTAACACTAGCAGAGCCAGAAAAATATATATTGACTGGGCTTGAAAATAAATCAATAGTCCTTGGTATTTACATCGACTTTTCTAAAGCTTTTCATTAGGTTAAGCATTACATTCTGGAAGCAAAACTTAGCTATTAGGGAATATGAGGATATGCGTTATCTCTCATCAAATCATACTTATCTAACAGAACCCAAATTGTGAAAATCAACACTTTTACTTCTAAGGTCAGATACGTCCAAAGCGGAGTATCACAAGGAAGTAGTTTGGGGCCTCTCATTTTCAATATTTATTTGAACGATATCATAAGTGTCAATCCTAAGGCAAATTTTATTGTTTACACGAATGGCACAAGTATTTATTTCATTGGTAATCATATTCATCACTTAATAGAACAATGTAAAAACAAAATGAAAAATGTAGAGAAGTGGTCTGCATTAAATTTGATGAAAATAAATGTAAGCAAGACAAAAGCAGTCATGTTCAAGCCACAGAATAAGCGCATTCTTTCACATCAAGTTGCATTGCCAAAGTATAGAAATTAGCGAGAATTTAAAATGTTTGGGTGTTATATTTTCAGCCACCATGTCAGTTGCAGTCGTTTGTCGGCAGGTTGACATTTTATTCCAGATTCTTAACAAACATGTCAACAACGTTAACCCTGTTGTATTGATTGCTGAAAAAAATGCACGGTGGGAGTGGAAGCACCCACAGGAAACAGCATTTGTCCAAGCCAAACAATGTCTCAAGAACGCAGAGGTACTGGCCCATTTTGATTCATTGAAAGAACTGAAATTGGAGTGTGACGCTTCACCTCATGGCTTTGGTGCAATGTTGTTCCACGTAGAAGGCACCGCTCATCGACCGATTAGATTTCGCTCAAGAACTCTTATGAAAGCCGAAAGGAACTACTCGCAATCGGAGCGTGAGGCGCTGGCACTAGTTTTTCGTGTCACTAAGCTTTGGGACTATCTCTTCGGTCGTGAATTCACACTTTTCCTTGGTTTGAGTTTCTTTGTTTTCTTTCTCCCAGCTGTGTTGAAGCCTTGTAATGCGTAGGCAGGCATTGCTGTAAATCCAGGCAGTGTTTGTCTATTTTAAAAGTGTTACACAGGTATTAATTGATTGCTCTACTATCTGACATAGATGTATATTGGTTGGTTTGTATTTGGTTGTACCCTTCCTGTAAGAGCCCTCAAGAGAGGGCTAACATTATTGTGAAAAAAATAAATAAATAAAATAAATATTTACAAACCACCAACCACTCGTGGGACTGCTCAGATCCGACCGCCCAACGCCTGCTATGGCAGCAGCCCGCATTCAACGGCGGGCACTTTCTCTCGGCGGATATCGCTACAAGCTTCAGTACACTCCCGGAAAGCAAATGCTGAATTCAGACGCCCTCAGCAGGCTCACACTACCGATTTCTGGCCACGCTGTCGAGCCACAAGAGTATGTGTTTTGTTTGCATAGCCTGGATGAAGGCACAGTAACGACGCGGGAACTACAACATCTGACAATCCATGACATGACACTTGCGCGCATCAAGCAATACGTGCTGCATGGTTGGCCCAGAAGAGCCGCGAAAGTGTGGAACCAGACATGGTTTCATTTTTTAACCGCCGACTTGAATTGTTCTTGTCACACGAGTTAGTCTATTAAGCCCACCGAGTTGTTGTGCCCTCAGGGGCGCGCAAATGTTTAATGCAGCTCCTGCATAAAAATCACGAAGGGTCATCGGCGATGAAGTGCATAGCGCGATCTTTGTTTTGGTGGCCAGGCCTGGACCGAGAAATTGAGAGACTGTTGGCGACATGCAAGAACTGCATTGACAACCTAATTATCCATGCCTCCGATCACACCACCAGCAAGCTGGCCACAAACACTTGAGAAGTGATCACGTATTCATGTGATGTGGATTTTGCCGGACCAATAGAAGGAATGATTCTGTTTGTAATTGATTCTCACACAATGTGGATAGAAGCCATCCCTCTCAAGCAATGAGCTACCACGGCGGCAACAGTCAGCTGTTTACGAGACATATATTCAGTCAGTTTGGCGTGTCCCGAACGATTGTCTCCGATAACGGGACGCAATTCGGGATTTTGCAACGTTCGTCGAGAAAAACATCTCGCACGTTAGGACAGCCCCGTTCCACCCACAATCTAATGGGGCTGTGGAACGAGCCGTACGAATGGTGAAAGATAGGCTTCAGAAGATGAAGGGAGGAAAATTGGAGCACAGACTGATACGACTGTTTTAAGGCTACAGAAGAACGCCTCAGCAAAGTGGGAAGTCGCCATCAGAAATGCCTTTTTAGGCTTCCAGGTCAGATCGCTTCTAGATAGCTGTTTTACATACTACAGTGGAGGAGCACCATATGAGAAAGGCAGAAACGCGCACGTGCCTCAGGTAAACAGCCGGGTGCACGTGCGCAACTATGGGGCCGGAAGCAAATGGACACCAGAACAAGCAATATCTACATCTGGGACTCGAATGGTGATCGCAGAGACACCTGGGGCGATCTTCCGATGGCATATGTCGATCAAGTCCGCCGGCAGCCTGCAGAAGAGCAAGCACAGGTCCAAGCGGAACACATGTGCTCGGACAATCCACCAGTCAGCACAGACGAATCAGCGCCACATCCTGACACAAGCCTGAGAAAACAGTTGAGTTCCCAAACTTTAGACCCAGATGATCCTGCCCCTGAATTAGTTCCGACACGTCAGTCCACCGAAGCTGAAGTTTCAAGTGAACCAGCTCAAGTGCTACAACGCTCCATGCGAACATGGCAGCCGATCTATCGCTTTCAATTTTAGAAGGCAGAATTAAGTGTTGTATCGGTATCTGTGTCACAGACTGGCTGTTCACTGCGCACGCGTAAAATTTTCTTCTCTGTTCCCTTTCTCCTCTCCTCCCCCACCACGATCTTTTATTAACACACGACGGCAGATAATAAACGTCATTCCTTTGCCTGTTCTCGAAGCGTGTGCACGTGTGTTCCTTTCGTGCCGTGGCCAGTAGGCCACGGCTACATAACATATGCTTAGAATTTATTTTTGCTTTACAGTCGAACCTCTTTATAAAAGACACTGATATAAGAGACAAATGGGTCTAAGAGACATCAGTGCGCCTGTAGTAAAGTATGGGTTGATAAGAAAATGCATACAAGGTGTCCTGTTTATAAGAGACATCTCATATAAAAGACAAGGACTGCTGCTCGGAGCATGTCTCTTAAGGAGGTTCAACTGTATTCAGGACCTGGATTGAATCGCGAAGACATATATACGATAATTTTCTAGCTGACTTGCAGAATCAAGTGTTTCAATATAGAGAGCATCGATAATTAGCCCATTGAAGCAGAGTCATGAACAAGAAAAAAAGGCCTCCTGAACAATGCTACTGCTGATGATGAGAGTATTCAGTTAGATTGTAAACATGATTGTATTGCTAACGATGACTAATGACATTGAAGATGACGAACACATTGATAGAGAGCTGTGGTCAAGCCAATGGGCCTTGAATGGTGTTGATGAAAGTGTTGAATATCAGCATTATTGCGTTGATAATTACGATAATGAACGATGATGAAAAAGGGGGTGTAGCCGTCCCACGCTCGGCCTTCAACCGTGTTAGTCTATCATTATTTTTCAGATTCTTGGCTTATAATTCATAGTTATTTCTATCGAGGAAACAGATGGTTTGACTGCTCGCTCAGCAACCATTTTTTATTCATTTGCAGTTTTCTCTCGACTTATTTTTCATGACTTTAAGTATCCTGCCACCGAGTATTTGGCCCATCCCCCTTTGTGAGGGAGCGCCATCCGTATGAGGTCATCATCATCAACTGATGCTCAGCTGGTCCTGCCCTCTTGGCTTATGATGTTTTCATAAGCCAAGCGGACACCATAGACGAATTTATCAGTCAGTCTAAAATAGTATCGAGCTAAATTCTTCATACTTGAAATATTTCAATACTAATATTCCACAGTCAAGTTCATTACATTAGCTATTCCTAGCTTATACGAGAAGTGTTGCGAAGAAATACTGAAAAGAAAATTCACCTAATACTCGTCCAATCCCCTGCACTGGTTATGAGCCATGAGAGGAGGAGAAGAAGTAGACTGTTCAGGGGTTTGGCCGAAATCTGAGTAGCTGCTACTGAATTTTCGCTTTGACATGCGTACATTTAGCATCAGAATTTACTAGCGAGTGCCTTTTCGGCTAGTGGATGCAGACAGAAGCCGTTTTCTTCATTTGGACCAGGGCCTTTCCTCTGGTCTACTTCTCTTTCTCCGCAGGAGCTACCAGTGGACCAGTTTCTATGCAGTGGCATCGCATCCATGCCTGTGGTCCAAGTCCTGTGCAACGAAGGTTGCATTATATTGAAATATAGAAAAGTGCTTCATTCGAAACTGAAAGCACTGACAGCTTACTATCACAGCATCACAGAGGTCCGATAGTTTGGCAAAAGAGACATTTTCTGCTTTTCGTTTGACCAGCTCTGTGTTCGAAACTCGCGTTTTGCTCGATGTTCGCAACCACTCCGGTAAGCACCTTTATTCCTGTTGTGTCGTGTCTTGGCGGCCCCGGTCAAAAAAAGAATGGCCGTCGCTTTGAAAAAGCGACGGCCATTCTTGAAAACGAGCCGACCTGGAGGAGAAGGTTCTTGCTCGAGTGGTGGGAAGCGACGGCCATCCTTGAAAGCGAGCCGCATTGGAGGAGAAGGTTGTTACTCGAGTCGTGGCACATACAGAGGACAGCCCATAATATCAACCACTCTCTCGGAACCCTTCCCTCAGTGTATTCACACAGACTGCGCTCCACGGCAAAACGAGAGAGAGAGAGAGAGAGCTCGTTAGCCACCCCACGAGTGCTTTGAAGACGCGGCTGCTATGCAGCCTCCGCAGTCACCCCTGAGGAAGGAACCAAGTCGGTTCCGAAACGTCGGGTTTCTTCAAAACATTCGATTGGAGTCTAAATCATTTCCCATCTTCTCAATCTGACTTTCAGTGCCAGAAATATAACGTTGCAGTCAATCGCAGTACAAAAAGCGCGTTGCAGAGGCCAAACATGCCCTTTTTTTGCCACATTGCTTTCTATGTTACACACTAACCTGAAACGCTTCTGGCAATACAATAATCCCCAGGTGTGTAGCTCTGTTTTCTTGCGTGACAGTTCTGGCTCCCCTGTTCCAGAATCCGAAACTGCTGATGCTTTAAACGATACTTACTGCTCTGTATTCACTAATGAACCCTGTACGGACTCTGACGGAGTGGTCTGGCATTTTCTTCGGTTATGATTCGATGTTTCGTGATTGGGGTCTGCCGAATTTTCGATGACGACGAAAAGCAATCTTCGTATTGCAGGAGCAGGGCCTTGAGCTGTTCTTGCTTATCGTTCGGAAGTCTGGGACTGACGTCGAAAGCTATGGGAGGGGCTTGGTTCCTCTGAGCAGGTTCCGCAGAATCGGCGAGGGCGAAAGCACTGGTGGCTTCGACAATTTCTTCGATGTATGCGACCGTTGTTCCTTTGTTCACATGTTTGTACTCATTGCTGAAATTCGTGAGCATAACCGTTGCTTTGCCTCCCCGCAGCTCTGCAATTCCTCTTGCGACGCAAATATTTCGGGTGATCAACAGATGCTGACTGCCTTCAACGACGCCTTCCAAGTCAGGTGATTTAGGAGCGCCGACTGAAATAATGACGCTTGAGCGAGGAGGAATGGTGACTTGTTCTTCCAGCACATTCAAGGCATGGTGTCCTGACGGCGTGCGCGGCGGTAGTGCTTCTTCTGTGGATAACGTTATCGACCTTGTTTTTAGGTTGATGACAGCACCATGGCGGCATAAGAAGTCCATGCCAAGGATGACATCTCTCGAGCAACGCTGTAGGACTACGAAGTCTGTAGGATAAATACGTCCGTTAATGGTGACTCTCGCTGTGCAGATTCCTGCAGGCGTTACGAGATGACCTCCGCCTGTGCGGATTTCAGGGCCTTTCCAAGCTGTTCTAACTTTCTTTAACTTCGCGGCGAACGACCCACTGATGACAGAATAGTCGGCTCCAGTATCGACGAGAGCGGTCACACTGTGGCCGTCGATAAGAACGTCGAGGTCGCTAGTTCGCCGTCTCGCATTACAGTTAGGGCGTGGCGTCGGGTCACGGCTGCGTCGGCTTGTTCCGCTGCTTCCATGTTGCGTCGTCCGGCCACCTTCGGTAAGTGAGCTTTTGCCTTCAGAGCTTTGCCTGGTTGGGGTTGTGTTCAAAAAGCTCCGTCGCGTCGGCGTCGTCGTCGGAGGATCTTCGGTAGTTCGTCGCACAGCAACCGCACCTCCATCGGTTGCTGCCCTTAGTTTCCCGGATACGGGCTAGGAGACCGGCCCCGCGTTGGACCAGAGTACTGCCGGGGGTGCGGTGACATGCGGCGGCTGGGCGACGGCGAACGGGAAGGACTTCGTGGTGTCCATTGCGTTCCTGCCAGGTAGTCGGCGATGTCACGTGGCCGATCTCCTGGCTGCGGACGCGGTGCATTGACGGCGAAGCCACGCAGTCCCATCTGTCGGTACTGGCAACGGCGGTATGTGTGTCCGGCCTCGCCGCAGTGGTAGCAGAGCGGGCGATGGTCAGGGGTGCGCCAGACGTCAGTCTTCCTCGGTGCACTGCGCTGGCCCGCTGGGGAACGGTAGGACGTCGGTTGGGGTGGTGGCGGCGGTGGCGTCTGGCGACGGAAGTGTGACGGGGCGGCGTTTTGGCGTGGACGAGAAGGAGCGTTGTGGCGCACTGCAGCGGCGTAGCTCATAGTTTCTGGCTCGGGCGGCGGTGTTTCGGGAATTCGAAGCGATTGCCGGACTTCTTCTCGCACAATGTCGGCGATCGAATCCACTTGAGGCTGCGCCGAAGGCAACAGTTTGCGCAGCTCTTCCCGCACGATCGCTCGGATCGTTTCACGCAGGTCATCGGAGTCACTGGCTTGAGCAGCAGCGCATTCTGGAGTCAGGCGACGATTATACTGTCTGGTGCGCATGTCCAGCGTTTTTTCGATGGTGGTCGCCTCGGATACAAATTCTTGGACAGTGTTCGGTGGATTCCTCATTAGTCCCGCGAAGAGCTCCTGTTTGACCCCTCGCATGAGGAAACGAACTTTCTTTTCCTCAGGCATGTCTGGGTCAGCGTGACGGAATAGGCGGGTCATCTCCTCTGTGAAAATTCCAACCTTTTCATTTGGTAGCTGAACCCGGGTCTCGAGTAGAGCAGCGGCCCTCTCTTTGCGAGCGACGCTTGCGAACGTTTGAAGAAATGCGCCGCAGAAGACATCCCACGTTCGGAGCGTGGACTCCCGATTCTCTAGCCAGGTCCTTGCGGTGTCTTCCAGGTAGAAGTACACACGACGCAGCTTTTCTTCGTTGTCCCAGTGGTTGAGGGCGGCCACACGGTCGTATGTTTCTATCCAGGTTTCCGGGTCTTCAAACGATGAGCCATGGAACGTTGGTGGTTCCCTGGGTTGATGAATGACGATCGCGGGCTGGGACGCTCCGGTTGTCATTGTCGCTGCAGTCGAGGTCATGGTCTTGGTCTTCCGCGCTTTGTCTTGTAGCAGGCCGTACTCCGGTGGGAGACCTTGCTGTCGGCGGCTCGTTCGCTGCTCTTGGTTGGCGTCGGTGTCTTCTACGCGAAAGGGGCTGGGTTCACGGCTTGACGGGGGCGTCCGGTACATGAACGAAGCAGCGCCTCCACCAGATGTCACGGGATCTTGACGTGGCCAAAGACGGAAAACTTCGTGTAGGGATTTAACTGTTTATTTGGGCGAACCTGTGCCCGGTAAAGGGAAAGCCTAATTACAGCAGCAGTCTTGCACAGATAGCAGTCTCGGACTGATAGCGGCGAACGCAGCGTCGGCCTTCGATCAACAACTCAACAACTGACAAGCGGCGAAGCGCGTCGGCATTTATACCCTTGCCGTCGAATGTTCTAGCGTTATCGCTGGCGGTAACGTAGGTTCCAGAACAATCTGTACCGTTCGCACAGTGGGCGTGATCTTATCGAAATGATCTACTACAGTCCGGAACCTTCTAGAAACCTGCAGGCACGGTTTGCGCCGAGAATCGTGTGGTGTTTCGGAACGATAACAAAAACTTGTGAAATGGAACGTGGCAATATGAAGACTACCCGACGAAGCCAACACCTGTCGACAACAGCCTCGAGCAGCGGGACACTACCCCTACCCGGAAGCCCGGAAAGAAAGCCTGGTCGAGATCTCGGTCGCGGTCTCGGTCGCGGTCTCGCCCCCGGCCCCGCTCCCGGCCCTGCTCCCGGCCCCGCTCCCGGCGCCGCTCCCGGTCGCAGTCAACATCTCGGAGCCGTACACCTGGACCTGGCGCAACCTTCAAGGTGGGCTGGGTAGACGTCGTCAAGGGGGCGCGCTCGGGGTCTGAGGAGGCCGTTTCTCAAGGCAAACTTGATAAATTAGAGGCTGAAATAGCACAGCTAAAGCAGATGTTAGCACAATGTAACCAGAAAATGACAGCTTTAGGAGAGGAAAACAGGACCCTCAAGGAGGAGTTACACCACTATAAAACAACAAAACATGCTCCACCAGTAGTACCACCGCTCTCAGCTGTTACACCCAGTGAAAAATTGGAGGAAGGTACAACACCACCACCTCCCAAGCGCAGAGCCGAAACGCAGGCCAATGAATTCAAACCCGCACGCGTAACGCCCGAGAATAAAGTCCTGAAGGAAGTTCAGCAATCAGTCAAAGAATTAAATGAGTGGATGAGCAACGCATCCCGACTGATCTCAGCTCTTACTGACCGCGTAGAGACTATAGCTAAAATTACCCAGCAACAAAACGAACACCTACAACAGCGACTCATCGCTGTGGAGGCTAGAATCACCCCTCTGCCACCTAGCGGACTGGACCCCACAGCGAATGTAAAGCAACCTTCCTCGTCGGCATTCAGTGTGATACAGCGGCGACATTCCTACCCCCTGCATCTCATCATAGCTAGAAATCACGCCTACACAATTTGGCAATGGAATTGTAGAAGCTACGCGAATAAGCAAGCAAATCTTAACCAATACCTTAAGGGGAAAGTTAAGCCCGATATTATTTTATTGCAGGAGAGACATTGTCTCGCTAAATTGGCAGGCTACCGCTCGATCGGACATGTCAGCGGGGAGACGACTGTCCTTACCACCCTAGTTAGACGAAACCTTACGTTCACGCAACACGACACGAAAATTACCAATATAGACAATATATTTATTGAACTCGTTCCGCAACGCAAGACACAGGAAAGTCTTTTTATACTAAACATATACAGCAACCCTAAACAAAAAAAGCACAGATTTCTCACACTCTTCAAACGCGCCCTCAACATCGCTGGCCAAAATCCCATCTTAATAGCGGGGGACTTCAACGCACCACACACTGCCTGGGGATACACTTATGTGTTTCCTAAAGGTAGGGCCCTCTGGTTTGACTCGCAGCAAGAGGGATTAACTCTCATCACCAACCCTAGCACACCCACACGTGCGGGCACTAGCTCCAGTAAAGACACAACGCCTGATCTGACGTTCACGAGAAACACATCAGCAGCCACCTGGAAAAATACCCTAGAGGACCTGGGTAGCGACCACTACATCATCGAGGTACATGTTCAAGGTGGCCCACGTAAATTCACGGGAAAAGAGCTAAAGTTGGTAGACTGGACCCAGTTCCGCAAATCACGTGAGAACCAGGTCCAACCCATCAGCGACATAGAGGACTGGATACACTCGCTTAAACAGGATATTAATAATGCCACCCGAATCGTACCTCCCGAGGCACACCTCGAAGAGATCGATAGCCGGCTCCTCCACATGTGGGAGGCAAAGCAATCGCTCCAAAAGAGGTGGAAGACACAGAAACACAACAGAAACCTCAGGAAACGCATAGCACTCCTCAACACAGAGATAGAGATGTATGCAACACAGCTAAGCCGGCAACACTGGGATGAAACCTGCGATGCGATGGACAGGCAACTAAGTCTTAGTAAAACTTGGCATTTTCTACAGTTCCTGCTCGACCCAGAAGACAGCAAAACCGCCCAACAACAGACCATCAACAAACTAATACATGCTTACAAGGGCACCGAAGAGGAGTTTCTTAGGGAGGTAGAGCTCAAATATATCTCTCAGGCTCCTACTCAGCAGCATCCAGATTATACGGGCCAGATCAACACTACTCTAGACGAAGAATTCACCGAAGCGGATATCCGTGCCGCCCTACAAAAACTTAACGCCAAATCTGCACCAGGTCCGGATAACATCACGAATAAGATGATACGCAATTTGGACGATGAGTCGATCACGCATATATCAGACTATATTAATAACTGCTGGAAGACCGGAATCTTGCCCCCGCATTGGAAAACGGCCAAGGTGATTCTGATTCCGAAACCAGGCAAACCACTGAATACTGACAATCTTAGGCCCATCTCCTTAACATCTTGTATAGGCAAATTGATGGAACACGCTTTCCTGGCTAGACTGACAAATTACCTCGAAGACAATGATTTTTTCCCACACACCATGATTGGCTTCCGCAGGCATCTTTCAACGCAGAATGCCATGTTGCAGCTTAAGCATCACATCATAGACAGTACGGGACGCTCCACTAAGGGCATACTTGGTCTTGATCTGAAGAAGGCTTTTGACTCTGTCATGCATAGCACCATTCTAAATCAGGTCAATACCCTAAACTTGGGGCTTCGCACGTACAACTATATTAGGGCATTTCTTACGGGCAGAACGGCCACGATCACTGTGGGAGCACTCAGGTCGTCCGAAATAACCATAGGAAGTGCGGGCACCCCGCAGGGTTCCGTGATATCTCCCATGTTGTTTAACCTCACCCTCATTGGTCTTCCTTCAAAACTTCAAACCATCCAAGGACTTCATCACACTATTTACGCCGACGACATCACCCTCTGGGTGTGCGACGGCAGTGACGGTTCCATTGAACAGAGATTACAGGAGGGGATTGACACAGTCGAACGGTATTTACAAGGAACTGGACTATCCTGCTCGGCGGAGAAATCTCAGCTACTGCTATATCGCCCTACACTTAGAGGTCGGCCACCCAAACAACATCCCCAAGCGCAGGCACACGCTGATATAAAACTCACTACAAGCGATGGTCACGCCATACCAACCGTGGACAAAATCAGTGTGCTAGGTTTGATCATAGAAAGTAAGGGTACCAATGGAGAGACAGTTCGCAACATTGAAGCCAGAGTGTCTAACACGATGCGCCTCATTAGGCGCATTACCAATAAACACAAAGGCATGAAAGAGGCCAGCATCATCCGTTTGATCCAAGCGTTTGTTCTAACTCACATCACCTATACAGCGGCGTACCACCGATGGTTCACCGCGGAAAAGTCAAAACTCAATTGCCTAATTAGGAAAATTTACAAACAAGCGCTAGGTTTGCCTCAAAACACCAGCACCGAACTACTCCTTCAACTTGGTTTACACAATACCCTTGAGGAACTTATTGAGGCGCAACAAATCTCTCAATTCGAGCGTTTAGCCAAGACTAAGCCAGGCCGCCAGATTCTATGTAATCTCGGTATTACTTACCACACTCAACACGGAGACAAACACGACATACCACGCACTATCCGTGCTAAGCTAACAGTACCACCCATACCAAGAAACATGCACCCTGAACACAACAAGGGCAGACGTGTCAGTAGAGCCAGGACCATGTCAAAGATGTTTGGGCGCAACCATGAGGCAGTCTTTGTCGACGCAGCACGCTACCAGGAGCGTCACCACTTCGTGGCTGCTGTCGTAGACCACACACAACAATGCAAAAGCAGCGCGTCAATCATAACACGGAACGTAGAAACGGCAGAGGAAGTGGCAATCGCGATGGCCATAGCCCACACTAACGCCTCATGCGTAATCAGCGACTCGCAGACAGCCGTTAGAAACTACGCCAGCGGCAGAATCTCCCCCGAGGCATTGCGGATTCTTAATACAGGCAAAATTCACGAGGCGGACATATACGTACACATCTTGTGGTTCCCTGCCCACACACCACTAGGTAACGCGGAGGCCAATCCGAATGAAGTGGCGCACAACGTGGCTCGAGGTCTTACGTTCCGAGTCACGTCAGACGAAGCGGCCACCCAAACGGACCTTTCTGCGCCGGTGTGGGAATGGAACGATCGGCTCACTAAATTTAATGACATAATTCAACACTATCGACTGCAAAGGCGGGAGTACCCTCCGCCTCACTCCAAGCTAAATCGGGCCCAGTCCGTTCAGTGGCGACAGCTACAAACACGCACATACACGAACCCTGTCATCATGCACCACATATATCCTGACGTCTATAGTTCTAATCTATGCCAGTACTGTACTACCAGAGCCACTCTCGACCATATACTATGGGAATGTCCAGCATTAGTCAGAAATTCTGGGATCGCGGCCTCCAATGAAGACCTTCGGGCGCGTTGGCGGACTGCGCTGCTCAGTTCGGGCCTGGACAAACAACTTTGGGCGATCCAGCAGGCCAAGGAAGCTGCCGGGAGACACGGTCTCTCCGTTGGCCCCTAGGTGGGAGCCCATCCCAGCAATCTGCCGGAAATTAATAAAGTCTATCTCTCTCTCTCTACCCATATTCTAGTACACTATAGTTCTACTAAGCGCCGCCTAGTGGTTTCCGTGCAAACGGCCTCCCCGGGAGGATCGTCCTCGTCTCACTACCCCTCTCTAGTTCCCTATAGTTCTGGATAGGTGTTCCACGGTTAAACCATTCCGAGCCAACTGACTGTCAAGATGGGATCTGCCAGGAAAGGTGCCGTGTACGATTGAAGGTCCGAGTCCTGTGTTGTTTGTGGGCCTAAGCAAGCGTAAGATATGTGTGAGAGTGTAAATCGTAGGCGACAACAAGAGGTCGATTGCCCTGTTGATTGGTGCATCGGGTTGCTCAACGTTCAGACTGATCATGGATGTATTGTCGCCAGCCGACCGCAGTGACTTGTGCTTCAAAGCAGCCTGGAACACCAGCCAATCGCGATCAATTGGTCTTCGAAGAAGCCTGGTCCCAACATGAAGGAATCGACTTCTGCGTCTGACACATGGCCCGACCTCGGGCAAGTTAACTCATGACCCGTGTCGAGTGTACTGCATGGCAGGCTGTTCGAGTGGAGCCTCTGACAATAGTGAGTGCATTGGGCACGATACACGTGAGATGAGGACACAGTGTCAAACTTTCGAGGAACATTACAAATATGTTTGATTGAGCTGTGTTGACTGCCTTGATATTGCTTTTCTTTTTTAGACTATATGCGGACTCGAATTCCTGACAAAACTGTCAGTTGTCTCTAATTACTGTAAAATAAATAAATTTCAGTCAGCAAGCTTTGTTTGTTTTACTGTAATAGTACAGCACTGTCACCTCTCTGTTGCTTGATACACTATACATACGTACGCAAGACCTCACAGTTGTTTTTACTTTGATGTATGTAAATACCATGAAAAGAAGTAAATTCTAAGTGCTATCACAGCCTACTGTATATAACGAACCGACTGCGCAATCGTTGTTCTGAAAAGATACTGAAAAAGTCCTGAAGTGTTTTGAGGATGTGCTGAGGTTGTTATGTGTACGGACAAGGAAATTGGTTTAGTGCCATTATAGTACCGTAAGAGGACATTCTGATGGCGCCTTATTGTTCTCATTGAGGTACAGTAAGGATGTCCTGAGATTGTATTTGTGTTGGCTGGGTGACTTTCTTCTCACGGGTGGACGAAGCACACCGAGGAACAGAGCAGTGCTTCACCACTGCGCAGCCCTCAATCGCCACAGGCACGTTGCGTGGTGGGTTCGCAAGCCCACTTGCTCGCAGGACCATAACCAGGACGGTGATGTGATCTCTATTTACGGCCTAGAATACGCATTCAACAACGTGATTTGCGTCGTACTCGACACCGTCGATGAGATACGGCGATGATATATATATATATATATATATATATATATATATATATATATATATATATATATTGACGCGTGTCTACATGTGGACGATAACGATGATGGGGCATTTAGTGGGCACGAGGTAGTGGGCCTCTAGCTTCTCTCGAGGCTGAAAAGAAGACGATCTTGTGACTGAGCTGTTGAGGACACGCTGCTTTCGTCGTCCCACGGTGTATCTGTGTTTTATTCGCGTTATACCGCGACACTGGTGGAGGTGCTGGGCCGCAACCCTGTCTGATGCTCCACACGCCCGCTGGGAGCCGCTCATCGAGTCCAAACGCATTGTCACCTGTAGAAACACCGGTGCATCGCTCCAGTCGACGGTTGCGAGGCCTCGCGCCAGAGCTGACTCACTCGCCGGAACCTGCTAGGCACCGCACAGCTCAACCAATGGCCAAATTTCAAGACTGCTTTTCGACAACATCAAGAGTTGGCCGCACGCCTCTAACCAGGCATCGAATAATTACCGAGGAAACGGCGAGACCTATTAACCAGAACTTTTATCGCGTGGCTCCAAAAGAACGTGAAGCGATACAACAGCAGGTAGACAGAATGCTTGAAGATGACGTCATTCAGCCTTCACAGAACCCCTGGGCGTCGCCTGTAGTCCTCGTTAAGAAAAAGGACGGCAGCCTGCGCTTCTGTGTGGATTACCGGAAGCTAAATCAGGTGACCAAGAAAGACGTATATCCACTACCGCGTATAGACGACTCTCTCGACAGACTTCGACATGCTCGATACTTCTCTTCAATGGACTTGCGGAGTGGATATTGGCAAATCGAGGTGGACCCGAGAGACCGCGAGAAGACCGCTTTTGTGACACCAGATGGGTTATATGAATTTAAGGTCTTGCCATTCGGTTTGTGCTCAGCCCCTGCTACCTTTCAAAGACTCATGGATACCGTGCTTTCTGGGTTGAAGTGGAAAACATGCTTAGTATATCTGGACGACGTCATAGTGTTTTCTGCGACGTTTGACGAGCACCTTGAAAGACTTGAGGTGGTCTTACGAGCCATACAGTCTGCGGGCCTGACGTTGAAGCCTGAGAAGTGCGACTTTTGCTACGAAGAGCTGCGATTTCTTGGTCATGTCGTCAGTCATGCTGGTATTCGTCCCGATCCTGAAAAAATCGCAGCCGTAGAACAGTTCCCTATGCCGACCGATAAAAAGGCTGTCAGACGCTTTCTCGGCCTCTGCGAGTATTATCGACGATTTATCGCGGACTTCGCACGCATAGCATCACCACTAACTCGCCTAACAAGAGAAGATGTCACCTTTGAGTGGAATAACGAAGAGGAAGCTGCTTTTAACGATCTTCGCCAGCGACTACAAACACCCCCAGTTCTTGCCCACTTCGACGAGAGAGCCCCTGCGATGCTTCACACCGATGCTAGCAATGTTGGTCTGGGAGCTGTGCTTGTGCAGCAGCAAGATGGCGCAGAAAGGGTAATCGCTTACGCAAGCAGAACGTTAACACGTGCTGAGGCTAATTACTTCACGACTGAGAAGGAATGTCTCACCGTGGTATGGGCGGTTACGAAATTTCGTCCGTATTTATATGGCCTCCCCTTCAAAGTAATTAGCGACCACCACTCACTGTGTTGGTTAACTAATCTTAAAGACCCTACCGGCCGATTAGCGCGTTGGAGTCTCAGGGTGCAGGAATTCGACATGGCAGTCGTACATAAGTCAGGGAAGCGACATATGGACGCCGACTGTTTGTCCCGTTCACCCATTGAGTCGGCAACCCTACCCGAGGAGGAGGAAACATCATTTCTCGGTGTCCTCGACACGACCACCATTGCGCAGCAACAACGAGACGACGCTGAGTTGCTTGGCTTAATTACCTACTTGGATGGCAGATCTCGGAAGGCGCCAAGAGTTTTCGCAAGAGCGTTGTCATCATTTTGTTTACGTGGCGGAGTACTCTATAAAAGAAATTTTTCGTCGACGGGATCTGTCTATCTGCTCGTCATCCCAGCAGCCCTTCGCACCGAAGTACTGAAAGCATGCCACAACGAGGTTACCTCTGGCCACTTGGGTTACACAAGAACGTTGGCCAGGGTACAGCAAAGGTATTACTGGCCAAGACTAACCACAGCCGTGAAGCACCACGTTCGTACCTGTCTCGACTGCCAGCGACGCAAGTCACCGCCAACTAAACCAGCTGGCCTCCTGCAACCCGTACAGGTCCCAATGACTCCATTCCACCAGATCGGCATGGACATTTTGGGCCCACTCCCAACTTCTACTGCAGGCAACCGATGGGTTATCGTCGCGACGGATTATTTGACCCGTTATGCCGAGACAAAGGCTATCCAGAGAGGTACAGCAGCGGAGGTGGCAAGATTTTTTTATCGAGAATATTGTACTGAGGCATGGTGCACCAACCGTCGTAATCACAGACAGAGGAACCACATTTACAGCAGCTCTTTTGGACCATGTTTTGATGCTGAGTGGAACAACGCATCGTAAGACCACCGCATACCACCCACAAACGAACAGGCTGACAGAGCGTCTAAACAAAACCATTGAAGACATGCTTTCGATGTACGTTGACGTCGAACACAAAAATTTTGATACAATCTTACCTTACATAACGTTTGCATACAACACGGCCAAGCAAGAAACGACCCGCATGACACCGCTCAGCCTCGTTTATGGACGGGACGTACGAACCATGTTAGATGCAATGTTACCGCACGAAGGCGACGACATCGTCCCGGACGCCGACACGTTTACAGAACGCGCAGAAGAAGCTAGGCAACTTGCACGTTTACGGATCGGCCAGCAGCAAGACTACGATGCAGGCCGCTACAATGCTCACCGCAGAACAGTCGTCTACCAAACTGGCGACAAAGTATGGGTTTGGACGCCCATACGAAAACGAGGACTTTCCGAAAAACTCTTAAGAAGATACTTTGGACCGTACCTAGTTGTGCGACGACTGAGCGATGTCACTTACGAAGTTGTTCCCGACTGTTCGTATAGTACAAGGCGTCGCCAGCACCATCCTGAACTCGTTCACGTAGTCCGCATGAAACCCTACGTCAGCGAGTGATTGCATGATACTTTAATTTAGAAAAAAAAACTGCATTACAGACTGCGCATCGGGGCGATGCTCTTTAGGAGAGAGGCAAATGACGCATGTCTACATGTGGACGATAACGATGATGGGGCATTTAGTGGGCACGAGGTAGTGGGCTTCTAGCTTCTCTCGAGGCTGAAAAGAAGACGATCTTGTGACTGAGCTGTTGAGGACACGCTGCTTTCGTCGTCCCACGGTGTATCTGTGTTTTATTCGCGTTGTACCGCGACAATATATATATATATATATATATATATATATATATATACAGCAAACTGTATATAGGTATACTTGTAGATGCTGGAGAAAGGCGAGCTCATTGAAATATCGAAAGAAACACCTGAAATAATAAGTATCGCACGGCGGAAACCACAGATGACGAACGAGAACCTTCGCACATAGTTTCACTTTCTTACCACCAATGTGGTCAGCGGAATCAGTGCGCTCGTCGGGCATGTGGGAGGTTGCTTGGCCTTATCTATTGGGTTGCAACTAAAACAAATTCATGGTTGCACTTCAAAACATTGGTTGCAGATCTTAGTTGGCCCTCGCGAGGCTGTGCATTCGACAATGTTCCCGCCAGAAGCAGATGATCCGCGCGCAGGAGCAGAGGCTGCTGCCGCGCGGTTGAGAGCGGAGTCCAGAAACTGACGTCACATGCGAGAGATCGCCACTCCGAGATGTACGTCGAGGCCAATATATAGCGATCTGTCCTAGATTCATGATATACAACAAGTAACCAATTCCTGCAATCGCTCTTTAGGTTACCTACATCGTAACTTATCATCAGCAACCCCTACAGTCAAATTTCTTGTATATTAAACACAATCCAATCGAATATTAAAAAAATGGGGGACCTTGAAGCTTCCCCTTTAAGAAATGAACGCGATAGTGACATCCTGTTCCTTGTGCGTACTTGTGCATGAAACCTTTTTGAATTTGCTATGCATCCACTACGTGGGCTACAAGGAACAGGCGCAGTAGCGCGTGTGCCTTTTGTAGTGGGTTACCAGCTTTCAACCACGGAACCATTATGGTATCCGTATATTCTGCTTGCCGTTGGCAATAGGCGCTTGTACCACGCATTATTACTGCAATATTTCATGTTAGATTGTAAAGCATGTATACAAGACGCGTGTGTTTGTGAAGCATAAAAGCTACTTTCACTGCATTTCCAAGCAGATGAAGTTCTTTTCACTGTTTGCACAAGCAGAGGCGTGGCCATGTGGTAGAACATCCACATGCCACGCAAACGTCCTTGGTTTGATCCTCACTTAAACCCAAAAAAAGTTTCGGCCACCGCCCAGCTCCAGGACTTTTTCCTATCATTTTTTTACTCTATTCGCACCCTTCTCGATTTGTCGGTCACGTATACGATGATAATTTTTGCTCAAAGCTAACGACGCCGACACCAGAATTTCTACGAAATGAGCTCTTCAACGTTATTACGTTAATATGTCTCTACTATCTATGACAACCACCAGGCTAACTTAACTAATTCCCTTGAGTTAGTCCAGAACCTTGCTGCCACGTTCATTCTGATTAATTTATTTATTTTATTTATTTATTAAGTACCTGCTTCGCCATAAGGCATTACAGCAGGGAGGGTACAGTACATATGATCAAACACATAAAAAACATTAATAAAGCATGGGAAAAACCAACACTTGAATCAATAGAGACTATTTCCGGTGGCACAGTGTTCCATTCTCTTACAGTGAGGACAAAGAAAGAGTAGCGAAAAGCGTCACCCCCAAATGGTATCTCGCGTATTTTTAAGTGGTGATCGTGTCTTTGAGAAACAAAATTGAGTGGTTGAAAATAATTGCCTGATGATCCCTGTTCTCGAATAGTAAATGCTATGAAAGAATTTTAATCTGAGGTTTCGATGACGGTTTTCACGAAGATTCCAATTTAATGTTATTCTGTTCTCTGTCACACTAAGCATCCTGTCGTAATTTCCAAGGACAAATCGCATTGCTCTATTCTGCACTTTTTCAAGTTTATCTGTAAGTTTCTTAGTGTATGGGTACCAGCAGACGCACACATATTCCAGTATACTGTGGACGTGTGCAAAATAGAGCTGCTCTCTAAGTTTTTGTGGTAAACTACTGAAGTTACGTTTCAGAAAACTTAATGTTCCTACCGCCTTGTTCCTAACGTAAGTGACATGTTTATTTCATCTCAAATCAGCAGTGAAAAATAAGCCTAGATATTTATATTCCTTGACATGTTAAAGATTAACGTTATTAATTGTGTAATGATTTCTGCAGTGCGAGAGTTTCCTGGTAAAGGTGACGTGGACGCTTTTTTTCACATTCAACGACATTTTCCATTTTTCACACAATGCGGAAAATTAATCTAAATCGTTTCGCAGTGCTTCTTTGTCAAGGTCGCTATTGATGGTCCTATATACTATACAGTCATCTGCAAACATTCTAAATGGTGATGTGATACCGAAAGTGATGTCATTTATGAATAACTAAAATAAAAGCGGACCTAAGACTGATATCTGTGGCACACCTGAGGTCACAGCAACATATGTAGAGGAACAACGTTCAGAGCCACAGACATCTGCCTTGAGCGAACATACTCAGCTATCCAAGCAATAGCTCTATCATCCAATTTGTAATATCGAAGTACAGCGATCAAGAGGCTATGCGTAACGACGTCAAAAGCTTTTCTGAAATCCAAAAATATACACTCAACACTTTGCTGCTTGTCGACAGCTGAGGCAAGGTCATGAGTAAATTCTACCAATTGCGTGGTACAAGAAAATCCCTGCCAGAACCCATGCTGACTGGGACAAAGAAGGTTATTTGCAACAAGGTCAGACACGATGCTGCTATAAATCACATGTTCCATAACTTTTCATACAATAGTAGTTAACGACACTGGCCTATAATTCTCAGCTCTGTCTCTCTGTCCACTTTTATGGATTAGTACCACGTGGGCCAACTTCCAGTCCCCAGGAACAATGCTGTTCTTTAGGGAATTTCGAAATGAACGACAAAAATATAAACACAGTGCCCGAACAGTTAATAAGAAATGATGCCGTAATATCAACCGGACCACTTGCTTTCGTGTGTTTCAAGCCTTGCAATAATCTCTCGACTCCCGTCACCCTAAACACAACCTCACACATTTTGTCGACTTGGACAGAAAAATCATTAATGGTAACTGCACTAGCATCTGAAAAATCAGACTGAAATACCGATGAAAAGTGATTAACGAAAATTTCGACCTTAATCGCATCATCATTATTAATTCGGTCGGACCAGTGCAATGATGGAAGAGAAGTGTCCTCCTTACCATTTCTTTTAACGTATTTCCTCAATTCCTTCGGATCGTCTACCAGCCTCTGGCCTAAGTAAGCGGCACTAATGTGCCGCTTACTTAGGCCAGAGTTTGGCTGATGTTTGTTTGGCTGATCCAGCGAGCTGTCTAAATTTACGTTTTAACTCTGCTAACTGTATGTAGCGACTATCAGATGTCTGAGTCTTGCAAGCCGATATATTCTGCTGATTTTTCTTAATAAAAAACTGAGTTGCCTGTTAAACCATAATTTATCTTTTGAACTTTTGGAAGAGAGTGTTCGAACGGGAACAAATTTAGCACGCAGTTCAAAAATCTTCTCTCTAAGTACTCCCCATAACTCTTCCCCGTTTAACTCATCTGCCAATGTGTCAAAAGTAGGAAAGTATGATTCAAGAGCTAGATTTAGTGGAGCGTAGTTAGCCCTGTTATATGCATACACTGTTCTAGGGGTTTTTTTCGATACACACACATTTCACAATGTAGCGTCCGCTACAATAACCTTATGATCACTTATGCCGGGCAACGCACATATATCTGAAATAATGTTCAGCGAATCACAAAGCAACAAATCAAGCACGTTAGCAGTATCATCATTACGGGAAGGATCTCTTACCAATTGATGCAGACTGTTTTCGTGCATAAATTCAAAGAAGGCATAAATTCCCTTATGTTTACTACCATCTTCCTACAGGGCAAGCGTATCCCCCCTAAAATCTCGGCTATGCCTCCCCTTACTTTCTTCTCGCCTCAAGGCCGCTGACCTAATCTCATTTTTACCCCACAGGGGCGTCTGTGGAAGCAGGCGTTTGGTGTGTGGCAACACCATGGACCCGAGTCAACTGGGGGGGGGGGGGGGGGGGGGGTTGGCTCCCTCCCACGACTCGCCGTGCGTGGCTTAGTCGTGTCTGGGGAAAGGGGGATCCTGGGGGTTTAGCTGACGCTGGGTGCTTGGACCTTTAGGGCCCCCCGGCAGACGCAACACAGCCCTTTAAACCTAGCCTCACGTAGACGGCACCCCTGGGCTGACCCACTCAGAGGAAATCGGCAGTCACCTTTTCTTCTCCCCCCCCCCCCCCCCCCCCCGCTGATCTTCGACTTTTTCTCTCTTTCAATCTTTCCGGTCATCTCCTCACTTATGTTTACTTCCATCTTCCAGGCGGCAAGGGTTAACATTGTGTATGTTCCCTTTTTTGCTCACAAAGTATTGGGTTATAGTGGCTTCGTTCAGCTGGCGTAGGCATGCCGTTTTATAACTGTGCTGCTGCGTCCACATGTTGGGCTTTATGGTGGGCGGCTGGCATGGCTACCGAATTGATATATACTTTATGGCCATTTTTCTATTTCTAAAACTGTCCGATCGCCCTCCCCCTAAGAGGGGGTGCACCGAAGCAACACTGGATGTCTTCTCAAAGCCAAAAGAAATTTTCCCTCGCTTCCATGTGATTCACTGTGAGACACAAGAAAAGAATACAAGAACAATCTCTTCGTCTGTCATTTCGAGATGCTGCACCAATCCCCTTGGTCCCGGTTATCAGGTTACACGTATGGCTAGTGGCAACCTTATTCTTGAAGTTCAAAGCGAGGCCCAGTATAAAACCTGACAAAACTCACCTATTTTGGAACCCCGCCTGTATCTATCACACCACATCGTTCCTTGAACAATTCCCGAAGCGTAGTATCTGATAAAGACCTAATTAACCTGACAGAGAGTGAGCTGGCTCGTACGAATAGCACGTAATGACACGTAATACATTTACAGATAATTAAGATCAGGCATGACAAAGAAGCCCCGGCAAAGCACCTCATTCTTACATTTAGCACAAGTGCACTTCCTGAACATATAAAACAGGCTACCTGAAGTTAAAGGTCCAACCCTACATCCTCAACCTCTGACGTTGTTTCAAGTGCCAGTGTTTTGGCCACAGCTCGCAAAGATGACGTGGCCGTCAAACTTGTGCAAAGTGTAGTTCGCGCGAACATGCTACAGACAACTGTGAAGAAGAAAGTTTTCACTGAGCAAACTGCGACGGTGGACACCCCGCTTACTCTCGCACATGTCGTACATGGAAACATGAAAAAGAAACATTTACGCTCAAAGTAAACAAAAACATTTCATTTAGGGAGGTGCGCAAGCACCTACCTTTTCAGGGGCCTTTGTTCGTGGAGGTGGCACGAAAGGGAGCCGTGCCACCAAAATCCGCGGTGCCCGCACATGCCACACAAAGTGGACGGGCGGCAGCGCCATTAACCTCCTCAGCAGAAGCAACACATGCTCTTCCGTCACAAAAAAGCTTGCAGGCCTGAGGACCTGAAGCCCCAGGGCTTTCTGTTTTGACAAATAGCTCTAAGACGTCCATGCCCGCACGTGTGAACGGCGAGCAGGCATCCAGCACCTCGTCCGAGGTGATGGACACAGCAGCAAGTCCAACGGTGTCAGCAAGTCCAAAAGCGCGGCTCTTCGGAGTACGCAAGAA